>NC_047040.1:73307640-73616973 GCF_011762595.2 Tursiops truncatus | reverse complement strand
ACCCTCAGAATGCGAGACAATATTTGCAAATGAAGCAACTGACAAAGGATTCATCTCCAAAATTTATAAGCAGCCCATGCAGCTTAATAACAAAAAAACAAAAAACCCAATCCATAAATGGGCAGAAGACCTAAATAGACATTTCTCCAAAGAAGATATACAGACTGCTAACAAACACATGAAAGAATGCTCAACATCATTAATCATTAGAGAAATGCAAATCAAAACTACAATGAGATATCATCTCACACGAGTCAGAATGGCCATCATCAAAAAATCTAGAAACAATAAATGCTGGAGAGGGTGTGGAGAAAAGGGAACAGTCTTGCACTGCTGGTGGGAATGTGAATTGGTACAGCCATATGGAGAACAGTATAGAGGTTCCTTGAAAAACTACAAATAGAACTACCATACGACCCAGCAATCCCACTACTGGGCATATACCCTGAGAAAACCATAATTCCAAAAGAGTCATGTACCAAAATGTTCATTGTAGCTCTGTTTACAATAGCCCAGAGATGAAAACAACCTAAGTGTCCATCATCGGATGAATGGATAAAGAAGATGTGGCACATATATACAATGGAATATTACTCAGCCATAAAAAGAAACGAAATTGAGCTATTTGTAATGAGGTGGATAGACCTAGAGTCTGTCATACAGAGTGAAGCAAGTCAGAAAGGGAAAGACAAATACCGTATGCTAACACATATATATGGAGTTTAAGAAAAAAAAATGTCATGAAGAACCTAGGGGTAAGACAGGAATAAAGACACAGACATACTAGAGAATGGACCTGAGGATATGGGGAGGGGGAAGGGCAGCTGTGACAAAGCGAGAGAGAGGCATGGATATATATATACTACCAAATGTAAGGTAGACAGCTAGTGGGAAGCAGCAACATAGCACAGGGAGGTGAGCTCGGTGCTTTGTGACCGCCTGGAAGGGTCGATAGGGAGGGTGGGAGGGAGGGAGATGCAAGAGGGAAGAGATATGGGAACATATGTATACGTATAACTGATTCACTTTGTTATAAAGCAGAAAGTAACACACCATTGTAAAGCAATTATACTCCAATAAAGATGTTAAAAAAAAAAAACCTGTAATACAAAATTTCATGTTTTAAGGTTCTTATTTCCAAGAGTCACACGTGCTACCAAGTGTTCTCTATCAAACAATTTGAGAGAGAAAAATGATAGCTTAAGGTAACCACTCAGGAATTAAATGTCCATCTAAAGTATGTGATGAATTGGGAGGTTGTGATTGACATATATACACTAATATGTATAAAATGGATAACTAATAAGAACCTGCTGTATAAAAAATTTTTTAAATACAAAATAAATTTTAAAAACCTACATCTTCAAACTTAGCTCAAATTACCCCTAATTCTAGTGCTCAAGAATTTAGTCACCATGGTTCTATATACTACAAGACACATGATATAATATAATGCCAGCTAATGCAGAATGCCATAAAGAAAAATAAGACAGACCGAGTGGATAGAATGACAAAGGGTGCTGCTCTATAAAGGGTGGCAAGAAAGGTCTGTTTGGTGTGATGGTTTTCGCGCAGAAACTTAAGCCATACAAATGTCTAGAGAAGGAACAGGCAGAGGAAATAGAGCAAATCCCTTGGACAGGTATGTGTAGGGCAAGTTCAAGGAACAGCCAGATCAGGCATCTCCAGAACAGCTGGGGCTGGAGATAAGAGGATACCGGAAATAAAGGCAGAGAGGTTGTCAGAGTCCATATCCCCAAGGTGCTTGTAGACCTCGTGAGTGTTAGGCTTTTATTTTAAGTGTGAAGGAAGCTATTTTAGGCTTGAAAGCAGGACAACCCAGCTCAAATATTTTTCCTGTTACTCTACAGGAAAAGTAAAACAAAGGCTATTGTCCTAAGTCTCATGTAGAGAAACAGCTGTTGAAGAAGCAAGTGTCACTTCCAGGAAGGAAGGAAGGAAAATTCCAGTGCCCATGGAGGCAGCATTTAAATTCCCAAAACCCCCTCCATATACTGCATGCAAATATAAATACGACTTTAAAATAATAGAACATAATTGTATAGAAACTGGAATATGACACTTTTTCTTTTTATTTAAAATAGAGCTCTATATGCTTCACAGAAACAAGTTCAAGGAGTGCTTAATTTATTATTTTTGCCACTTTACAAAACAATACTTTTTTGGAAAATGCATACATAAAAATATAACATTCAGGCAGATACCTATTTACATCTGGAGGCAACTGAAAGTTATGCAATAATATTTTTAAAAGCTTTAAAATAAATACTTTTATGACTTGCTTTTGGTAAAGTTAAACATTTGGTATGAAGGCTATCACTGAGTTCATACTAAATTCTAAAATACTGTTATTTTTAAACAAAATAAGTATACATATATTACTATAAAATGCATATTTCCACCGGCTAGAAATTAATGAAACTTCTGAATGTCATTCATTTCTCTTTGGAATTTGGAATTCTCTTCAGCATCAATGATTAAATTGCAACTACTAAAATTTCCATCTACATATATTTTATACAATTTATTGCCTATTTCTCATTTTAAAACCTAATTTATTTCTTCATATTTCTTATATACATTCATTTGTGCCTGTCTGTTGAAAGGTAATATCTTTTTACATTCTTAAGAATTTCAGCTAGCTTACAATGTCTTTACAACAGTGATTCTTTTCACAGTAGTTCAAGAGTTCAAGGCATGCTTTGCAATGTCAAAATGCAATGGTTTTGACATTTGTAATATGTTCTTAGGTATAAGAAAAGTCACACTACCAAAAGAAAAGTATAATTAGTATTAGTACTTTGAAAGTCAATCCAAAATTACTTTTTTCGAGATCTGAATCTAATTTTCTGTTTTTAGGATATTTTAAAATCTGAAACACAGATTAAGTTTGAATAATTTTCTCCAGTCTAGGATCAGAAGAGTACAAAAGCTGAACACTAGTCATTGTGGAAATGAACTAGAATTTAGTATGTTGGCTAAAATAACCTTCCTTTATATAAAGAGAAAAAAGAGTTGGATTTTCAAAAATATTTAACTACTTGTATTTAGCCTACTGGAGGAAATGGAGATATTGGTAAATATCACTCTAATCCTGCATCAGTTAGAATTTAGGCACATAATTGCCTTTTTAAAGGCAAAGTCAGCAAATAGGTTTGGGTGTGGAATTAAAAACTCTATGGAGATATAAAAATTAGGGTCCATGTGTCTTGCTACCTATTGTCTGGGTTGAAAAATTAAATCAACAAGATAAACATGCAATCTCTTTTGCTCTCTTGGGAATGTAGGATGAAAATCTAAAGTATTTTTTTTTCCAAGTTCTCAACTTGCAGATATCAGGAACCATTTTGAAGTTTTAGTTCTCATTTTCTGAAGATGTGTAAGCAGGCCCGTTTCTAAAGCTATATAAGCTAATACGGTGCTTTTCTGCAAACTATAAAAATATTTCTGCAATTGCAGGTTGGAGTTCAGCCCCTACCTACCCCTCACCTGAGAGGATTCTAGCAAAGCACACGCCCAGCTGGATCTGGTGACACTCAGCATAAGGTTAATTTCCCTAATACAGTTGGATTCTTAGTGGCTATGCTAGTATTCATGTTCATGTAGCCCAGAGTAAAAATCTAGCAGTTAAAACTGTTAGTTATGGAGAGAAAAACTTCTTGTAGGATAACATTGACCAATGATAAAAAAAAATTAGTCATATCTGAAAATATTAAAATCTAGGATTAGATAGAGCTCATATTCTCCCAAATGTTGTATTAATCTACAACTTAATTAAGAAGTATCCTAGGGCTTCCCTGGTGGCGCAGTGGTTGAGAGTCCACCTGCCGATGCAGCGGACACGGGTTCGTGCCCCGGTCCGGGAAGATCCCACATGCCGCGGAGCGGCTGGGCCCGTGAGCCATGGCCGCTGAGCCTGCGCGTCCAGAGCCTGTGCTCCACAACGGGAGAGGCCACAGCAGTGAGAGGCCCGCGTACCGCAAAAAAAAAAAAGAAGTATCCTGGAAGTTATATTAATAGAGGGACTTTTTAAATGGGGATTATTACCTAACATCAATATAATATATTCCAAACCATATAGCATAATGGCTTAATTTTAAGACAGTCAAAGCAAAACAAAGCAATAGTATGAAATATAGCAGAAAGAAATTTAGCAATCACATTATGGGACATATATTTCACATTCTCTGTCCAATCTACGTCTTAGGTGGAATTTATCATTAAGGCAAAAGTAGACATCCCTTGTATGTTAGCTAAAAGCTAGAATATACCTAGACTGCTTAGTCTTTTTAAAATTTAAAAGAAAGTCTTCTCTGCCGTTAACAAATACACTCTTCATAATGCTAATGAAAAAGTACCAGAAGGCATGAGATGAAAGCTCTCATATGTGGATACGGGAGATTAAAATCTTGTTAAGAGGTTCAGTGTGTAGTAATCTGAACAGGAGCTAGAATACTAAAAGAACAGTGATTGGAATTGATGAAATCTAGCAAAGATATTTTTTAATGCACTGAAAGAATGTGAATGCCGAGGATGAACTAATGAGAAACTAAGAAAGAAGTAAGATAATGTGCTACTTACACATGGCCCCACGTTCAACTACCAAATCATCTTTCACTCCCACTCCAGTGCATATAAAGAAAAATCCTTATAGAAAGAAGTCATGAAGCACCTCTTATCACTACTTGCACTAAGAAATTCTATATTCTCACAATTTCTAAATTTTATTCAGCACTCCAGTGGTCACCTACCTAGCTGGACAACTATTTTACAACTCTTCCTTAGATTATTTTAGTTTTACTCACTGATCTCACCATGAGTGAGCAGAATATTTTAGCAGAAATAAAAAGAGAAGGGGGATTTGATCATCACCATTAAATGGCATGTTAGTTTACATTCAACGTAGGTGTACATGGATGCTAATTATTTTTTAATTATTAAATGTTGGATGTGGCAGGGCAGTGTGGTAGGTGTCACCACTGGTTTCTCACATTAGTTCTGCTAATAACTGGCGGTCATTTAATCTCTGATCTTCAGTTTCTTCATCTGACAAAATATGGGAATTGAATTATAAAATTTCTTACATCCTTTACAGTTCCCAAATACTGGGTTTGGTTTTTGTCTGTGACACCACTAAACTAATTTAGACCACCAAGGGATTCTCCCTTTATTAGAAGGCTAAATAGTAAAATGATTAAGGTAAATAGTAGCTAGTTTTTGTTTTTTTTTTAATTAGAGACTAAAGATAATTTTGGGAGACAGTGAGGGAATATTTTAAAAGGAGGTGAGAAAAATAATGAAGCATAAAAGAAAAGCTAGAGGGAGAAAAGAAAGCCAAATATCTGAAAATTTGTATTAAAAGACTTTGAAAAATTGTCTATACTATAGAAATTCTATTTAATATTAACATTGTAATGAAATTTTTGTATTCCAACTGACATTTTTTCTGTTTAGAAGAAGCCCTCAGGAGCAAAGGGATTACTGTCTTCACTAAATAATGCATCAAGTCCATGTAGGTATTAGCTTGTGGAGGGAGCTAATACAAAACATTATCAAACACAGAAGAATATGTTTCACAAAAGAAAAAATATTTAGAATCTCTTCAGAAACCACAATGACACCACTTTAAGATACTAATTCTTAAACATTTCCAAATAACTTAAAATGTTGTACTTGTAAATTTATTTAAAGGAACAATTATTGAAGACATCAACTACCATCACCTTCACTCATTTGCTATTTTTACTTTCTTAATTTCCTGGTGGGAAATAAAATGTCCAGACTTTAAATAAATTTTTGTAAATGAATTACATTTCCGTATTTATTTTAAATAATTAATCAGAAACTATTCCCTGCTAAGTAATTTTAAGTTGAACTTTATATAATGGCAAATGTGAGCTCCCTGTCTTCAGATGATTTGCTAAGTAGTTTCCCTGGTACTTTTGCGTAAATTCTAAGATAGCCCTGAGTTTTCTCTGCCCCAATAAGTCACATGGTGGCAAAAATCCAGCATAGTAGAAGTAGTTTTCTTTTGTTTTATTTAATAATTCTACTAAGGTAGAAATATTACAAATAATAAACTTTTATGGAACGTCTAACCTAGTGAATCTATTGTAGATTTTCATTTTAAAATAAAAGCTGATTTTGAAGTCTTCAGACACTGCAATCAGGTTACTATTTTCATATAATCATGGAAATTTAAAATGCAAAGTTAATTGAAAGTATAAAGATGAGAAGCAAGTGCTATACCTAAAATAGTGCACGACACAGTCATGTTTCACTTAACTTTCAAGTCAGAACATAAATTAAGAATTCTAGATGTGACATGCCAAATATTTTAGACAGAAGAAAGCACACAACAGAATCTGTACCAATTACACACTTAAATGCTTAGCTTATAAGGCAACAAGTTCATGCTGAAATATTGACAACAAATGATGCTTCCCTTAGTTTAAGGAAGTGATGCTGCATATAAATCCCATCACCACTTTATACAGTACTGAAATTTCATAAATAGCATTTTCCCAAGCTTCACGTTATATCCAAAGCCAAAATATTTGAAAGGAGCAAAGAACACTGACACTTTGAGCCTAAGAAGAATATTTTTTGCTTGTAACACAATTCAAAAGAAATAAATATTACACAATGACTCCATTAAAAAGAAATAATGTAAAGTTTAACAGCATAGGTTATATACAGTGAATTTGCCTAATGCTCTAAACTGGATCATATTTCTGTAAATGAGCATTTTCTATTTATAATCATTCTGAAAGTTAAGGAAAAATTAAAACTTTTAACTTTTTCTTATAATTTATGTTAACCTACCCTCTTTCTTTAAAAATGCATTTGGAAATTGAAATATAAGACTATTCATTTAGGAGTTATAGTTAACAAACACAAAAACAAGAAAAATATCTCAAAATGTACAGATTTCTCTACAGTGGAAGTTGACTCAATAAAAATATGGAATTATATTTGGACACCTTCAAATAGATTATAAAACATAATGTCAAGGAAAATGGGAGATTATAAAACACCTTCTCTCAAAAATTAAATAAGTATATTCACCCATCATATGTGAATAAAAGAGGAAATATTACTCTTGTTTTTATGAAACTATAGTACAATCATAGTAAATAAATAATTTCATTCTCATATATGCAGAAACAATCTATGAGAAACCAAGGTAACAAGCACAAGCAAGATTACTCCTTCACAGAAGCTCTTTTTAGAATTCCTTCCCATATGCACTTTAAAAAATTGATTACATAATTTAGATTGTCTCGAATAACCAATAAAGATACTTCCTACATGTGCTGCAAATTGAGAGCAATTTTTGAAACCCACGGTCATATAGAATTCAAGACATCCTCACATTTGTCAATTTACTTCCCCTACACACCCACATCCCTGTTCCCATTCCCAAATTAGACTTTAAAATCCCTGAGGGCAGAACCTATCCACCTTTTAATTTCCCTGTTGAACCCAAAATTGTGGCAAGGAAGATATGCAGTGCCCCACATTTTGTAATGAATGGATAATTGCATGAATGAGAATGAAGGTATATATAAACCACAGCTGTCAGATTTTTGCCTTTGATATCTCATCCTAGTCAAATGAAGATGGGTTTAGTAACACATTTCCATAGTGGAATGAAGTGTAATCACTAGATTGTACTCTATGTGATAATACACAGGTATATCCTATAGAACATTGTTACCCAAGTCATGCTTTGTAGAAACTAAAATGTGGGCTAGTGAAAGGTTTCCCGTTTTTTATAAAAGAGTTCCATTGGTCAAATAATTTGGAAAATCCAGTTAAAGAAATTCAAGTAACATTTTTTTACTGCTAGACTCCTCAAAGCACATAATATACTAATATGCGGTATCACTTTCTAAAAATCTATCAAAGAACACTTTTGGTCTTTGATCATCTCAGAAGAGCATTCTAAGGAACAGAGTTTAGGAAACAATGTTTTAGAACAATAAACAATACCATGTTAAATCTTGCTTCACCAAAGCAGAATTATAGATTTGAAGGAAAAATTTAATGTTCCATGTATTATTCAGAATGCATCACTTTTGTTTCCACAGGAAATAGAATAAAAGCAAAGTTATCATGAGCCTTCTGTACCCATTGCTCATTTTGAAAGGGTAAGGGAATATCTCTTTACTGATAACCCTTGCTTGGGTTTGGTTATCATATTTCATTTAAGAGTTTTCTTAATTTTTCCTCAAAATATCCCCTAGTAGCCTCTTCCTTTTCTGTTCTTCTCTTTCTAAATGTATATGTACAAAAGTGGTAGGGACCTCTGCAATACATCTTAAAGACATCTCTGACAATTTATGACCTTATGACTGATTAATGTCTGGAAGTATTCAGAGAACATTAAAACTCATCTAACAAATAGGGTGACTATGGAATTTCTATGAGGAAAATGTCAGTGGATATTGTCCTGAGAGTTCATACAGATCCATTATGATTCTGCAAAATAACTTAATTTGTCTTCCGTTTGACTAAACCACAAATTCCGTCATGAAAGATGTTGTTTCTACATAGGGAGAAAAAAATACTATAGGAATTAAAGGTAAAGTAGGAAGCTAGCTAACTATCATGTGGATTATCATAAGATTTGGACCTAGTGCCAGCTCTATCACTAGCTATGTGACTTTGGGACATCTGTCAATGTCTCAAGGTGTCAGGTGTCTCATTTGAAAATAAGAGAAAGTAACAACCTTGTGACTTCCCAACTGTTTGCCTCAGGGGCTGCTGTGGTGGTGGATTATGAAGAGGAGAACAGGGAAGGAGAAACCAGGGAAGTGATCTGATCTCCCTTCCATCTTCCACCTGAGCAGCACTACTTTTACATGTTTTGTATACTAAAGTTCAGAGCAATATTTAATTTTTAAAAGATCCTGTTTAAAGAGAAAACCACAGATTCTATGATCTAAAGTTTTGTTTAGATATAACATCCTCCAGGCCACATTTTTAATAAACGTGTTTTCATCTCAGGAAAAAACAATGGGCTTTTATATTTTCTTTTCTATTCATTCATGTGCTCCTGATTCAAGTAAAATAAAACCTTAATAACTTTCATTATTTCATATAGCTTATTTTACACTTTTGTAATATGTTTCTTAAATAAAAAGATGAGTTGATGTGTTGCTTTTCAAAATAAAATTAAAGACAACATGGGGAGTGGATGAAGTCAACTCCAGCCCATACTTGACTTTAGTTATTTTTTCATGGTGCCTTTGGGCACTTAAATACTGCACTGCATTATCTTTGAGGTAGAACAACAGCAACGATGACAAAACAAAGGCCAAAAAATTCACATAAAAAGGAAAAATGAGAAAGAAAGATGTGAGAGGTTTCTTTTTAACACAATTCTCATCATCAGGCTTTGCAGTCTTCTTTGACACAAAGTTGAGAAATAGTCTTCTTAATCCGGAGGGCGGTTAGGCGGGCTGCCCCATTGGCATACCAACACTCGCGCATTATTCTCCCCATGACTCGGAGTGCCTTTAAGAGAGAAAATATCAAAGTCTTTAGCACAAAACACAGTACGAGAGAAGAAAAGCCACAAACACAGGAATCGATGCTAAGCTCTGATACAGAAATAGTAAACTTAAATCAATATGAGAAGGAGATCAGGGCCAAATCACTTCAAAAATCCTGTCAAGGGTGTCTCCCCTAAGACAAGGAACAGGGCATCTCCCCCCAGACACAGACCAGGGCGTCTCCACTCAGACAAGGACCAGAGCATCTCCCCTCAGACGCGGACCAGGGCATCAACCCTCAGGCAAGGACCGTGGCTTCTCCTCCCAGACAGAGACAAGGGTGACTTCTCTCAGAAAAAGACCAGAGCGTCTCCTCTCAGAGACCAGGGTGACTTCTCTCAGAAAGGGACCAGGGTATTTCCCCACTGACAGAGACCAGGTCATCTCCCCTCAGAAGGACCAGAGCATCTCCCCACAGAAAGAGACCAAGGTGACTTCTCTCAGAAAAAGACTAGAGTGTCTCTTCTTAGAGACCAGGACATCTACCCTCAGACCAGGACTAGGACATTTCCTCTCAGAAAGGGACCAGACTGTCTCCCCTCAGATAAGGACTAAGGCATCTCCCCTGAGAGGGACCAGAATGTCTCCCCATGGACAGAGACAAAGGTGACTTCTCTCAGAAAAAGACCAGGCTCTCCCCTCAAACAGAGAAAAAAGTTTCTCCCCTCAGACAGAGACCAGGTCAACTTCAAGCATAGAAAGACCAGGGCTCTCCCCTCAGACAGAGCCCAGGCTGTCTCCCCTCAAACAGAGATCAGGGCACCTCCTCTCCTAGGGAGACCAGGGTGTCTTCTCTCAGACAGGCCAGGTGTCTCCTCTCAGAAAGCGGCCAGGCGATCTCCTCTGGCTTCAGGCAGAGGCACAGGGCCCACTGATCTGCTAGATGATTTGAAGCCATCATTTGTGGACCTTGAAGGTAGCTATAGGAGATGATAGGGAGCCTTTGCTCAGTGGCATTTTGGTTTATGGAATTACACTATCATTTTTAAGGTCATGTTTGATTAGCATAATGTGAAATGATGGACCAGTTTCATTTGTTTTAGTCTTTTCTGTTTAGTGATTAGTTGTTTATTTGTCTTCCACCTACTCTGTTGAATGTAATTTTAGGAAAGAGAATATGGCCACCTTACACAACATCCTTTTAGAGTAAGTGAAATCAATTGAATAGCTTTATCTTCTTGAGATGATCAATAATCTTTGAAACGATTAATCTTTTTATGCATTTTATGTATGCATTTTATGAAAATTTTCCTCTTCTTTCAAGCTGCATGAAAATAAAATGCTTTCAATTAAGAAATTATATATGTTATGTATAAAAAAGCTAACAATTTCTGCCCTTGGGCTTTCAGAATATGTAAACTTTCTTTAAAATCTTTGTAGTGGAATTAAAATATTTCTAAAAATCCTGTCAAAACACAGATATTAATCCTATAGAGGGAGGCTATTAATCCTCTTTTAATTGAAAATTCTGGGAATATGGTAGAATGACTATCTTTTAAAATATTCTAAGAAAGGACATGAAAGACAAAAATGGATAAGGGATGGGTTGGAAATTCCCTGTGTTGCTCTGGATGGTAAGTACACACATATACATTTTTCTTTAAGTCATCAAACTACATACTAAGATTTATTCATTTTATCATATGTAAATTATGCCACAATAAAATAATGATCTAAATACTAATATCAAAAATTTTGAATTAAAAAAATCAGTATAAGTGAACTGGTAAATAAATAAGATAAATACTCAGAGGGGAAAACAATGAGAATGCATGAATCCAGAGAGGTATAAGAAATCACTGAAGCAAGGCGTTGCTCTGATGGCATTTGCTGATCTCACAGTCTAGAATTTCAGAATTGATGGACCATATGTGAAAGACAGGAAATACAGCCCAAAGCACACAGAAGGTGTCAGATCAAGACATTTACAAAGTCCAGACTGTAAGGATGAATTGGTCTTAGAAGGAACTTTGTGAAGAAAATTGTCTAAATCTTTGATCTTGGTAAAGAAAAAATCAAACCTTAGCCTTAAAATGTTGCAGTAAGCCTGAGCTCATAGTGAAAATTCACAAGAAGATGAGGAAATAAAGTATCACAAGCAAGAGTTAGTCAAAACAACAAACAGGAAAATCAAACCTATCAAAACATTAGATGCTAGAATTAAATGATATAAAATATTTAAAAAATAAAGTACATTTTAAAAAGCAAAGAGAGGGCTTCCCTGGTGGCGCAGTGGTTGGGAGTCCGCTTGCCAATGCAGGGGACACGGGTTCGTGCCCCGGTCCGGGAGGATCCCACGTGCCGCGGAGCGGCTGGGCCCGTGAGCCATGGCCGCTGGGCCTGCGCGTCCGGAGCCTGTGCTCCGCAATGGGAGAGGCCGCAGCGGTGAGAGGCCCGCGTACCGCAAAAAAAAAAAAAGCAAAACAAAACAAATAAATGGCATTTTTTTACAGAATCAGAACAAAAAACAAAGAAAATTTTAAAAAGAAAACAAAAACCCCAAAACAAACAATAAAAAACAAAACTAATATAAAAAAAGGTGTCAAAGGTAAGACATGAAAAGTTTTAAGGGGCAAAACTATCATAACTTTCACACAACATTATACTGGAAATCCTAGAAACTGCAATAAGAAAGGTATGAGTCCCCGGACTCTCATTATTTGGGGATATGATCATCTATGTAGGCACCCCAAAAGAATCTATAGTTTTATACCCTAAAGAAATAATTTTTACACACACACACAGCAGTATTGTTTTAAAAGAAACTAAAAATCACACATGTGACAATCAACAGTAGAGTGAAAAAAAGAAATTAGATACATACAATGGAATACTACACAGATATGAAAATAAACAGATTATAGCTATACATATATAAGGTAAAGTAAAAAAAATTAAGAAGAATATCTATAGTAAGTGTCAATATATTTCACAAATAAACAAAAGTTAGCCATATACACGTACATATATATATATATATATATGTATGGCTAAATTTTAAAGCAAAGCAAGGCAATAATAAAATGATTAGTTATAATAGTAGCCTCTCAGAGGGGTGAGGAATCTTCAAAGGTATTGGAAGTGTCCTATTCTTTAAACTTGGTCATGAATTCTATTATCTTTACATATAACTTTACATATATGTTAATATCCTCTCATATGCATGAAATGGTTAATATCAGAAAAAATTTTAATTTAATTTCAATTTGCTTATAAATGCCTCAAATTCTGCTTCTCAAATGAGTATATAGGTAAGCTATCTACACAAAATAGAAATATCAGGACATAAATCTTGCCTTAAATAGGAAATGAGTTGAGCAAAACATGAAGGAGAGGAAAAATGAGGAAAAACGTAACCGTATAAGATATGACAGAGCCAAAACTAAAAGATGTCACCAAAAAAATCGCCTCAAGCATTACATTTAAATATGGCAGAAGACAAACAGTCATAATTGGGATGGGGGAGATTAAAGCATTAAAATAGTTGTGGAACTAGTTAGATGATTTATAGTCTTTCCTCCACCTTCCCTTTTACTTCCTGTGGGAGCTAGAGAAGTCTCTCTCTTCACACAGGCAGAACAAGCATTGCAATATGTCTGCTCTATGATGGTTACTACATGTGTGGTACAAGATGAGGAGCTAAACAACAATGGTCCCTGCCATGGGGAAGCTTTTCTGATGGAAGAGAATAAACTCAAACTTCAGCAAGTTAGGGATTAGGAATAATTTATTGACTCTAAGGATGACTGAAATTGTAATACTCTGTGTAGCACAGACATTGACTACCCACCGAATATGCCTGTGTTCCCGACATTCCCAGCTCCCTTCCAGCTGGATGGGACTGTGTGACTCGTTCTGGTCTATGAACCATGAGTGGAAATGAAATGTGTCACTTGAGCCAAAGTATTAGAGAGCCAGTGTGTGACCCTCCAGCTCCTCTCTTCTCCTGACCTAGACCTCTGGAAACTATGTGTTTAGATAGCAGCATCACAAGATCAAAGTCACCTGGATTACTGAATCACCACAGGGAGCACAGATTCCAATGAAAGCTGCCTAACCTACAGGGGACTTGGCGTAGCAAGAAATAAAGTCTTGTGTGAAGTCACTGGGATGTCAAGGTTGTTCCTGCCACATAACTTAGCCTTATGATACTGACAGCTAAAGGGAATAAAATCCTTCTGAAGCTTATATGAAGACATATACCTACATACATGAAATGAATTGGATGCCTAGATAAAGAGGACTATGGCCTCTGAAAATCCACCCTGATACTTACCTCAAAATTATAATGGGAAAAATACACATAAGAACATAGCCTTACTTCACAGCTTTGCCACTGGTTCGGAATACTTGGTCGGAACTTCTGGTCACAGACAACCTTCCTCATTTCCTCTATTGAGGGATCTGAAGGCACCATGTCATAATAAGGCAACTGGTACTCCTCAACAATTCCTATAAAAAAGTTGCATAATAAATTTCCCAGTGTGAATAATAAACAAAGATGTTTACTTCAAAATAATACCAATTAAGTTTTCTAGGCACAAGTGGTACCCTGGAAAACTGGAAAATCAGGCTTATTAAAATTATGTATCATTGTAAAACCAAAGATATAAGTTTAAAGCACTAAGTTGAATAGTTATATAAGTTTATGAAATTTTATACTATGAAAATTTATATAATTTTGATAATTAAACAAGTTATATGAGACAAAAGTATATGTAATTACTGTATAAAATATATAATTTTATATAATTATACATATATAATTTTATATAAAATATGTTACATTTACATAACTTAATAATTATAAAAATATAATTTCATATTATGAAAATTATGTAAATTTTGATTTTCATAAAATGCCATTGTGCAATTCAGAAGTAATATCTAATTACAAAATGTACAGCAAGCCTCACTGATCTGTGAATGACGTATATTTCTCCGTGAATGAAGTATATTTCTCCTTTTCAAAACACAATAGCTTTCTCTTTTTGAACATTGTTAGGCAATCTTTTAAGAGCTGAGTTTTTTACATTTGGATTTTACAGCTACTAGATCTGAGAATGTTCCAGAGAAATGGCCAAAGGTATTTGAAGATGAACAGTTCAACGTGAAGGTTAATATTTAAAGAGTCTCAAATAATAGACAAAGATTTGACTTTAATTATCAGAATGTTACCTGAGTTCAAGAATTTCCTTACAGAATCAATTGAATTAAACTATAGTTCTTTTAATTTAAATATTTAAGATTGGCATAATTTAGAAAATGAAATTCAAATCATGTTAACTAAATTACCATTTCAACTGTTGAAGAAAATTTAAGGACAAAAATCTAAAAGCAAATCTAGACAAATATCAGTATGAAATTAAAAAAAATAGTAACATGTTTGAATCTTGCTATTTACCAAGCACCTTCCTAAGCCCTTTACATGTTTTAACTAATTATTCCTCAAAAGCACTGACTAAAGAAAGTACATAGTATCCCATTTTTACAGAATCAGGAAACTGAGGCACAAAGAGTGTCATGAATTTTCTCAAGGTCACATAGCTAGTAAGTGGCAGATCTGGAACTTGATCCCAGGCTTGGGGATTCCAGTGTCCATGTACTGTTTCTGCACCACTCTAAGTCTATTGCTTCTGTGAATAGTTTCATCTTCCTGAATATTTTATTATCTAACCTAGGAATAAAAGGGGGAAAGCATGTTTTCTCATTCAAATATAATTTTAAATTTTAAGCTTTTCATTTTTTTAAATATGAGATTTATGTAAGGCAAAATGACATCAATACAAAATGCAAAAACTGACAGTGGTTTAATAATGACAGTTCTTTCATTGAATGTTTACTATGAGCAGGCTCTATACAAAAAGCTTCACATGAATTAATTGAATTAGTCCATTAAATCCTTAAAGCCCAAGAGGTCAGTTTTATTATCTTCGTTTTACAGATGAGGAAAGTGAGACCATATAACTCACCTAAAGTCAGACATTCAGGAAGTTGCTAAACCAAGGTTTAGGACTAAGTCTGTCTCACTTGAAACTGAAAAATCTAAATCATTTTCTACCAGGATTTAACTTTTCTCCATTGATGAAACAACTTCATCAGACTGCATTTACAGGGTTTCATCTTCCCAAATTCTTCCTCTCATTATTAATCTCTAAACTGCTGGGAGCAGTAGAGTCAGGAAGTTAGTCTTTGCTTACCTCTGTCCTCCACTTTAATCCCCACACATACATCATCACCGGAAAGAAATGAACAAGAAAAGCCCGAGAACCAGAAGACTTCAATTTAAGTCCTGCGGCCTTGGCAAGTCATTTAGCTTCCTTGGGTTTAATTTCTGATATAAAATAGGAATACAGCTCAAAGAAGAAAATTTTCAAGTGCTTTGCAAAGTATTATTATGGAAATCAGAATTATCAGGAGAACTAAGCGGTAATCACAACCTAAAATCTCCGTTCTGTTCAAAATGCTCCACTTTTGCCACTGGAAAGATATCGCCAAAAGGTAATCTCTTAAATATTTAGAAATTATTCAATATAGTGCATTGAATTAGAGCATCAAGGAAAGGCAGACACAAAGAATATTTCCAAAATCTTACCTCCAACTGAACACCTCCGGGCTATTTCCCAGTAAACCAGACCAACAGAATAGATGTCAGCTCGTTTGAAGGACTCGAAGATATTCACATTTATTGTATCATCAAGCATTTCAGGAGCCATGTACCTTCAAAAACATGCACACTTCAGATTCTGTGTATGAGCTTATAGCAGTCCAGTAAAACACAATGTTAATAAATCCTGATATACAATATGTTAAGGCAGTTTACATCAAATTTACAGGTTGATCTGAGCCACTATAATAGAATAAAATTAAGTATGATGCTAACTGGACTTCCCTGGTGGCGCAGTGGTTTAGACTCCGCGTTCCCAATGCAGGGGGCCAGGGTTCACTAAGTGTGATGCTAACTGTAAGTTTTTTGTAGGAGTCCTTTATAAGATTAAGAAAGTTTCCTTTCATTTCTAGTTTGTTGGGAGTGTTTATCAATAATGGAGATTAAATTTAGTTAAATGTTTTTACTGCATCTATTGACATAATTGTGTGTTTTATTTATTTATAAATTTATTTAATTATTGAACGATAATTTTTAAAACATTTTAAATAGAACTAGAGATCATCCTAGTGTTAAAGCCTGTGGGCCAGGAGCCAAGTACTTGGAAAGCACTCAATAGGAAAGATGGAACTCAATTTCCAGTAGTTTGTAGCCAAGAAAGCTCCTTGAGGGCAAGGAGTATGTTCTATTCATCATGGTGGGCCCAGTACTCCAACACAGTGCTCAGCATCATTCCACAAATACCTGCTCTGAATGAACAATGTTATTATACATTGGCTCCAAGACATATATTCATATTATATATTGGCTCCAATAAAATTACAGCCTTGCTTGAATAGGACTAAATCAAAACTTCTACAGTCCCTGGGACCTGACAGAGCCTAGCTGTCTTAGGGATATATCGAGGATTTCTCAGAATATTGAGGTGAGGATGCAACACTCTCCCCAATATTTTAAAAGCTTTAGATTCTCTGAAGGAATCCAGCATCCCAGACTTCCCTGACGGACAAGTTAAAACTTGCTTTTTAAAGGGAAAAAAGAAGAGGTCCCTTAGGGCTGCCCAGTCTGAATAAATTGTCCTAAAGTGTTTCTGGGGCCCCATTAAAGTCTCCCAGGGAACAAAGTGAAGGACTCAGAGGGACTGGCCTGGAATCTCAAATATGGCTTGTAGGCTAACTATACCAGCTTAGAAATTCTCTACTCTCAAGGGCCTTTAACAACTCCAGGAAAGTGTTTTGGTTATTTCTGATTTCAAGGTCAAGAAACCTGGAATTATGCCAAAGTAGCACAGATCCTGAAATTCAAATGAAAGGAAACAGAAGTATGCTGGCCATATGGCCACAGTCTGGCTATAATAAGAAAACACCAGGAATCCCATTACTAATGGGTCTGTCCTGACATACGTGTGGTATGCTCTATATAAATCATGCTTGTTCTTAACTTTCAGAGATTCTGTTCCTTGAAAGTGGGAATTGTGTCCAACTCATATTACCTTAATACACATCAACTGGGGAGACTTATGGATAAGTACAACTATAGGTAAATATGTTACATAATATTTTTAAATATTGAGAGAATATTATATAGATATATATCTATATAACCTATATTATATAGATATATATATATTATATCACCTATCTAGTTAAGTGTATTGATTCTATATCTGTTGTTAGGACCTGAATGTATAGAACTAGCCCTGAGTTTCAGTTCATTTACGAGGTATTGAAGAATTGATATAAAGGCTTTGGAGGAGCTATACACTGCTAACATTTTTTTCCTCCTCTCTGTAGGAAAACTATTCTCAGATGTGGCACGCTAAAAATAATATATCACCATCACTTCCACCATTCCTTTCCACTGGACTCCCCACACAAATAGCTACTTTCTATATGACCAAATGCCAACTCTTCTTGCTTTATAACCATTGTGCCACTGATTTCTCGGTGACCCAGAGAAGACTTCTTGCTTTCTTGGGCCTAATGGTTTCCAACTTTGGATTTCCACCCACCTCCCTATACACATATCCCAGGCATTCATGTTTATGGGCAGTCATAAGTCTCAGTATGCTACCAAAGTAAGTTATCTTACCTTTTGGTTCCTACTTTAGGATTCTGAGGTATGTCAATAGTGTTCAGTATTGAATCATGCTTCACAGCCAACCCTAAGTCTGCTATGGCACAAGTTTCACATTTTTTCACTAAGATATTCTTTGATTTTATATCTCGATGAGCAATAGCAGGTTTACCTATGAAGCATAAGGTAAACATATTCACTTTTTTCATTACTGGAGATTGAACCTCTCTGAAAGGCGTCATCTTGAAGACTTGGCTCAAATGTTATCTTCTAAGAAAGGTCTTCCCTGACCCCCATTCTACATTCCAAGTCATTCTCCATCAGACTATCCCATTTTGCCTTCTTCATAGCCCTTATCACTATCTAAATTATCTTACTCATTCATATGCATTATCTGTCCCTCCCAACTAGACTGTAGGCTACCTAAGGGCAGTGGCTATGTCTTACTCATCACCGTGCCTCCAATGCTTAGAACACTAGGTGACATTTAGTAACCACTGGTAAATATTTGCTGAATAAGTAGGGAAAGTATTAGCATTGCTATGTCCACATAAGAACATAGCAAATATTCTCTTACAAAACAAGTTTCAAACTTCTACCACCCTACACCAGCAGTTCTCAAATGCGGCCCAAAGATCCCTGGGGGTCCTTAAGGCTCTTTTCCAACTACATATCTGTGTGATGTCACATTTTCTTCACATACTTCAACCAAAAACAACATACTGGGACAGACTGAATGAAGAACAGGTATGAAAATCCAGACATTAAGGAGATTTGCAAAAGTGTCAAATGGCATTATTTTAGCTAGATGGGCTTTTGTACTACAAAAATTATGTAACTTTTAAAAATTATGTTATTTATTTTAATATTTAATTGGTTAATTATTATACTTAAAGTAAATTAATAAATACTTTAAAATTTCTCAATTTTAGTTTCTAATATAGTAAATATTAATAGATATAACCCAAATATACAAACTTTTGGGGTCCTCAATAATCTTTAAGAGTTTAAAGGGATCATGAATCCAAATCTGAGAAGCACTACGGTGACTAGACTGACTTTCTAGAGCCAATTCTCTATTAACTCAATAAACAGACGAGACAGTGTGTATTATTTGGAGTTCAAGTACATGATATATAAGTATTTTTTTAAGGTCAGAATAACTCTTTCTAATTATTTTAATTATCAAAGGTAAACAGTTAAATCATTTGTATTCTCTGAAAATAGAGCATTTGCCACCAAAGCAAGATCTCTCAGGTACATATTGTAAATAGCAAAGATAGAGCCACTAGGAATCAAAATATTATTATGGATAGTATACAAAATGACAAGTATGTAGATGAGAGTTGGCTATATCATGACAAAACCTTCAGCTTTATAAAATACCTTTAGTGTTTCTTTACATTTGATAATTGTAATAAACTAAAACACAGCTGAACACTAAAATACAACTTAGTGTTTCTATCTTCATATTCAAGGAGAAAAAAAATTAGAAAGAAAATACATACCTTGTGTACCAACAATCTCCATATGAAGGTGGGCCAGACCACTAGCTATTGAAAGTGCCAGTTTGATCAT
The DNA here is from genome assembly GCF_011762595.2 of Tursiops truncatus. Classification (NCBI taxonomy): domain Eukaryota; kingdom Metazoa; phylum Chordata; class Mammalia; order Artiodactyla; family Delphinidae; genus Tursiops; species Tursiops truncatus. The sequence continues at coordinate 73,597,131 of NC_047040.1, read as the reverse complement.
TCCAGCCACTGTCACTATGTTTCTATTCAAATAGTCATATAAGGAGCCCTGTTCATGATATTCAGAGACAAGCCAAAGTTGAGTCCAAGTTCCATTATCTAACAGGAAAAAGTTATTTTGTTGCTGTAAGTTTATGTTGAGAAAGAAGCCAAAAGCTTTTAACAAATGTCAGTGTTTAAAGCAAATCTGTGTTGTTAACAAAGCAAAGTTAACTCCTTCCGTGATAATACTTATAGTCCAAGTTAGTAGGGTGAAAATTCTCAACGAATTCCTATTGACATATTAGAACCTGTTACATGTACCCACCATTGCTATAGGAAGCTGTGAGGCAGTGATTCTACCAACTGAACTACTCCTTTCTTATTCCCTCTACATCAATACCTGCTGGTAATAGCAACCCCTTTATGGCAGAAACTACTGAGAGATGCATTTAGGCTCAGCGTTGTGTTATAAATTATTCTTGAGCTTTTAAGAAAGATTGTACCAATAAAAACAGAAATATAACAAATTTACACAAAGTATTATTACTATCATAAAACTCTAACATTCCAAGGATGGTCATATTATTCATCTTTCAAAATATGAAATTTATGATTTCCCTCAAAGCTTAATATAAGTGCCAAACACAATTACTAGACCTTTTCAAATAATTTACCTTATTTAACCAAAGCTAATCCAGTTTATAAAAGATTTTTAGCAGACGAGAAATTAGCCTAAAATTTCTCTAGGTATTAGAGTCCCTAGACTTAGCTTTAGCTTTCAGAATCAGATGTCTACAATAGCCCTGGGAAGTCCTGACCAGTTTTGATCCTCAGTGAAAGGGAACTATAATTAAAGAACATTTGCTAAGGAATTTTTGTACTTAGTGCTTTATGTACAAGAGCTCCTGGTTATCCAAGTATTTAATTTCCAAATCCAGGTAGTGATAACATTTCCTAGGGATGCAAAAATCAACATAACATGATAAAGTTCACTAATAAACTGACCACATATAAAACTAACACTTACACCTCTCTCCCTGCTTAACACCAGCGGCTATCTTTGCCCTCTCGTATCAACGTCTTTGTCAGACAGTTGACTAAACTAAAGAGTGAAACTGTAAATGTTGCAAAAGATATAGAAATGCATGAAAATGAAAGTGATGTTAGAGACCACTTGGAATCAAAGCCACTGACAAGTAAGCCATTGACACAGGTAGACCAGTTAAACTGAAGAAGAGACAATCAAGGGTGATCTTTGTTGTGCATATTGTTTTATAATCCAATAAATGTCATGATTAAATTAGCTCTATCAGGATGATCCATATAACGGTAGTCATTACTGCTTTCATAACATTGCGAATGAAGCTAACCAGTAGATAGTTTAGCTCAATGTTATGAAGAAAAAGTAAAAGTTCTTAACAGCTTAATAAGAAATGTTTCACTTTCAATAGTATAGTTAAGAATTTGGAAAGAACCTTTTCCTTTTTTAAGCTCAGTTTCTCCCTGGCTTGACTTGGCTTTATTCAGTTTCTCCCTGGCAAATCAGAAAAGACAAATCATCAGCAAACATAACTATGGCCAAAATGTATAATAATACTAAACTTCCCTTTGGCCATCTAATGAATCATAAATACTTTCATGATCAAGCTTATATTAAATAGAAATAACCATAGATTTAAAATTTTCCTAGGTAATGGTAGGTTTCTGATAGCCACAGATAATTTGTGGCTAGATTGATGTTATAATCTCCACCTCTCCAAAGTTCTTCATGAGTATAACTGATACAAATAAAAAAATAATTGACTGGATCAAGTTTTGCTCACCTTTGTTCCCTGTTTCCCTTTAAGGGAATTGTTGCATAGCTAAGTGAGTAAAAGCTATGCAAAAAGAAGAAAGAGAGCATAGGTAATCCACAAACTCTATATCTAGTCCCTGATTACTGGGCATATACACAAAATTTTGTGACTATTGATTTAAATACCAAAAAGTTGATGGTCTGTCTTATTCCACAAATCTCATAAAGCAGTGTTATTTGGGGTTGTTAATGTTAAACCTCACGATATAAACCATACTCAAAGTACATTAATTTCACTAAAAGTGTCTTGCTTGCCACCATTCTAATAATGTTCATAGAAAACTAGAGTCCTGGAGTTGAGGTCTGCTGTACAGATGAAAGTATAGTCCTAACAAAGATGAATATTCAACTATCATTCATTGGTATCTTTGTACCAGTTATCAAAATATTGAAATATTTCTGTCCTGTTTAATTAACAGCTGCTATTCAAAACTTCCAATGGTATTCCTTTGCCCTAGACACCCAAAGCAACTCCTGAACCCTCAAGATGCCTCCAGATCTTTTTATGACCCAGCAACTAAAGGGATAAAACCTAGCATGGCAGGGTTCTCCCAAAACTCTGTTCCAGTTGAAGCTTCTGTTCCGGTTGGTTAGCTCCTGTGCCAGACCAGTCATCAAATATTTTAAGTATCAAGCTGGCTATAGCGTCATCATGACTTCATATCACTCGTCTGCCCTGCTTTATTTTACATTTATTGCACATTTATCTGTGGAGAAGAGGAAAGCATTTTCTTTCCTCAAAAAAGAAATCAGATTTTACGTAGATTTTATTAAAACAAAGAGATTATTTATTCTCCTCTGATAGTAGACATAATATCTTATTTGCTGGACCCAATTAGATTGAAAATACCTTTGTTGTCAGCAGCAATGAAACCAAGGATGTTTTCATGTCTCAGCATAACGGTCTGATAAATTTCTGCCTCTCGAAACCAAGATCTTTCATCTCTAGAGGAGAATATTTTCACAGCCACATCTTCCCCGCACCATCTTCCGTGCCAGACCTCACCAAATCTACCTTTTCCTACTATTTCCTGAAGTACAATCGTCCTTGCAATTGTTCTTTGAACCAACAGAGGCAGACCTAACCAAAGAAAAGATGAAATCGATGATTAAAAACAAGTAATTGCCAGAAAATAACTGTCGTGATGACCATTATTTTCACATAAAAAAGCAAACATTTAACCACTTTAGTAATTTTACTGATTTCGAAGAAATAAGCACCATTATACCAAACTTTAATTTAGTCAAAGCATGCTCAAAAAGCACTCCAAATTCTTACTATGATTTCTCTTCTCATATTAACAAATAAAAATTTCTTGAATATAGCCTGCCACTGCAGATATCTAATTTTCCAAAATTGTTGCAAATCTCTCTGATTTGCACATTGAAGCCAGTCAGTTTGCTAAATACACAAAGGTTAAAAAGCATAAGTTTTCAGCCTCTAAAATAAAATATGATTCCTAGTACAACAGAGAATGCTTTATGAATTTTTTTAAAAACCAAGTTAAAATTGGAAAGTGAAGAATCGAATTCAATGATGAAGTGAGGCAATCATGTTACACTGAAAGCAAGGTACAGTCATAGAAAATATCAAATGGATATTTTCTGTGGAATAAAAGAAAGTCAAAGAAAATATATTCTGAATGTATGTAAAATGTTTAGGTTCTTTTGAACCAATAGCTTTACCTCTAGAATTCTATTCTAAAGATTTAATGAAAAATGCAGAAAAATTTATGTCAAGATATTTAATATATTATTACTTATAGAAAAAGTAAGGAAAAGTGTCTGATAATGGAAAAATTGTTAAGTACAGTGCAGAGGTTGAGACCACAGATAAGAAAGGCTTGGGTTCAGATTTCATCTGTGCCACATGGTAATCATGCGCAAATTATTGAACTTCTCTGAGCTTCAGCTTCCTTGCCTGAAAACCTGTGGGCAATAATATTACCTATATCATAGGGATACTTTGAGAATTAATAAGCATGTTAAGCACCTAGCACAGTATCTGGCCTATTACATGCTCAATAATGGTTTGCCCTTAACATTATGTCTAAGGATGGATTACTTAGAGCCAAAAATAATGATGCTGTTTATGAAGAGTTATTTCTTAATGACATAGGAAAGTACTTCTGCTATAATAAAAACCATACCTTGTTAAGTGAAAAAATACTTTTGTTAAAGACAAATAGCATAGCAAATTCTATCCATCTAGATAAGTGTATCTAGCTATTGAAAATATTCACGGGAAAAAGACTGAAAAGAATATATGCTAAATGCTATGATGGGTATTTCTATTTAGTGGAATCAGGGTGAAGCAAATTGTGATATTCTCCTTTCTAATTCTTTACATTTGCTTAATGTCCACAATAGTCCATAAATATTTATTACTCTTATAATTAGAAGGAAAATAGCTAAAGAGGTCACAGTATAATTTATTTGGGAAAGTCATGTTTAGTTGTCATTGTACTCAGATGGCTGGGAAACCCTTATAGCAACAACCCTGTAAGCTCCTGTAGGCTTCGACCTCTACTCCTGAAATGAGCCAGTTTATTCAGATGTTCTCATGTGCATGAGAACCACCCACCACGACTAAATAAGCACAGACTATAAATTTGCTATTATGGATCTCAACAATTAGTCACAAAGCCTCACAGCCAGAAAGTTCTTCTGAGATCATCTGGTTCAACTTTATCATTTAGAGATGAGAAAATTGGGGCTGTGTGGTAGTCAAAAACTTGCCCAGGAATAAGTGGAAGTCAGACCTACAACTAAAACACTGTTTTTCAATCCAAATTCTTATGCTTTCACCATTCAGTGGATATGACTACAGTCCTCCCCAGCTGCAAAGATTTCTAGCAGCAAACTATCCAGGATATTTTTGTAAGCCGTAGTCAGTTTCACTACTTGCCACACAATGAAAGTTGTACTAACAATTATTAAGCCAAAGTACAATTTCAATCTCTCTCTCTTCCCTCCCCTCGTCTTGTACACACACAAACTCACAAAAGCATCACCACGACCAGTCACAACAACAATGACAACGACAACAATACCAACAATACAACAACAACAATTGGCTAGAGAACTAGATAAGCCAATGTTTTCAAACTGCAAATGGATCAGGCACATAATCAATGCCTCAGACCAGGGACAAAGAAGGATTTCATCTATGGTACTCAGCACAGCAATTAAGTTGAGGAGGTAAAACAATGAAAATTGCTTCAGCATCTTTCAAAGCAACCACCAAAAATAATCTGAGTAATTTTTGTGTTACACACTTAGAGACTTCCTTTGAAGACACATGGACTTTGGCTCTCCCTGCTATGTTACTCTTTTTTACCAGGGGCTGTAGAAGCTGATGCCTGACTTATGGAAATGTCACCATCCTTCAGTAGTGTTATATCACGACAGGAAAGCAGAAACCTACCAAGCCTCTTAGAAGCCACCTGAGACACCATGATCTCTCAAAGACCATCCCGTCAAACACCAGTCCATTTTCCTCTCTTGCGAACATTATATCTCTTCGAAATCTGTCCCTGACCAGGTCGGGATATGCTTCATAATTTTTGTCTCTCAACATCTGACAAAGCTGCTTCTTGCTTAAGGTCGCTGTCCAGGGAAGAGAAGCAGAGGAGAAGCAGAACTGATTTCCTTCCTATGGGTGAGCTTTTGTGACAGAAGCCTTGCTACACATGCACCCGTTCTCCCTGATGATCAAAGGCAGTATGGCCATCCATTACTGTTAGCCAGTGGTCACTGGCAAACATATGTAGCTGGCTTTGGAGAAAAGTGCCTAGAACTATTTTAAGTTGATCATTAAAGAAATCATCCATGCTTGGGTATATTCACGGCTCTCTTTTAAGAGAGAACTTAGAATAATCTAAAGAGGAAAGGGTCCAGCAGTCAATAAGTCCAGATTTAGGTTTCAAGATGCACAAAAATACCAAAAAACTTAACGTTAATTTTTGATTTTATGCCCTGGCTCACAACCACTTTCTTAAACTAAATATCCAGTCTCCAGTTATAAAATCTTCATTACTTTTATTTGAAAGGGAAATCCTTGGTCAATCTTAAGTATAGTCAAGAAGTAGCTCCAAAACACATATTTCTGCCTTACCTCTTCATACGAACTGAAAGGTTTGGTGGGGATTAAATAGATGGTTATTTAATCACTTGAACCTTTTAATAAATTGTATAAGGTTTCAAGGAATTTGGCACAAACCAGAGCTTTCTGTGCCTATATTCTGAGCCTAGAACGTTGCCAGGGCTCAGGAAGTTAGGGAGCAGTGGCCCCCAAAAGGTAACACTCAAGGAAGGAAAGAGTATTAAATCCTAGTAAGTTTTACTTTTAAAGAAAAAATGTCAACTTTCTATCCAACAATTTAATCTGGATTTCAGTTTTATAAACTTCGCAGTTTGGAGATACTCTTTCCAGTATTCCTCCTTTGAAAACATGCCGCCTGATTTGTGCAGTGATGTTGTAAACATTGAGGCTTTGGTCAGTGAGCAAGCGATCTTGCCCCCAGAAGCAGCCAACTATCTGGGCTTTCTGGATGACATAATTAGGCCTCTCTTTTCTTTTCTTTTTTTCTTTTTTTTTTGTGGTACGCGGGTCTCTCACTGTTGTGGCCTCTCCCTGTTGTGGCCTCTCCCGTTGCGGAGCACAGGCTCCGGACGCGCAGGCTCAGCGGCCATGGTTCATGGGCCCAGCCGCTCCGCGGCACGTGGAATCTTCCTGGACCGGGGCACGAACCCATGTCCCCTGCATCGGCAGGTGGACTCTCAACCACTGCGCCACCAGGGAAGCCCTAGGCCTCTCTTTTCGGATAAATACTTCTGAGTCCAAAGCTGCTTCTTGCTAAATATGGATGCCCACATAGATGCTACCAACCCTCTGTCACCTGCCCTTGCTAATTATGCCTGCCTGGACACTCCGAAAGGCCATGGGCAAGGGAGTTCCTCAAAATCTGTTTGGGGTAATCATCCTTAATGATCTTTCCAAAGCAAGATGGGATGCAGGGGTGCCTGAAATGACTCAATTAGGCTTACCCTCGTTCATGTTTCTGCAACACCACATGCTGACAGGATTTCTGGAATTATACATGAAAGTTGGGAGTCCCCTGCCATTTTAGGGAGTTTGTTATTACGGGATGTGGGTCGGGGGGTCAACGCTCTTCTGTCACCGGAAACACAAAAGGCCCTCAGCTGCTTTGTGCTATGAGAAAGGCTCATTTAAGCCGTAATACAGCCTGGTATTTTGAACTGCTTCATCAGGGGTTCTGAAGTTCCATTAAAGAGGGAAAGAGTTGTCATATAACCTTAGGAGCACAAGCCAGCCCAGGAATGCTGTGCTGCTCCCTTTCATCTTCCGTTTCTATGCTTTAAGACCACATTCTTGATCCCGGGGGACTGATTCCAAAGACCTTTATAATCACAAGCAAAGAACGCTACTTTGCATAACTAATATGTTTTCCCCAGAACTCAACTGCTTAAGCCCCGTAACTATTTTGTGCCCATGAAACGTGACCAAGACGGCAACCATGATTATTACTAACCATAATGTGGCAGAGCGCAGAGAAAAAAAACTCTTTCTGGCTTCAGAAATAAATTCTGAAGGCATGTGGAAATGAGAATCTGAACACCTAAAGGCACAAAAAGCAATTGATAAGACTTCATTCTTTAGGCCAGGACAGTTTTTATTCTTCATCAAATCCTGAAAGGAGTTTCCATGCCAGAATGTACCATATCAAGCATTTTAAACAATGGAATTAAGAATATTTGGGCCCTTTCTTGTTAAAATGGGTGTTAGTTTTAAGTAGAGTTTTTCTTATTGAAAAATGAACAATAGGCACATACCAGAGCCAGAGCCAGAGGCAGTCACATCGTAAATCAGATCTTTTAGAGTTTTCCCAGCATTGACCAGATTGCACTCAGAAAGGGGCTCCTCCACGTTTGGTCTCTTTTTCTTTCTGTAGGTGCACAGTCGACCTTGGCATGCCCATACTGTCAGCAGTGAAGCTATGGACAGGAGGCAAACTGGCACAGTAATAATAATGGTCAGCTCCATGGGTCCGAGTTTTGGGGCATTTGGTGATGCTGTAATCAAAAAAAGAAAGAACATGACCATATGTTAACCCACGTTAAGTATTTTAGAAATTGGAAATGCGATCACCAAAATTTTACATCTATAATGTGCAGCTACACAGTATGCACTCATGTTAGTTGGTGAAGACTCTATGATAAAAGCAAAGGTGGGGAAAGGAAGTTGAGGTGAGGATGCAGTTGCAGTTCCGTTCTGCTAGGTGACAATGGAAGATAGAATTAGGATCATGGAAAGCACTAGCACCTGCGATCCTTTTTAAAACCTCCAAACCATTTGACATTTTATTACTATTTTCTCCCCATTTTTCAGCAATCCATCCTTAAGGCACATTCGTTCTTTTAGCCACAAATAATTACTGAGCTCTTGCAATATGCTGCCACTATTCCAGGTGATGGAAATATAGCAGTGAGTGAGAGAGCCCAAATCCTTGCTCTGTGGTGCTTATGTTCTCATACAACCACAGATGGGTATGTAATACAAAAGCAAGAAATCATAAGTGCTATGAAGAAAAAGAAAACAGAACAAAGAGACAAAGTGATGGTGGGACACTACTTTAGAGAGACTGGTCACAGAAGGCCACTCTGAGGAGGGGGCAGGGAGCTACAAGAGAAGTATCTCAGGGAAGCATGTTGCCAGCAGAAGGAAAGCAAGTGCAAGGTGCCCTGAGGTGGAGACCTACTTGGAGTGTTCAGGAACAATCTTTGCCTCAAGTGCAGTAAATGAGGAGAAAGGTAGAAGGAAATGGGGTCAGGGAGGTCAAAAAGAAAAAGATCATGTGGGGTCTTGAAGGCTAAAAGGACTGTGAATTGTATTCCAAGTGGAAGCTGGCACAGGGTTCTGAACAGACAGAAGATAGGATCTAACATATCTTGAGTGACCACTGTGTGAACAGACACTAGGGGCACAAAGTAAAAGCTAAGAAACCAATTACAATGTATCTGGTATTTTCATGGTAAGCATTTTTGCCGCAAACATTTTTGCTGAATAACTACTTGGCCATAAGGCAATTCTGCTGTAAAAGATAAAATAACAAAAAATAAAAGTGACATTAAAAAGGAAACAATGGGGCTTCCCTGGTGGCGCAATGGTTGAGAGTCTGCCTGCCGATGCAGGGGACACGGGTTCGTGCCCCGGTCCGGGAAGATCCCATATGCCTCAGAGCGGCTGGGCCCGTGAGCCATGGCCGCTGAGGCTGCGCGTCCGGAGCCTGTTGCTCCACAACGGGAGAGGCCACAACAGTGAGAGGCCCGCGTACCGCAAAAAAAAAAAAAAAAAAAAAAAAAAAGGAAACAATGAAAAATGAATAACAAAATTTAAAAGACTTTATAGTGAAATACAAAATATTTGAATACATGTAAAATGTGTAAGAGATTCATGGTGATACTGCATAAATAACTAATTTTAGTTAATGAGTTGTACCTAAGTACTTGTCTTCCAAGTCTTTCGTTCATAGTATTTTATACCTTTTGTTTTTGCTTGTTGATTCGTCTCCTCATTCAGCATCACACCTTTTCGCTAAAATTTCTTCCTTAATTAAGAGAGGTATCAGTTTCCAAATGCCCGGATGCATACTTGTAACTGAGCTTTGTATTGCTTCACGAAAACCTCTATGCTGTTGTTTGTTCTTGGCAAACTGTCACACGTCTACTGATAGACATTCCAAAGTTGCATGGGAAATGTGGGTTCAACTCTGCACCTTCAAATCACCGGAGGATTTGCAAACCAATATGTTATCATTTTCTAGTATCGTATGCAATCTGGCTTTACATTCTCTTATTTCACACTTCCAGTAATTTATTACTGTCTTTTCTATCAAGTTGATATAATTGTTATCATCCAGTATTTTAAGATCACCACATCTACTCATCACTGTAGAGACCATTATGAGGGCTAAGATTTCTCTAATATAAAAACAGGAGTACTCCATCAATGGAGAAATGAAACCAAACTGTCAACCAGTTATTTCATCTTTCATGGCAAAATTACCTTACGGCCAATTAGTTATATGGCAAAAACTGTTTGCTGCAAAAATGTTTGTGGCGAGGATGTTTACCTGGAAAATACCTACAACCCAATTAGAAGCCTGATGCAATAATGCAGGCAGAGATGATGGTTTTGGCTGACAACTCTATCTAAAATAGTACTTCCTTCTCACTCCCCGTTTACTCTCTATACCCTTGTCCTGCTTTATTTAACTTCCTGGATCTTATCACCACCTGGCACATCATAGATTCACTTATTTATTATCTGATTTCTTCCAAAAAACATATGCTAGTTCTTAATGAGAGGAGGAATTAAGTCAGACTTCCTTCTTGGTAATGACAACCCAGGAGAGCTTATTATACTAAATGCACTTGAATTTTACTTACAACATGTTAACCAGAATATGTGAACATAATTTGAAAACAAATATTATTTAATTCTAAAGGAAAAAGAATCAAATTCCTCAAAGATGTGTTCATAAAAGTTTCACTATAAGCCTAAAAATAGTAGTCTATCTACTATCAATGAGTAAAATATTTAAAACTGTTAAGTGAACTTTGGAAACAAACATATTTCATGCTCTTCTACTTTGCCAGGTGAATTTTGGCAGATCACCAACTTTCCTTCTTCTGAGTGTTGCAGGATTCCTCTGAAATCATTAGAAGTTGTACAGGTGCATATGAGGACAGCTTGGCCTTGAGTGTTCTTAGGACAAGGTGCTACAAGAGATCTCAGATTTGACTTTGAATGAGAAATCATTAACCATGGAAGTTGCACTTCTGAAGTTTGCTGTTATAAAAAAGTTTTATAATCCACTTCATAATAATCTTTCAAATCTACATTTCAAGTTGCATCCATATTTTTATGTCCTCACAAAGGTATTCCAGGAATTCTAAGAAAGTCACAGAATGTACTTAACCATTTGCAAATTACATAAACATGTACCTAAACATGTTTTTAAAAATAAAACTCCACTATTGGATATATTTATATGGGTAAATTTTATTTTGATACATGTTATTAGGAACTATCAGTATAAACATTACTGTTAAAAAGTTTATTGATTGTCTTCATTTTAGTAAAGCTCTATTAAGCAGAGCTCAGATCATCACTATGGCAACCAATAAAGAGGCGAAAGGTCAGCAAGCCTGAAAATAGAATAATATCTATAAAAGTGCACAGCTCTGGTGATGGCTACTGCTCTCAGGGATGTTTATTACAGATGGGCAATGTTTCTACTTTTGTGAACAATTTACTGAAACGAGTTAGTAAGAAAAAAAAGATGACTCGGCTAGAAAAAGGCTAGCAACACCATCCAGAAAGAGCTCCTTAAGCACTGAGCAATTTTTAAGGCAAACATTTGTAAAACTATCTTCTAAACCAAATGTTGATTGTAATCTCTACAGGAGACAAATGAAGAAAACTGTGGTCTACACCCAATAAGTCATGGTAGAAAAAGACAGTAGTGCAGTTAAGAATACATTTTAATAAGTTATCTCGGATGAAAATATTAATTTTCCCAACAGATTTTACATTCTTTTTTGTTTTGTTTGTTTTTGTTTTTGCGGTATACGGGCCTCTCACCGTTGTGGCCTCTCCCATTGTGGAGCACAGGCTCCGGATGCGCAGGCTCAGCAGCCATGGCTCACGGGCCTAGCCGCTCCACAGCATGTGGGATCTTCCCGGACCGGGGCACGAACTCGTGTCCCCTGCATCGGCAGGCGGACTCTCAACCACTGCACCACCAGGGAAGCCCCAGATTTTACATTCTTGATCATAGGAAAACTCTTTTCTTTGTTTTTTGCTTTTTTAAATATTTTTTCCATTTCTATAATTTTATTTATTTTTATTTTTTTGTCTGCATTGGGTCTTCATTGCTGTGCACAGGTTTTCTCTAGTTGCAGCAAGCAGGGGCTACTCTTAATTGTGGTGCATAGGCTTCTCATTGCAGTAGCTACTCTTGTTGCAGAGCAGGGCTCTAGGCATGCGGGTTTCAGTAGTTGCAGCATGTGTGCTCAGTAGTTGTGGCTCGCAGGCTCTAGAGCACAGGCTTAGTAGTTGTGGTGCACGGGCTTAGTTGCTCTGTGGCATGTGGGATCTTCCTGGACCAGGGATCAAACCCATGTCCCCTACATTGGCAGGCGGATTCTTAACCACTGCACTGCCAGGGAAGTCCCAGGAGAACTTTTATTATTTGATAATTTCCAAATTTTGAGACCATGTCAACTGAGGTGATATCTCCATGGAATAAGCAGCTCCATGGTGGCATACGTTAATCCCAAAAGTGAGGTCTGGGAGTGCTGCATTGCTAACTCTAGTTATTTCACTCTCTAGTAAATGAAATAGAAGAGGTTGGGAAAAAAGAGACAAACACTAGCCCACATGGATGAGAGTCTCCCCTATATAAGTTCTGCAGTCCATTAAACCAAGATGGTGCAGGGGAAGGAGGTATTAACAAGCCAGGAAGAAGGGAATGTATGAGGTGGAAGATTCTGGGCAGCTGGAGGGAATCATACAAAAGGCAAAAGATTGTAAGAAGGTAAGAACAAAAAAAGGGAGAGGAAGGAAGGAGGGAGGAAGGAAGGAAGAAAAAAGGAAAGAAAGGAGAAATTTTTTAAAACTATTTTTGTGACTTTGCAGCTTTCCCTAGAGACAGGAGTGGAACTGGTGATTGTGAAAGCAGTGGTGGTTACTCCTGCCCAAATAAAGTTCAGAACCAGTTTAGATGCCTCAGCTTCTCCCAGGACAGTTCCTGTTACCTCCTCGCCACCTCCTATTTCTGGCTTTAGGGAGGCAAACTTCTCAAGATGAAAAGAAAAAGATGAGAAAATGTGGGCATGATCTCCATGTTTCTTCCCCTGCTGACCTTTTCTCTTTCTTTATTAAAAGTATGAAAAATTATTGATGTTTATGAGATTTATATGAACTTCATATTAATTAATTTGTATTTCTTTAGTATATGCTAATAGGAGGAGATGCCTTAGAACTGAGGAGAGATGTGGACTTGATCGGTGCCTTCAAATAACACAAAAATTCTGTAGTATATTTGTGTTCAACTTAAAGGTATATTTCTTCACTGTATTTGAATGGCATTCAACCGACTAGAAACTGATATATTACAATGGAGCGATGTACAGAAAATGAGGATATAGTGACTGAAAAGATATATACTGGCTGGACAGCTGTTTAAAAACAAATCTGAGCAAAGAAAACAGAGGTCTTCATCCAGACGAAGTGAATTTTTATGAATCATTTCAAGGTTAGTGCTTCCTTCCCAAAAGTTGCTATAGCAAGTAGCTACCTAAATTTAAGAGGGTCCAAAGCACCCCTAAAGAAACCACAAACTAATTTAGCATTGAACCACCCCTATTCCTTTTATCAAAAGTTTTCCCCAAGCGAAAAGATGCTATTATTGCAAGGTTGAATCCATGAACGTATAAATATCAAGTCTTCAACTGCCTCCCTACCACCCGCTCGCCCCCCGCCCACCCCAGGAAAAGGGAAGCATTTGTTTCTCCAGCTTGTGGCTTTGAAATGTTCTCAGAATAAAGCAACCAAAAAGACAGTGTAGCTCGAGATGCTTTCTGATAGGTCTGTTTCTGTCCTGGCACCAGAAGAAATGCCACTAGGAACAACTGAATGACATGGTGATGTACAGTCCATCTACCTACCCTATAAACTTCTATGACCTCTGACTTCAGTTAAAGAGCCTTTTGTTTAGTTCAAAGGTTTCTGGCGGGAAAGTGTGGAAATAATAAGTGCAGCTGAAACAGAAAAAAGAAATACATTACCTCTAAGATATTCAAAGCTACCTTGCTAATTAGCTCAACAGGAATGATTTCTTTTGTCAAAAACAGAGTGACATGTTAAGCAACAAGAAATCTCCCAAATCTTCTCCTTTACCTGCCATTTCAAAGCACCCAGAAATATGGGTACCATTATCTCAAACATTTGCCTGATGGTAATGAAAATACATTTCTAATTGGTTGCTTTACTAAATTGGTTCAAAACCTGGAACCAAATGGATTGGTGTGTATAATACTGCACTGAGAACAACTCTCTGGGATGGGGAGCAGAGAGTGGAGCAGAGTCCACATCTTTGTGGAATTTAAAATCTACTATCTAGGGTACAATTCCAAAGCAATTTGGCTGGTAAAAATACGGAGAAAACTTTATGTAGGAGCGAGAGATGTGGCAGATAAGAAAAAGATCATGATGAAGAGTTCCATTCATGATGAATCAGTCTAGTATAAAGAATATGTAACTAAAACTTTACATGTGTGAAGCACACACATGGGATGTAGAACGGGTCCAAGGAGTTAAGTCACAAATGCAGTTTTATTTGTCTAACATTTCCATGTAATTCTTTACTCCTGATTACAGGGAGCCCTCCACCACCACCCACGAGAGCTTGTCCTAGCCTCCTACTTCTTCACAGTGACCCTTATATTTATAAATGTCACCAAGAAAAATGCAGTTAGAAGTTAAGTTGATTAGATCCCTCCAACATGCTTCACTATAGGGGGAAGCAAATGGTCCCCCGTCTTCACAGAGTGAGAATAATCATGTCAAACAGGTTGTTTCTGATCAACATGAACCTCAAGTACTGAACAATGGCAGAATATTTTCTAATCTAGAGATTCAACTGAGCCATGACAGTGACAGAAATAACATGAGAATTACTTCTGCCTTTTAACCATAGGCAGATGGCAGAGAATTACTTCTGCCTTTAACCATAGGCAGATGAGGTATTGATGGGCCATTCCGTCATTCAGTGATCAATCTATAAATGGCTACTAGTATACAAGGTCTACATCTGGCCTGAGTTCATGCATGTGTAACAGGCAGACAGCACCCCACATCAAAATATTTCCTAGCTAGTTCCCCTTGTGCTGCCAGTTTTCTGGGAGGAACACTGAGAAGCCTCAAATCTTCTTCTGTCCACCAGCACCTGAATTTAAAAATAACAATGATTTTATATATTAAGGAAATAAGAATGTTAGATTGAAGAGTATAATCTTTGGCATAAGGGGTAGGAAGAACTCTGACTCAAGCAGAGGTGAGATTAATACAATGTAGGAAGAGTTCAAATCGGCTTCGCAGTTTTTCTTAATTTTAGGGCACGCACCAGAGATCAGTTTCTTAATCTGTCATCAAAACACATATCCATTTTTTAATTTATTTAATTTTTTATTTTATATTGGAGTAGAGTTGATTTACCATGTTGTGTTAGTTTCAGGTATACAGCAAAGTGATTTAGTTATATATACTCATATATCTATACTTTTTCAGATTCTTTTCCCATACAGGTTATTACAGAGTATTGAGTAGAGTTCTGTGTGCTATACGGTAGGTCTTTGTTGATTATCTATTTTATATATAGTAGTGTGTATTCTTGAATGATACATATCTATAAAGAAATTAGATAGTAATTACTCAAAGAATATTTTAATTTTTTTTTAAGCCAAACTTTTACTTAAGAAAAATGAAAGTTCCTTGGAAGAAGCACCCTATCTCATAGCTGAGGGCGTTGTTCAAAGAAGGCACTTAAAAATATTGGTGACAAGGAAAAGTTACACTTCTCTGTCCTAAAGTTCACGCTAATAGAATTTCTCCCTCAGCTAACACATTCACACAAAGCAGCTTGTCCATTTGGAAAAGAATGACATGAGATAATGATATTTTGACCCAGTTCAACATCCTGTATATGATAATCACATGAAAAATATTTGAGTAAACAGGTAATAGTATTTATGTAACTGAGAAGAGTAGGGCTTACATAGTGTAAAATCCTCAATTTAGAATTGGTTATAAATTTTACTTTCAATTTCCTATTAATTCCTATGAACAAAATTTCATAATTAAAGTCAGTGTACTTGTTCCTTCAGACAAGAAATGCTTCCTATATTAAACATTTAAAGTACAAGTTTGATTTTTTGTATGCTTATATTTCATAGACTTTTCAAAATGTAAAAATCATAGCATCTTTCAGCTTATGGGGGAAAAAAAATCCCTGTCTGGCACACCTGTCAGGTGTGTGGGGACTCCTCAGAGAATGAGCTACAAATGGATTTGTTCATGTGGTGGCAGAACAATTCCACAAGGGGTCCCATGAGTATTTCTCAGCATGTTGATATCACCTTACACTGCCTAGAGCAATAAATTTACATTTAAAATAGAAAACCATAAAAATTGAGACAACAATGGATTTTTTAAAGGGATTAAGATAGCAAGACTTTTCAGCTCCCCAAAGAATAATATTCACTATCTGAGCCTGCAAATTTTTATAATTATAGCACGCTTTAAAATGATTAATTTTGATAAATTCAATTCTAATGTTTTCACATTTTATCTTCCTTCAAATGTAATCCTTCAGTTTGCCTTAAAGTCTAATTTAGACATGTGCCTAACAATATGCATTGTTCAGCTACCCTAGCTGATATAAATAATAAATTGTTCTTTTTTTCTTTACACAATTGAGAACAGGAAGGTGAAAATTGTACTGAGGTTAATTAGGAAAGTACCCACATTTTAATGTTGTGCATGTATTTTCTTTATTGAAACTAATTATTTGAATTAGTCAAAAATATAATAGTATTAAAATAGTGTATTGAACTCCAAAAGGAAAAATCAGAAATTATTATTACACTTACCCTTTCAGTCACTGTATGTTTTGGTAGCAAAATGGGAACAAAGATACCCAGAACTTGAATGTTTTTATTGAATACTCTATTTCCATATGAAGGGTGGTAATTAGTGCACGCATAAACCAAATAGCAGTTCCTATAAAAATTAACCCTATAAATAAGAGGCTTCTCTAGCCCAGGTTTCCTGACCTTATCCTCGATGAACTTTCATAGACAATTTTAGAATGTTCTTGATGCTATTTGACATCACCACTATTTCTCGGAGCATGTCTCCGATGTCACCTAGAGTCCCCAGAAATCATTTGTTACAAATCACAATGCAACCCACTATGAAAGAAACAAGCAACAAAATGTGATTCCTTACATAGGAAAGACATGTTTTAATAATAAGAAAGGAAAGTCAGACATAAAATTATATTAAACAGAATAACTCAATTATATTAAAATAGAAAATAGACTAAACTACTGATAGTAGGAACTCTAGGCCAGTGGCTATAAGTTCAATAGGTATTGAATGAGTGAATGAATGAACAAGGAAGGAAATCAGTCACTTCTGCTACAGCCAACTTCAAGAATGCCAAATCTTCTGATTTTTTCAAGATAAGCCAGATGTCTGGAGTTTTATACTGACTCAATGTTTAACATTATAAAGAAACTCACTCTTTTCTCCCAGAAACTATGTAGATCAAATGAAACCTGTCTGTGGGTCAGGTACAACCAATAAGCAGGTAGAACTCTCAATGACTTGTTTTGCTGTTTCTATGTTCATTAGAATTAGATTTAGCTACTAATGACAGAGGAAACTATATAGAAGTTTCATTTTCTCTTTCACGTAAAAGAAATTTGAAGATGGATAGTACAATGTCAGCAGGTTGGTTCCATGTAGTTTTTGGTCAGGGTCCTTTCATCTCCCTTGTTTCCATCCCTATCATGTAGTCCAAGGCAGCTGCTAAACTCCATCCTTTACATCCAGGCAGCATGATGGAGGATGGCATATAAGGTGCCAGTTCTGTTTTAAATGAGTCTTCTCAGAAGTTCTCCAAAACACTGCCAGTCAACTCATTAGCCACAACTTACGCCACACCTACCAGTAAGAGTAGCTGAAAATACTGTCAGTTGGTAGGAGAGCCATACACCTAGCTAAGTCTAGGTTCTGCTACTAAATGGGTATTGGAGGAAACTAGATGTCTTTGAAACATTTATAGTCTTAGCAAACTTTGAGCCATTAGATTTTTTCATTAGAAAAAGAACACATTTGCAACAAAACAAACAGTATAAAAATTTATAAAGAAAGAATTAAATAATGTCCTCAGCCGGTTAGCTCTCCGATATCAACTCCGGATGTTAAGAGAATGTGTAATTTTCATAAATTTACCCATACTCAAAAGTTACTTTGGGAGTTCCCTGGTGGTGCAGCTGTTAAGACTCTGTGTTTCTAATGCAGGGGGTGCGGGTTTGATCTTTGGTCGGGAAGCTAAGATCCCTCGTGCCGCGCGGTGTGGCCAAAAAAAGTTACTTTGAAACTTGATGTTTTGTTTTCCTTTTGTTGTGAAATATAATAAATATACAGAAAAGTGCATACAACATATACACTGAGCATAAAAATAATTATAAACCCCCATGGATCACCAGCCCCCTTACCCACTACCTGTTCCCCCACTCGGAGATACCCAACATGATCATATCCTTTCCCAACCTCCAGGGTAATCATTATCCTGATTTGGCAAATAATCATTTCTCCTTGTACTGTGCTTCCCAGAATCCCTTTTCCTGTATGGTTACAGGTTAAAGTTGGGATACTTACATATATGCTCATAAATGAGAATGGCTTGTAATTTCTTTTTTACATACCGTCTTTGTTGGGTTTTGATATCAAGGTTATGCATAAAATAGGTTAAGGAGTGTTTCTTCTTTGTCCATGTTTTGGAAGAGTTTGTGTAACAGTTACACAGTTATCTGTTCCTGGAAATTTAGCAGAATTTTGTGGTAGAACGTCTTGGCTTTGAAATTTTCCTTACAGATACATCATAAGACTATTACAATTTACATTATAATTTTCTAAAAATTAGGTTGCTCATAAATCATGTTGTTTCAACCTTATGTAGTCTCACTGGTTTTTTAAAAAAATCTACTTATTCTATCAATTACCAAGACAGTGGTGAATCTCCTTCTGAGATCATGGACTTCTTTATTTCTCCTTATAGATCTGTAAATATTTTCTTTATTTTTGAGGCCATATTCTTTTTTCTTTTTTTTTTTTGGCTGCATTGGGTCTTCGTTGCCACACACGGGCTTTCTCTAGTTGCGGCGAGTGGGGACTACTATTCCTTGTGGTGTGCAGGCTTCTCATCGTGGTGGCTTCTCTCGTTGCAAAGCATGGGCTCTAGGCACGTGGGCTTCAGTAGTTGCAGCACGCAGGCTTAGTAGTTGTGGCACGCGGGCCCTAGATCATGCGGGCTTCAGTAGTTTGGCGCATGGGCTCAGTAGTTGTGGCTCACAGGCTCTAGAGCACAGGTTCAGTAGCTGTGGTGCACAGGCTTAGTTGCTCCACGTCATGTGCGGTCTTCCTGGACCAGGGATCAAACCTGTGTCCCCTGCATTGGCAGGTGTATTTTTAACCACCGTGCCACCAGGAAAGTCTGAGACCATATTCTTAAGTACACAGAAATTTAAATTTATTAAGAATCCCTGGTAGGGACTTCCCCTGGTGGTCCAGTGGTAAAGAATCTGCCTTGCAATGCAGGGGACACAGGTTTGATCCCTGGTGAGGGAACTAAGATCCCACGTGCTGCGGGACAACTAAGTCCGCGTGCCACAACTACTGAGCTCACGCACCTCAACTAGAGAGCCTGCGTGCCGCAAACTACAGAGCCCACACACTCTGGAATCCTCGCGCCACAGAGCCCATGCGCCACAACTAGAGAAGAGAAAACCTGCATGCCATAACTGGAGAGAAGCCTGTGTGCCACAGTGAGGAGCCCACGCACCACAACGAAAGATCCTGTGTGCCTCAACGAAGATCCTGAGTACCGCAACTAGAGCTGATGCAGCCAAAAATAAATTTAAAATAATTAAAAAAAAAAAGAATCCCTGGTAAATTGAAACTTTAATCATTAAAAAGTGAACTTTTTAACTCTAGTAATTTTTTTCATTGAAGTTAATTTTGCCTGCTAGTAATATGTCAACATTTTTATTAATGTAATCTATGCATGGTATATGTAAAAGCACATATCAAACCTTCTTATACTTTCCTCTATTTGTCACCCTCTCTTCCATATTTTCCATTATGTATTTTCTTTATTACTGAATACAAAATAGTTTCTTCGGACCCATATTTCAGATCCCTAATTCTCTCTTCAGTTGTTGTTATACAAATTGTTGTTAAACCTATACATTAAGTTTCTAATTTTTGTTATTGTATCTTTAATTTTAAAAAGTTTTTTTAATATTGTTCAAATCTGCTAGGTCATTGTTTTATAATTTCCTATTCTCTAACAAATGTTTTCAAATTTGCCTTTTGTTTCTTTAAACATAGAATAGCTACTCTATAATTATTGTCTGATAATTCCAATATATGAAACTTTGTGCTCTCTTCTATTGGCTCATGCTCATGCTGTTCTGAACCCCTGTAAGCTTGGAGTCCTTGTTCTTCATTATGTACTTCTCATGTCCTTGAAAAAGTGTTTGTTGTGTCTCTTTGAGACCTAATATTAAAGTGCCTTTCTCCAGAGAGTTTGAACTTTCTTCTGGCAGGCAACTGGGGACACTATTAGTCTGGGTATACTTTAAAAAAGTTTTTCTTCTGGAGAGTACCACTCAGACAATGGAAACTCAGGTTTAAAATCCATGTGATGGCTATGCTATGTCCACAGCTTCTCAAGAATAAGGTTTTTGGTTTGTTTTAAAGTTGTTGCTTGTCATTATTTCTTTTTTTCCCCTGTTCTGCTTAGTAATAAACCCAAGCCTCCTCCCTGAGGTTAGAAGGAGATGTATTTACGTCTGGTTTAAACTTGCAATAAGGAAAGAGACCTTTGATAATTCTGCTAAATATGGCAGTTTCTATTAGACGACCCAATCTGAGCAAATCATGATGTTTTACTTTTGTCTTCCCTGAATCTTCAAATTGTTAATAGCAAAACCCAACATTTCCCTTGTTAGAAAAAGCAGATACACATGAGGAAAAAAATGTACCAGATAAGAGCATCAGAAAGTTAGATAATAATGTCTTAAACAATAATGGTGTTCACCAATTCACATAAAAAGAAAACTGGAAGTAGGCTGTTGACACTGTTGAGTCTCTTTGTTAACAAATCATAGAAAGAACCTACTTCCAGATTTCTTGTCATGCTGAGGCTGTGAACTCCCTCACTAGTTAAGATATTATCTAAGTTTCTGATACTTTTAGTTGAAAACATCCTCCTTTACCTTTTACCAATCCAGTGGGTGGAAAATAATAGTATGTTGTTTTAATTTGCATCTCCCCAGCTATTAGTTTTGTTGAACATCTTTTCAATACTTTACCACTTTGAAGATTCTCTTCTGTAAAATTTCCATGTGTGTTTTTTGCCCATTTTTTCATTTAGCACCCCCTCTCCTTCTCTCTCTTTCCACTCTCTCCCTTGCCATGTACACAGGCATGTGCACATGCACACACACACATACACAGAGGCTCTTTATCTTTTAAATAGTTATTTTTTTCCAGTCATATATGCTACAAATATTTCTATCCCATATTTCATTATCTTGGTTTTATTTATGTTATCTTTTATTATTCATTTTTATTTTAGTTTGCATGTAGTCAATTATATCTGTCTTTTCCTTTTACAGCAATTGGATTTCCTGTCTTACTTAAAAACAGCTTCCATACTGTAAAGTCATAAAAACCCTTTTTTCCCTAAATTTTCCTCTGACATTTAAATTGTTTTATGTTTCACAATTAGATATTTAATCAAGCTGTAATTTATTTTTGTATATGGTATGACACTGTGGTACAGCCCTGTTTTCTTCCAGATGGATAGATAATTATGCCAGCATCATTTCAAAAATAAACCATCCTGGAGTTTCCACTTCTGCCAAGTTACACTTTAGATGTCCACAGAGCCCTTCTTAGTACAGCACACACAAAAATGCTGAATAAAATATAAATGAAAAACTCTTTTTTCTATTATATGATTAACCTGGGAGGAAAATAAATGAATTGCTCAGCAGCCAAAAATAAAATGCAAATCCCAGGAGGTATCTGAGCACTGGGACTGCCATTTACCCTGGAGGCATCTGCCAGTTCTTGGTAGTTCAGTGCTTAGTTTATCAGATTGTATAACAAGATCAGGAAATAAAACATGGTTCCTGAAATTGTGAAAGGTCAGATCAGAGATCCTGGTATAAATCAGTCAAATATGAATGGCATTACATTGAAAATAAAACAAAATAGAAAATTTCTGCAGAGAGAGACAGGGTGTATATTCATCTATTTGTCTGTCTCAACCTTGACTTTGGGTAGAGCAAAAAAAAACCTCCCTGAGAGGTCCTCACCATAAGTGTGCATCTATATAGGCAGGCTTAGAGCCAGAATTCATGCTATATGTTGGCCAAAAAAACGTAATCAAAACACTGAATGGGTTGGAGTTGGTAGCACTTCCAGATACCTGGCAGTAGCTAATATAAATCTCCTCTGGAGGAACATATTTTAAATACAGGCATCAAAAGTTTCCTCCAGATATGATTCTCAAAACATGAACTCACAATCAAAAATTAAAAAACACGCAAGGAAAGTAGCCACCCAGAATATGAGTCAGCAGATTCAAACTCATAGAAGCTGTAGATATTATTAATTAATTATCAGAGACTCAAATATTAGAAAATATAGGGAAAACAGTTTAAGAAGCTTGAAGAATAGATACAGAAGGCCCAACTTACACAAAACCAGTAAAGAAACTGTGAGAACTTATTAGAGGGCTCACAGACAGAACCCATTACAGGGACACACACCCCAAACATCTTTTGGAACATTTTCCAAAAGAATGGAACTTTGTCACTTATTATTTGTTTGTTTACCCTGAAAACAATCCCCCTCCCCATCCTCCACCCCAAAAGTACGCACTAATTTGGGTAAATAAGTCCTTTTTTTATTGAAATGGAAATGCTCTTGAAGAGCTAAGAAAACATCATTTATTTTTGAGGTGAATTTTTCCCACCAAAGTGGCTTCTCTCCTAATTTCAGAGGAAGCTGTGAGTGGTCAATCTGCATGAGTTACTGTGCAGGAAATGTACTGAAGCCTGAGAGTACTAGATCTAAAGTCACTGGAGTCAGGGAAAGACAAGTAGAATCCAGAAAGGTGGGCAGATATTTTTGGAGTTTAAAAGAGCTATTTTTATCTGGTCTAGAAATAAACAGTAATAAGAAATTAGGTTACACTACATAAAATACATATGTTTCTCTTGCTTAACTGATTTGCATAGCCTATATTAATTGTATTATTTAAATATTCAGTATGTTCGTATAATGAAAATAACATATTTACTATTAGTAGAGACATGAGCTCCAAGCACTAGTCAAATACATGCCTGTTTTTGGAAATGGTTTTCACCTTTCAAGTTTACTTAGAAAAAAGCCCTCTAAATATTTGTGATAATAGTTGAACTTGGAAGGTCACTCCAGTGACATCAAAGATATCTACTACAATAAGCTTCAGGGAAACGAGCAATTTTTCTAATGTTATATTTCTACTAAACTATAAAATTACTTCTATCAAAAAAATTAACTCCTGAAAATTAAACCCACATGCAACGTGAAGCAAGGAAGTACTTTTTTTTAAGGGCAAGTGATCAAATTTAATGTGATCTAAATCAAATCCTGCTTACAATGATCTGAATTAATTCAACTTTAATCCAATTTAGTATTATAAATGAATGGGTAAGAAGGTTTTAAAAGGCCACTTAAAAGAAAAACATTGTAAATTAAAATAGTAACCAGATTCTTAATAGTTTGTTGAGCTAGTTAATTAAAATAATAAATGTCCTTGCTGCATTTAAAATTACCACATTTTAAATATCAACTAAAGCAGTCTCTCTTCAACTGTAAATATGTAAACAACTTATGGGGTCTGATCAGCATTTTTACTTAATGAAAGAGCACAGAGTACCTTGTACATTTTATGGGTAAGAATATTTTGTGAAATTCTTGTTTCAGATGTGTGTGCATGTGGGTTGGGGGAAATTATATAAAATGTATTTCTTTCTGTGTGCCACAATGGAAAGCTGTATGAAAGCCACTGGTCTGAAGTTTTAAGAATTAGAATCAAACACTTAAGAGGATTTTTAGGAGGGCAAGAGTTTGTGCCTACAGATCTCCAGTTGCTGAGTTACTAGGACACCATCAGGGAGAGGAAGGGGGGA
Source organism: Tursiops truncatus (assembly GCF_011762595.2). NCBI lineage: Eukaryota > Metazoa > Chordata > Mammalia > Artiodactyla > Delphinidae > Tursiops > Tursiops truncatus. Next base: position 73,573,167 of record NC_047040.1, on the reverse strand, counting down.
GAAAAAAGTCACGAGATGTATTCAAGGTAGGAAGTTTGTCACAAAGAAACAAAGCAAGAGCCCAATCATCACAAACAGGACTTACGGACGGAAAAGAGCCAGCTGAAACATGACAAGAGTGGGTAACTGTACCTACATGAAGTCAGTTAGCCAGAAATGACACCACAATCTGGGGTGATGAATGAAAGAGCCAAAAGGGAAGGATCCACTTAGCTTTCAGCTGAAACTGAAAAGGGAAGTCCCAGAGTTTCTCCAACCTGTTCTGGTCACCTCTCAACCTTTTCTTCTATCATTTTACCCATGAATGTGATGCAGAGGATTAAGTACTGTGGAAATATCACACTGTCTACTTTTCAGTGTGCTTTTATATATTTCATATACATGTGATCACATTTGAAATTGATAAATTCTTACTAGGCAGAGCAGGGGATATCAATCACACTCACCTGATGACACAAAAACAGCAGAGTTCTTGGCACTGGCTATATCACAGCTCAGCCTAGAGGTTCCCAACTCCTCTCCAACAGCTGCTGTTCCAAACACAGCTAATAACCATTCAGTGCTGCCTCACAGAGAGAACAACCTAACGCAAGATGACTGCATATGCAATCCTACTCAATTCAATGTCAATTTACCATACCCATGTCACTAAAAGAAACAAATTTTTAGTTTATGTAAAGAAATTTGATATCAATTAAATGTCACATAACATTTTTTGTAGACATATTAATTAACTGGCTAGATAATACATACCTTCCCTGTTATAAGTAATCTTTGAAAGCCAATTAAGATAATCCATCATATCAGTAGACTAAAGAAGAAAAGTCATGCTATAATCTCAATAAATCCATGAAAATACTTGAAAAATGTTAATATCCATTCATGATTTTAAAAAAGACTTTCCCAAAACTAGCAATAAAAGCAAATCTCCTCAGTTGATAACAGGGATCTACAAAAAAAACTTCATATTTAATGGTAAAAGAGTGAGTGCACTCCTCCTAGAACCAGGAAAAAGGCAAGGATCTTTAACCACGCCTACTCATCATCATATTAGTGATCCTAGCCAGTGCAAAAAAACAAGAAAAAGAAATAAAATGTATAGAGATCAGAATGGAAGATGTAAAACTGTCTGTACTCACAGATTATTCTGTATGTAGAAAATGCCAAAGAATTTTTTAAAAAGCTATTAGAACTAATATGCTATTTTCACAAGCTTACAGGATATAAGGTCAATATACAAAATTAATTTTATTTTCATATACTGGCAGTTAACATTTAGAAATTGATATATTAAAAATACCATTTATAGTAGCATCTAAAAACATGCAATACTTAGGGATAAATTCAAGGAAATATGTATAAGACCTGTTTTCTGATAGCTACAATACACTAAGAGTAACTGAAGAAAAACTAAATAAATGGAAAAACATACTATGTTCATGGATCAAAAGAGTTAATATTATTAACATGACTATTTTCTCCAAATAATCCATACTCAACTCAATCTAATAAAAATTTCATCATCATATTTTTGTGAAAATTGTCAAACCAATTCCAAAATTTAAATGGAAATTCAAAGGACTTAGAATAGCCAAATCAATTTTGAAAAAGAACAAAGTTGGAGGGGTCATACGACCTGATTTTAATACTTACTATAAGGCTACAATAATCAAGAAAGTTTGATAGTGACATAAGTATAGATATATAGAGGCCAGAAATATACCCACATATACATGGTCACTTTATTTTAATTCAAAGGGTCAAAGTAATTGAAAGGATAGATTTTTCCACAAATGATGCTAGGAACAACTTCATATACATGTGGAAAAAATAAAACTCCACCTAACCTCACATAATAACAAAAATTAAATTTAAATTGAACATAGACCTAAATTTAAATTGAACATAGACCTAAATGTAAAAGCTGAAATGTTAAAATTTCTACAAGAAAACATAAAAGAAAATATTTATGACCTTTGGATAGATAAAGACTTCTCAGGACATGAAATATGTGAACCATTAATAATTTTTAATAAGATAAAATATACTTCATCAAATTTTGATCTTCTACTCTGCAAAAGACACCTTCAAGGAAGCAAAATGTCAATCCACAGAATGAGAGAAAATAGGCATAATATACATATCTGATAAAGGACTTGTATTCAGAATATATAAAGAACTCTTAAATTCAACCATAAGAAGATAACCCAGTTTTTTTAATATGTAAAATATTTGACACTTTATAAAGAAAGAAACACAAATGTCCAATGTGCACAAGAAAAAAATAATTGATCATCATTAGGGAAATGCAAATTAAAACCACAATGAAATACCACTATACAATCACTTGAATGGCCAAAATTAAAAAGACTGATTATACCAAGTGCTGACAAAAATATGGATCAAATGGAACTATCATACATTTCTATTGGGAACATAAAATGGTATAAGCAGTGTGAAAACTATTTGGGAGATTAGATTTATAAATTAAACATATAGTTATTATTTGACCATTCAATTCCACTCTTAGGTATTTTCTCAAGAGAAAGGTAACATATCTCCAAAGACTTGTACTCAATTGTTCATTGCAGCTTTGTTAATAACAGCCCCAAAATGAAAACAACCTGAATACCCATTGTGGATGAAAACGTAAAAATAACAAAACATACAGTGGGATATTACCCAGCAGTAAAAAGGAAACAAGCTGCTGATATACCCAACTTCATGAATAAATCTCAAAAACATGCTGAGTGAAAGAAGCCAAGTGCAAAATTATATCTTCCATAGGACTCCTTTTATGTGAAACTCCAGTAAAAATTAATCTACAGCTATTAGAAAATAGATGAGTTTCCCGGCCCTGGTGAAAGTGGCGATTGACTGAGAACATTTTGAGGTAACGGAAATGTTGTGGCAGTTACACAAATGTATGTGTCAAGACACATCAAACTGTGCACTTAAGATGTGTGCATTTTATTATATCCAAATTATACCTCAATAAAACTGATTTTTTAAAAAGAAAGTCTGGTTCCCAAGTGGACTTAAAGGTAGATCATAGGCATCTCAGTAGTTAGACAGTTTAGAGTTGGGCTGGGAAGGACCCACATCCTAGCTGCGCTAAGCACCTTTAATTTGCCCAACTGCGTGTGAACCATTTTGTCCTCCAAGACCTTTTGTTGCAGTCAAAGTACTGTCTTGTACCCATACTGACTGGCAGAACATGGTCTTATGGATAATTCTTTATTAAGAAGACACATTAAAGAGGTCATTGCCACAGCCTAATATGGAGACTTTCCTTCCCCTCCTTAATCTTTTGGATCTTGTCATGGGAAGACCAGCATCAAATATAGGGGACCTTCATTTTAGGGTTCTCTGGTCCACCAAAATCAGGGGAGAATATATAAGGAAAGAAAAATTCTGGTATCAGAATAGATACCAGATCACTATCAAACCAAGGAAATCTATGGAATCTGAGACAAAATAACTGTGGTCTAAAATCAAAGACTCCTAGTAGCTTTGGGGGATGAAATATGCCAACTTTGACTTCTGAGGTCGTAACATATAGGATAATGCTTCAGAGTAGTGTTTCTCAAAGAATGGGACAAGTATTAGGGGTGGTTCATGAAATGATTTTTAAGGGTTCTTGAGATTAATTGGAGTGGTAAACCAACATGATACTAAATAACATTGAATCACACAAGAATTTCTCCTCTAGTTCTCTTAGTTTTTCTGATTATGTATCAAAAGCACTCATTTCATGTTAGTATGTCTTTAACACCACTGTCTTCTCTTTTAAACAAAAAGAAAATACAAAATACCTAACTGTAATGCAGTCAGTACATTTGTTTATTTACGTAGTTACCTTTTATTTATGGCAAGTAAATTGGTTTTTCATTTGTAGAAGTAATGTCAAGTTTTTGCATAAAGTAAATGTTCTCCAGTAAAAAAGGGGGAGAGCAGTTAATTTATTAAAAAAATAATAATAATAGGTTAAAAATACTATATTAGAATATGGTGATATATGAACATCTGAGATTGGATAACAGTACATGTAAATGTTCATTTGTGAGGAAGAATATGTATTTGTGTATAGATATTAACGTACTAAAGAAAATCTACACGCAGGACATTTTCATGTCATAAATTAGTTTTTAATTTGAATTACTTGCCCCTTACTAGCCCCCAAAATTTCAGACTCCAGATTACTGATAAAAGGCCAGATTAAGATTTTTGTACCTTGTAAATTAGGATAAAACTCCATGAAATTGGGGGAAAGGCAAGAATATATTTGCACAATAATGAAGGGTCAAATTCCATTCTATCTGTCTTCTGTTAATGAGTGCTCTCACTTGAGTGTGGGCAAAGAAGATATGCAGAAGTTACCTATGAAAAAAAGATTCTGTCTCCATAAAAGTTGGCAATCTACTATTTTTGTTTTGCTCTTTTTTCTCTTCTTTTTCTTGGTATACATTTTAATTTCTTTCCTTTAAGAGAATCCATAAAAATTTATATTTTACTTTAGGTTCATTAATCACTTCAAAAAATACAACTCGTGTACAGATTTCTTCAAAATTGTTATGCTGTTGTCAATGTTTTGACAGTCTTGCGCAATTTTTAAAAAATCAATCTCAACTAGGCTCTAGAGAATTTTACCAAAAACAAAAAAAGGGAGAGAGAGAACTGTAAAACAGATTTTCTTATTTAAAGAAACATAAAACAGTTTGATTTCTATCATGTGTATATAACTTTCCAAGAGTACAATTAAATTTGGCATGAACAAAGATAAACCCTTTACCTGTCGGAAGGTGCAGAGTTATGTTGTTGCAAAAATCTGTGAAGCAGCATTCCGTTTTGGTAACATTGTTGGAACTATGACAGAAGACTTGCGCATTTAATTCTGGGAGAGAGACACAGGACTTGATCACCTGTTCCTTTCCGTTGGTTAACATAACGGAAGCCCAACATGCTCCTTCTGTTTGGCAGGTAAAGTTTGAAGAGTCACACAAAAGACAAACACACTTCAAACCTGGAAAAGGTAAGGCAAAAAGCTTTAGGAAGCTATAATGCAAATTTATTTCATAATACTTGAATAGCGAAATTCAATCTTTATGAAGATTGAGAGAGGGTTTAAATAGTACTAGATAGACACACATGCTAAAGCTGTTACTCCCTCTCGGCAATGTGTTTTATCAAAAGGGTTGCCCAATCATCATTTACTATTGCTTATATTTTTACAAGCAATTTATTCAGTTGCTACTATATTTTGAAACAATTTTCCAATCCATGGTGTAAATCCCTCCTTTTTAAGCTCAACCAGCTCTTTCCTAAATCAATAGCTCCTATGAAATGCTAGGATACAGTAACACAGCAACCTAGGGGCACTGTCCAGCATCACTTGTAGAACATAAGTATTGTTACAGGAGCTGAGTAACTGAACAATCCAGTGTATTCTGTTCATTTACAATTTCTCCTTTAAATTGTTAAGTGAATGTGCTAAACACAAACCTAACCATAGATATTTACAGCTTTAAAAAATAGTGTGACTCTTCACATTTATATTCTGTGATTCTTTAACATTATTGTATTGTCACAGTTACCTTTAAGGCATTGATGAGCCATTATACTTCCCCCTGTTCACTAAAGAATACATCTCAGAACGAGAGTCATTTGAACATAGACCATGACCCTCAGGCAATTTTCTTTAATGAACACATCTATTCAGTAGAGCAAAACAAATCAATCATAGAATTTAATATATTCACATCAATAAAACTTTCAAAAATTAGACTTTGCTAAATTAATCTGTTTTCTTCTCAAGTTTTCTCAACATTCCCTACTTAATAAACACACACACACATATACACACACACCCCACGTTAACTCACATGTTCAAAGTGGTAGAGCACTTCTGTTCTGACGTTAAATATCTGTCATCACGTCAACCACTGGAATAATCCAGTGGTTGTGAGTAATTTATTCAAATTTTATTTAAATTATTTTTAAATAGAACAATGCTGAATAAGCCTTTTGTATCATTACTTTAATGAAGGTTTTGTTAAATCGTAACAGCACCCTGCAATTTCTGAATGTCCAACGTTTTTCCATACAATCACTTTTTTCTCAAATTAAAGTCTTTAAATTGCTAATTACTCAAATTGGAGCTGATTTTATACCTGTAAAATATTTGATACAGAAATGGCCATTTTTATACTCAACTTCAAATACCAATGTAAGCAATATAGATAATATTCCTATATAACTGCATGTGTAAGAAAGAACAAACCACATAGTGATCAATAGAAATTACCTCTTCTTTTGATAATTGTTCTTGAACAGCAAAATACCATCCCTACAAACATTTTTATTACTACATGCTAAGGGACTTACAATCATGAAATAAAATACCTTTTTTTTATCAACATTGGATCAAGTATAATAGCTTACTCTTCTATTTATTCTAGTGGTTATCAATATAAATAAATATAATCTTTTGTTGATATTAATGTGCTATGGTAGAACCTAATAATGTAGACTGATTGGGACTCAGGAGAGCTAGATATATAAAATCTAGGTAATTTGGAAATGTTTTAAGTCACTCTCCTTGCATAAAAGAGAGCTCATATAATAAAGATCCATCCACCCAGGCATCTTCTGACAGTGGAATCTCCCTCTCTCTAGCATCTTCTGATTCAAATCTGACAAAAGCCTTCAAATCCTGGTAATAATCTTGGCTATTACTTGGCTCCTCTGTGCTTCCACACCCTTATATGAAAGGTGAGATATACCTCCTCACGGTGCCATTATGGAGAATAAAATAGTTAATCTACATAAAGTCCTAAGAATAATGCCTGGCTCATAGGAATTACTATGTAAATATTAGTGACTCTGTCTTCTTTTACTGGAGGAGTTAAAGCTGGTGGTCCTATGAAACAATCAAAATACATTTGTAATCCATAAAGAAAGACTGAATGAACTAATGTGCACAGACCATTTAAAAAGCATAACAAAGAGTGTTTTTCCTATGTTTTCCTCTAAGAGTTTTACAGTGTCTAGTCTTAAACTTAGGTCTTTAATCCATTTTGAGCTTATTTTTGTGTATGGTGTTAGCTAGTGTTATAATTTCATTTTTTACATGCAGCTGTCCAGTTTTCCCAGAGCCACTTATTGAAGAGGCTGTCCTTTCTCCATTGTATATTCTTGCTTCCTTTGTCATAAATTAGGTGACCATATGTGTGTGGGTTTATCACTGGGTTTAAAACTCTTAGAGGAAAACATAGGAAAAACACTCTTTGACATAAACCACAGCAAGATCTTTTTTGACCCGCCTCCTAGAGTAATGAAAATAGAAACAAAAATAAACAAATGGGACCTAATGAAACTTAAAAGCTTTTGCACAGCAAAGGAAACCATAAACAAGATGAAAAGACAACCCTCAGAATGGGAGAAAATATTTGCAAATGAAGCAATGGACAAAGGATTAATCTCCAAAATATACAAACAGCTCATGGAGCTCAATATCAAAAAACAAACAACCCAATTAAAAAATGGCCAGAAGACCTAAATAGACATTTCACCAAAGAAGACACACAGTTGGCCAAGAGGCACATGAAAAGATGCTCAATATCACTAATTGTTACAGAAATGCAAATCAAAACTACAATAAGGTATCACCTCACATGGGTCAGAATGGCCGTCATCAAAAAATCTACAAACAATAAATGCTGGAGAGGGTGTGGAGAAAAGGGAACCCTTTTGCACTGTTGGTGGGAATGTAAATTGATACAGCCACTATGGAGAAGAGTATGGAGGTTCCTTAAAAAACTAAAAATAGAACTACCATATGACCCAGCAATCCCACTACTGGGCATATACCCTGAGAAAACCATAATTAAAAATGACACATGTACCCAATGTTCATTGCAGCACTATTTACAATAGCCAGGACATGGAAACAACCTAAATGTCCAATGATAGATGAATGGATAAAGAAGATGTGGTACATATATACAATGGAATATTACTCAGCCATTTGAAGGAACGAAATTGGGTCTTTGGAGAGATGTGGATGGACCTAGAGTCTGTCATACAGTGAAGTAAGCCAGAAAGAGAAAAACAAATACCAGATATTAATGCATATATGTGGAATCTAGAAAAATGGTACAGATGAACCTATTTGCAGGGCAGGAATAGAGACGTAGATGTAGAGAATGGACAAGTGGACACAGTGGGGGAAGGGGAGGGTGGGACGAATTGAGAGATTAGGATTGACATATATACACTACCTTACATAAAACAGATAGCTAACAGGAACATGCTATAAAGAACAGGAAGCTCAGCTTGGTGCTCTGTGATGACCTAGATGGATGGGATGGGGGAGGTGGTGGGAGGGAGATCCAAGAGAGGATATATGTATACATATAGCTGATTCACTTCATTGTACAGCAGAAACTGACACAACATTGTAAAGCAATTATACTCCAATAAAGAATAAAAATAAAAAAGCATAACAAAGAAATGCATCTCTTTCTACATGGCTGAGTGAGTTGAAAGCTCTTATTCTTTTAATGGTCCAGGCTAGATCCCCAGTGGTCACAAAGAAGGGTGGTCTTGTGATAGTACAGATAAAGATTTCAGGAAAACACCAAGTTTCCAGTCCTGGCTCTGTCACTCACTTGTTGATTGGCTTTGGAGAAGATATTTAACCTTATAGGGCTTCAGTGCCTTCCTCTGAAAAATGGGAAATTAACCAGGGGAAGGGCAGTGGGTCTAGAAATCCTGAAGTCTCATAGAGTGCCAACATTTTACAATTTTATAAATTTACAACTTACGGAAATTTAAAAATATGGAAAATTCTTTTACAATTAAAAAACCTACCCCACTGTGGTTATTCTTCAATCTCATATTTTAAGGGGCTGAAGTTGGGAAGAATAACTCTCCTGACACATAGTCTCAAACCATTTGTTACTAGACTCTTCATCAGAGTCTCCTTGAATTTTCTATTTCCATGAGAAGCCTAGCCTGGAAATCAAGGCAAGTAACTAAGGGATATGGGTCCAATGAGTGGAGACAACCATAAAGTACTCAATAACTAAACATATGTTAGTTTCATGTGTGCTTATCGTTGCATATAATTCCCAGTGCAACCGTGGGAATTAGTTGCCACTCTCTCCATTTTACAGATAATGAAATGAGGCTCAAAAAGATCAAGTGACTGAATTTATGTGGCAGTCATCAGACTACTCAAACAATGTTGTCTCTATCCTACCAAAGCTGATATTAAAAAAAAAAAAAGATGGGTACAGAAACCATCCTCACACCTCACCAGTTTCTAGCAATGGTGAATAAAATATAACTTATTATAAAATTTATATTTTATATACAAGAAAATATTTTATTTTTAGAATAAAATTTAATTCTAATACAGCAAAAAGAAATTAATAATTACTTAACAATGGACAATTGATATTTTGATCTTTATTGTCCTAATTATCTTTTTAAACAAATTCTGACTACATATTTTCTGAGACAAGTGGTCAAATAAAAGTCAATATCCTGTGCCTAATATCTAGTATAAATAATCTTACCTTTCAGTTTGTTTAAGTTTTGTATTAAGTGTAAGTTTCTAAGTACATAATCTGATACTTTCTCTTGGAAGCATTACTAGCTCCTTATAAAAATGATTACAGGGCTTCCCTGGTGGCGCAGTGGTTGAGAGTCCACCTGCCAATGCAGGGGACACGGGTTCGTGCCCCGGTCTGGGAAGATCCCACATGCCGCGGAGCGGTTGCCCCGTGAGCCATGGCCACTGAGCCTGTGAGTCCAGAGCCTGTGCTCCGCAACGGGAGAGGCCACAACAGTTAGAGGCCTGTGTACTGCAAAAAAAAAAAAACTCCTTCAATTTAAAGTAAAAGGTACCAATCAGAAGAATAATACAGACCAAAGTGATACAGTTAAGACATAGTTAAGTGACACATTTACTTTAAATCTTGCATGCTGGAAAACACTGACAAAACTGAGGATTTGTTGATGATAATGGCTTCAAACAATTGCTAAATGTCCTCATTTATTCCAGGTCAATTGGCTGTACTGTAGCACTGACAGAGAACAAACAGTAAACTAAAACGAACCTAAGATGTATATCTAAGACACAACCTACAAACGTATTCAGTCTTGCACATAGTGGATTGGTGGGAAATGAAAAATGCAAGACTGAACATAGATCCCTAGTGTTACCAATTAAAACATAGGTTGCCATTAGAGACGAGACATGCATTCATATTTTGTTTTTTAAAAAAAATTATGTTATTGAGTCAATTACACTAGAATATTCTATGACAGGATAAAACTGGTTGTTAGCAGACAACAGGTCAGACTTACATTTCTTTATTTTATACTTTCCCATTACTGTACTTGAGTCATATGGAAAGGGATAGCAAATGAAGTAGAAGAAGGAGGTAATTACCCGTAATAAGGAGGTCTATTAGATTTTCCCCACAAGGAAGATTGCATTTTTCTTGTGTCTCCTCCTACCCTTTTAATTATCCTCTTCTTCCCCCTTTTTGCCAATTAGTCTATAAAAGCCAAGACATCTGTTACCCACAAGACATCTGTTACCCACGTGAAACCAAAGGATGTGCATATTTCTAATCAACCAGAAAATAAATGTTCATCCATATTTACACGTGGTGGCAAGCACACCCTGGTGTCTAGAAATGTAAAGACCATAAGACTACAAAAAAGAACCCAATGTATCACTTGTGTTTGTGTGCTATTCTTACTAATATTTGGTTGGGAAATATTAGTGTTTTGAATTAGATACTATTTTCAATAAACTGGTTTCCTACATTTGGGGGTTATATGCTAAAACATTTATTAGCCAGTGCCTTACATAAATTTCTGACACATACCTTTTCCTCTTTTCCAAAAATTAGGTGATTCAATTTCCCTAATTTGGGAGCAGGACATAAAATGCAAAATATCTTTTTAATTCAGAAAACTCTCAGGTTTGACCTGCTGCCTTTCATCATTTGCAGACTTCTGAGTTAAAAAAAGAACAACTCAAGCTCATCAGTGTTTTGAATATGAAAAGGACAGCAACAGGAAAGGAGCCGGGACAACTGGCACTACTGTCTGTGAAGTAAAGCTAGACAGGGCAATGGAAATTCTTTGACCCTTTGTATTCCTTTTCAAAATTTTATTTTCTTGTCATATGGTCATTTCAAAACATTTTCCTTTCTTAATGGTAAGGAAAAATAGAATAGAAAAAGAAAGTAGCTTTAATAAAATATGGGCAGAGGACCTTAAGATGGCAGAGGAGTAAGATGTGGAGATCACCTGCCTCCCCACAAATACATCAAAAATACATCTAGGGCTGCCCTGGGGGCGCAGTGGTTGAGAGTCCACCTGCCGATGCAGGGAACACGGGTTTGTGCCCTGGTCTGGGAAGATCCCACATGCCGTGGAGCGGCTAGGCCCGTGAGCCATGGCCGTTGAGCCTACACGTCCAGAGCCTGTGCTCGGCAACGGGAGAGGCCACAGCAGTGAGAGGCCCGTGTACCGCAAAAAAAAAAAAAAAAAAAAAAAAAATCTACATGTGGAACAACTCTTACAGAAAACCTACTGAACGCTGGCAGAAGACCTCAGACCTCCCCAAAGGCAAGAAACTCCCCACGTATCTGGGTAGGGCAAAAGAAAAAAAGTAAAAACAGAGACAAAAGAATAGGGATGGGACCTGCACCTCTGGGAGGGAGCTGTGAAGGACAAAAAGTTTCCACACACTAGGAAGCCCCTTCACTGGTGGAGATGGGCTGGGGCGGGGTGGGAGGAACCTTCAGAGCCATGGAGGAGAGTGCAGCAGCAGGGGTGCAGAGAGCAAAGCAGAGAGATTCCCTCACAGAGGATCGGTGCCAACCAGCACTCATCAGCCTGAGACGCTTCTCTGCTCACCCACTGGGGAGAGTGGGGGCTGGGAGCTGAGGTTCGGGCTTTGGAGGTCAGATCTCAGGGAGAGGTTGGGATCTCTGGGGTTAGCTGCATGAACACAACCTGAAGGGGGCTAGTGCACCACAGCTAGCTGGGAGGGAGTCAGGGAAAAAGTCTGGAACTGCCTAAGAGTCAAGAGAACATTGTTTCGGAGTGCGTGAGGAGAGGGGATTCAGAGCACCACCTAAAAGAGCTCCAGAGATGGGCATGAGCCACGGCTATCAGTGCGGACACCAGAGACAGGCATAAAACACTAAGGCTGCTGTTGCGGCCACCAAGAATCCTGTGTGCAAACACAGGTCACTATCCACACCTCCCCTCCCAGGAGCCTGTGCAGCCCGCCACGGCCAGGGTACCGTAATCCAGGGAGAACTTCCCCAGGAGAACACACGGCACGCCTCAGGCTGTTGCAAGGTCACGCTGGCCTCTGCCGCTGCAGGCTCGCCCCACATTCAGTACCTCTCCCTTCCCACGGCCTGAGTGAGCCAGAGCCCCTGAATCAGACACTTCTTTAACCCCCTCCTGTCTGGGCGAAGAACAGATGCCATCAGGCGACTTACATGCAGAGGCGGGGCCAAATCCAAAGCTGAACCCCAGGAGCTGTGCGAAGAAAGAAGAGAGAGGGAAATCTCTCCCTGCAGCCTCAGGAGCAGCAGATTAAATCTCCACAATCGACTTGTTGTACCCTGCATCTGTGGAATATCTGAATAGACAAAGAATCACCCCAAAATTGAGGCGGTGGACTTTGGGATCAACTGTAGACTTCGGGTTTGCTTTCTGCATCTAATTTGTTTCTGGTTTTATGTTTATCTTAGTTAAGTATTTAGAGCTTATTATCATTGATAGATTCTTTTATTGATTTGGTTGCTCTCTTTCTTTATATATATATATTTTTTCTTTTCTTTTTCTCTTTTTGTGACTGTGTATGTGTATGTTTCTTTGTGTGATTTTGTCTGTATAGGGTTGCTTTTACCATTTGTCCTAGGGTTCTGTCAGTCTGTTTTTCTTTTTAGTATAGTCTTTAGCACTTGTTATCATTGGTGGATTTGTTTATCGGTTTGGTTGCTCTCTTCTTTTATTTTTAGTTTTTTTTATTTTAATAACTTTATTTATTTATTTTTCTTTCTTTCTTTCTTTTCTACCTTTTATTCTGAGCCGTGTGGCTGACAGGGTCTTCATGCTCCGGCCGGGTGTCATGCCTGAGCCCCTGAGGTGAGAGAGCCTAGTTCAGGACATTGGTCCACCAGAGACCTCCGGAACCCATGTTATACCAATTGGCAAGAGCTCTCCCAGAGATCCCCGTCTCAATGCTAAGACCCAGCTCCACTCAATGACAAGCAAGCTACAGTGCTGGACATGCCATGACAAACAACTAGCAAGACAGGAACACAACCCCACCCATTAGCAGAGAGGCTGCCTAAAATCATAGTAAGTTCACAAACATTCCAAAACACACCACCAGGTGCAGTCCTGGCCACCAGAAACACAAGATCCAGCCTCATCCACCAGAACACAGGCACCAGTACCCTCCACCAGGAAGCCTACACAAACCACTTAACCAAACCTAGCCACTGGGGGAAGACACCAAAAACAATGGGAACTGTGAACCTGCAGCCTGTGAAAAGGAGACCCCAAACACAGTAAGTTAAGCAAAATGAGAAGACAGAGAAATACACAGTACATGAAGGAGCAAGGGGTAAACTCACCAGACCAAACAAATGAAGAGAAATAGGCTGTCTACGTGAAAAAGAATTCAGAGTATGGATAGTAAAGATGGTCCAAAATCTTGGAAATAGAATAAATACAAGAAACGTTTAACAAGGACCTAGAAGAACGAAAGAGCAAACAAACAATTATGAACAACACAAGAAATGAAATTAAAAATTCTCTAGAAAAAATCAAGAGCAGAAAAACGGAGGCAGAAGAAGGGATAAGTGACCTAGAAGATAAAATAGTGGAAATAACTACCAAAGAGAAGAATAAAGAAAAAAGAATGAAAAGAATTGAGGACAGTCTCAGAGACCTCTGGGACATTAAACTCACCAATATTTGAATTATAGGGGTCCCAAAGGGGAATAGAAAAAGAAAGAGTCTGAGAAAATAATTGAGGAGATTATACTTGAAAACTTCCCTAATATGGGAAAGGAAATGGTCAATCAAGTCTAGGAAGTGCAGAGAGTCCCATACAGGATAAATACAAGGAGAAACACGCCAAGACACATATTAATCAAACTATCGGGCTTCCCTGGTGGCGCAGTGGTTGAGAGTCCGCCTGCTGATGCAGGGGACGCAGGTTCATGCCCCGGTCGAGGAAGATCCCACATGCCGTGGAGCGGCTGGGCCTGTGAGCCATGGCCGCTGAGCCTGCGCGTCCAGAGCCTGTGCTCCACAACGGGAAAGGCCACAACAGTGAGAGGCCTGTGTACCGCAAAACAAAAACAAACAAAAAAACTATCAAAAATTAGATACAAAGAAAACATATTAAAAGCAGCAATAGAAAAGGAACAAATAACATACAAGGGGCTCTCCATAAGATTAACAGCTGATCTTTCAGCAGAAACTCTGCAAGCCAGAAGGGACAGGCAGGACATATTTAAAGTGATGAAGGGGAAAAACCTACAACCAAGAATACTCTACCCAGTAAGGATCTCATTCAGATTCAACAGAGAAATTAAAACCTTTACAGACAAGCAAAAGCTAAGAGAATTCAGCACCAACAAACCAGCTTTGACAAAAACGCTAAAGGAACTTCTCTAGGCAGGAAACAGAGACTTACAAAAACAAACCCAAACCAATTAAGAAAATGGTAATGGGAACATACATATTGATAATTACCTTAAATGTAAATAGATTAAATGCTCCAACCAAAAGACATAAACTGGCTGAATGGATACAAAACAAGACACATATATATGCTGTCTACAAGTGACCCACATCAGACCTAGGGACACATACAGACTGAAAGTGAGGGGATGGAAAAAGGTATTCCATGCAAATGGAAATCAAAAGAAAGCTGGAGTAGCAATTATCATATCAGACAAAATAGACTTTAAAATAAAGACTATTACAAGAAACAAAGAAGGACACTGCATAATGATCAAGGGATCAATCAAAGAAGAACATATAACAATTGTAAATATTTATGCACCCAACATAGGAGCACCTCAATACATACGGCAAATGCTAACAGCCGTAAAAGGGGAAATTGACAGCAACACAATCATAGTAGGGGACTTTAACAACCCACTTTCACCAATGGACAGATCGTCCAAATTGAAAATAAATAAGGAAACACAAGCTTTAAATGACACATTAAACAAGATGGACTTAATTCATATTTATAGGACAGTCCATCCAAAAAAAACCAGAATACACTTTCTTCTCAAGTGCTCATGGAACATTCTCCAGGAGAGACCATATCTTGGGTCACAAATCAAGCCTTGGTTAATTTAAGAAAATTGAAATCATATCAAGTATCTTCTCTGACCACAACGCTTTGAGACTAGATAGCAATTATAGGAAAAAAAACTGCAAAAACTACAAACACATGGAGGCTAAACAATACACTACTTATAACCAAGAGATCACTGAAGAAATAGAAGAGGAAATCAAAAAATACCTAGAAACAAATGACAATGAAAACACGACAACCCAAAACCTATGGGATGCAGCAAAAATAGTTCTAAGAGGGAAGTTTATAGCAATACAATCTTACCTCAAGAAACAAGAAACATCTCAAATAAACAACCTAACCTCACACCTAAAGCAATTAGAGAAAGAAGAACAAAAATACCCCAAAGTCAGCAGAAGGAAAGAAATCATAAAGATCAGATCAGAAATAAATGAAAACGAAATGAAGGAAACAATAGGAAAGATCAATAAAACTAAAAGCTCGTTCTCTGAGAAGATAAACAAAATTGATAAACCATTAGCCAGATTCATCAAGAAAAAAAGGGAGAAGACTCAAATCAATAGAACTAGAAATGAAAAAAGGGAAGTAACAACTGACATTGCAGAAATACAAAGGATAATGAGAGATTACTACAAGCAACTCTATGCCAATAAAATGGACAACCTGGAAGAAATGGACAAATTCTTAGAAAGCACAACCTTCCAAGGCTGAACCAGGAAGAAATGGAAAATATAAACAGACCAAACACAAGCACTGAAATTGAGACTCTGATTAAAAATCTTCCAACAAACAAAAGCCCAGGACCAGATGGGTTCACAGGCAAATTCTATCAAACGGTTAGAGAAGAGCTAACACCTATCCTTCTCAAACTCTTCTAAAATATAGCAGAGGGAGGAATACTCCCAAACTCATTCTACAAGGCCACCATCACCCTGATACCAAAACCGGACAAAGATGCCACAAAAAAAGAAAACAACAGGCCAATATCACTGATGAACATAGATGCAAAAATCCTTAACAAAATGCTAGCAAACAGAATCCAACAGCACATTAAAAGGATCATACACCATGATCAAGTGGGGTTTATCCCAAGAATGCAAGGATTTTTCAATATATGCAAATCAGTCAATGTGATACACCTTATTAACAAATTGAAGGAGAAACACCACATGATCATCTCAATAGATGCAGAAAAAGATTTTGACAAAATTCAACACGCATTTATGAAAAAAACCCTCTGGAAAGGGGGTTTACCTCAATGTAATAAAGATCATGTTGACAAATCCACAGCCAACATCATTCTCAATGGTGAAAAACTGAAACCATTTCCACTATCATCAGGAACAAGACAAGGATGCCCACTCTCACCACTATTATTTAAAATAGTTTTGGAAGTTTTAGCCACAGTAATCAGAGAAGAAAAAGAAATAAAAGGAATCCAAATCAGAAGTGAAGAAGTAAAACTGTCACTGTTTGCAGATGACATGATACTATACAAAGAGAATCATAAAGATGCTACCAGAAAACCATTAGAGCTAAACAATGAAATTGGTAAAAGTAGCAGGATACAAAATTAATGCACAGAAATCTCTTGCATTCCTATACACTAATGATGAAAAATCTGAAAGAGAAATTAAGGAAACACTCCCATTTACCATTGCAACAAAAAGAATAAAATACCTAGGAATAAACCTACCTAAGGAGACAAAAGACCTGTATGCAGAAAACTATAAGACACTGATGAAAGAAATTGAAGATGATACAAACAGATGGAGAGATATACCATGTTCTTGGATTGGAGGATTCAACATTGTGAAAATTACTATACTACCCAAAGCAATCTACAGATTCAATGCAATCCCTATCAAACTACCAAGGCATTTTTCTGAGAACTAGAACAAAAAAATTCACAATTTGTATGGAAACACAGAAGACCCTGAATAGCCAAAGCAATCTTGAGAAAGAAAAATGGAGCTGGAGGAATCAGATTCCTGGACTTCAGACTATACTACAAAGCTACAGTAATCAAGACAATATGGTATTGGCACAAAAGCAGAAATATAGATCAGTGGAACAGGGTAGAAAGCTCAGAGATAAATCCACACACACATGTTTACCTTATCTTTGATAAAGGAGGCAGGAATATACCGTGGAGAAAAGACAGCCTTTTCAATAAGTGGTGCTGGGAAAACTGGACAGCTACATGTAAGAGAATGAAATTAGAACACTCCCTAACACCCTATACAAAAATAAACTCAAAATGGATTAAAGACCTAAATGTTAGGCCAGGCACTATAAAAACTCTTAGAAGAAAACATAGGCAGAACACTCTATGACATAAACCACAGCAAGATCCTTTTTGACCCACCTCCTAGAGGAATAGAAATAAAAACAAAAATAAACAAATGGGACCTAATGAAACTTAAAAGCTTTTGCATAGCAAAGGAAACCATAAACAAGATGAAAAGACAACCCTCAGAATGGGAGAAAATATTTTCAAATGAAGCAACTGACAAAGGATTAATCTCCAAAATATACAAGCAGCTCATGCAGCTCAATATCAAACAACCCAATCCAAAAATGGTCAGAGGACCTAAGTAGACATTTCTCCAAAGAAGATATACAGATTTCCAACAAACACATGAAAGAATGCTCAACATCACTAATCATTAGAAAAATGCAAATCAAAACTACAATTAGGTACCACCTCACACCGGTCAGAATGGCCATCATCAAAAAATCTACAAACAATAAATGCTGGAGAGCGTTTGGAGAAAAGGGCACCCTACTGCACTGTTGGTAGGAATGTAAATTGATACAGCCACTATGGAGAACAGTATGGAGGTTCCTTTAAAAACTAAAAATAGAACTACCATACGACCCAGCAATCCCACTCCTGGGCATATACCCTGAGAAAACCATAATTCAAAGAGTCATGTACCACAATGTTCATTGCAGCACTATTTACAGTAGCCAGGACATGGAAGCAACCTAAGTGTCCATTGACAAATGAATGGATAAAGAAGATATGGCACATATATACAATGGAATATTACTCAGCCATAAAAAGAAATGAAACTAAGTTATTTGTATTGAGGTGGATGGACCTAGAGTCTGTCTTACAGAGTGAAGTAAGTCAGAAAGAGAAAAACAAATACTGTATGCTAACACATATACAGAGAATCTAAAAAAAAAAAAAAAAAGGTTCTGATGAACCTAGAGGCAGGACAAGAATAAAGATGCAGATGTAGAGAATGGACTTGAAGACACAGGGAGGGGGAAGGGTAAGCTGGGATGAAGTGAGAGAGTGGCATTGACATATATACACTACCAAATGTAAAATAGATAGCTAGTGGGAAGCAGCTGCATAGCACAGGGACATCAGCTCACTGCTTTGTGACCACCTAGAGGGGTGGGATATGGAGGGTGGGAGGGAGATGCAAGAGGGAGGGGTTACGGGGATATATGAATACATATAGCTGATTCACTTTGTTATACAGCAGAAACTAACAACAACCTTGTAAAGCAATTATACTACAATAAAGATGCTAAATAAAGAAATAAAATATGGGCAATATAAAAGCAAACTTTTTGGCTAAATGAGCTTTAAGCAGAAATTCAACTTCTAGAAATTATATTTGCCTGGCTGTATCCAAAGAAATTCATAACTCCTAAAATATAGGAATGTATACCCAGCACAACGGAAAACCATTCCTTTGTACAAGTGGCAATTGTATTCCCTGTTCCAGGAGGCCTCATCCTCATGGCTGAGAAGGAGCAGAACCACCCTAACAGGAGGAATGCTATCTAGGTGAACCACTTTCACTTCCAGTTGTAGAGCTCAATTTAGGAAAAGTCCAGCACATCTTGAATTCTAATATTAGCCATTCTGAACGTCCTCAATCCAAAAGCAGCACTAAATTGACTTCCCTGGTGGTCCAGTGGTAAAGAATCCACCTTCCAGTGCAAGGGACACGGGTTCAATCCCTGGTTGGGGAACTAAGATCCCACATGCCAAGGGGCAACTAAGCCCACGTGCCACAACTACCGAGCTCACGCGCCTCAATGAGAGAGCCGCATGCCGCAGACTACAGAGACCACGCGCCCTGAAGCCTGAGCCACAACTAGAGAGAAGCCCGCATGCCACAACGAACAGCCCACACGGCAGTGAAAGATCCTGCATGCTTCAGCGAAGACCCTGCATGCTGCAAGTAAGACCCGACGCAGCCAAAATCAATCAGTAAGTAAAATAGAATAAAATAAATAAATATTAAAAAATAAAGCAGCACTAAATGAAACCTGAGGTTTCAGCCCACCTTTACCATAAACCACTTAAGACTTCAGACAAATTTCTCAACCTCTCCGCATCTTAGACTCCTCATCCGATATATCATAAGGTCAGGAAGTAGATTCGATTTCTAAAGACCCCTCCAATTTTATAGCCCTCTTCTGCTCTGAGCTCAGGTCACAATCTCAATATAAGTAATTTTGGGGTTACCCGATCTATCATAGATAGAGAGCTTGGGTTAGAAATATGAGCACCCAGTGAAGGACAGGTTTGTACCTCCAAATCCACACACATATTTCAGTGGGTGAGTGGATCCTACAGGTTTGTAATCCAACAAAACTTCTCCAGTCAATATTAAAGATGATTTATCTTGCTCTATATTTATCATATGAGAATCTAATGTTCTTTTCGATGCAGCATGACATTTTGGGGAAGTAGAGGAAAGTTCAAAGCCTCTCTGAATTGATCTTGACATCCAGACTCTTGACTAATCCCTAAATCACCGTATATACATGATTACAACTTTAGACCTTGACTGTAGTCATGTAAGGAAGAAAAGGACTGACGCTGTTTGGGGTCTCCCATCTCAAAGCATCATGTCAAAGAAAAGGCTGTTCCTAATCACAGGACACA
This sequence comes from Tursiops truncatus, assembly GCF_011762595.2. NCBI lineage: Eukaryota > Metazoa > Chordata > Mammalia > Artiodactyla > Delphinidae > Tursiops > Tursiops truncatus. Next base: position 73,552,855 of record NC_047040.1, on the reverse strand, counting down.
TGTCTTCTGCTACCCTCCCATATACTTCTTATTGAATTTGAGAAGTTTTCTTACGTTGGCAGCCTAAGTGGTTCCTTATCAAACTGTTCCTTCAAGTCCTGAGATTTTGTATTGTCTTCTGCCTAGGAGAAGAGTGAATCTCAATGGATTCCAATTACATTTAGGATAAAACAAAATCCACAATCATTATTATGACCTAAGAGCCTAGTAAGTCTGGATTCTTCTCAATCCTTGAACCTCATTTCTTATAACTAAGCCTCCTGGACACACCGGTCTCCTTGTTATAGTTCTAAATAACAAGTTCTTTCCCACATCATTGTCTTTGCTCAGACTGGTCCCTTTGCCTGTCATGCTCCTCCTTTCCTTCTAATTCTTCAGATCTCAGCTCGAACATCACCACCTCAGAGAAATCTTCACAGACTCCTCTTGCCAGACCATCTGCTCTCCGTCCTTTCTGGTACTTAACTGCAATCTGTAATTAGCTTATTTATTATATCAGCCTCACTAGAATGAAAACTTCATGAAGACAGGGATCTTTTCCTGCCTTATCTACCATCATATTCTCCAACAACTAGAAGACGGTATGGCATATGATAAAAACCCAATTAACAAGTATTAAATTAAAAATTGTAGAAAACTGCAAAGTACAGAAGAATATAAGATAGCTAAATTCATAACACAACTCAAAACCCTATAATATTCTCATTGTGGTATATTTTCTCCTAGTTTTTTCCGTAAGAGTTTTTCACAGTTGAATTCTACCTATAAACACAATTTTAAGTGCTGCTTTTTAAGTCTGTCAGCATTATATCATGAGCTTTATAATATCTTCTTTATGGTAATTCGATGGTATTGATAGACCTATTATTAATGTAAATGGATGGCATATAGCATTTCCTTACTTTTAGGCGTTTCAGTTGTTTCTAATTTTTGCAATTAAATAACACTGTTGAACATCTTTGTGGATTAATTTTTAACCAAATTTAATTTCCTAATCTAGAGCCCCCAGAATTACAACATCTGACATTCTTGATAGAATTGTCAAACAGCTTTCCAGAAAAGTTGTACTAATTAAGATTTCCATTGGCCCTTATGAAAGTACCTATTTCACAATACATTTTTCAGCATTAGATATTCTCACTAAAAACTTAATAATATGACAGGTGGAAGTTGCATCTCATTTTAATCTGCTTTTCCCTCCTAATGGGGTTGAAATTTTTTTTAATATTTCCTCTGGATTTTCTCTTAGGTGATTTTTTGTCCATGCCGTTTATCTCTTGGATAAATCTTGAAACTTCTCAGTTTAAAAGAGCTGTCTATAAAGATAGAAATCCTTTGTCATATGTGTCACATATAACCTTTCCCACTTTCATTTTATTTGCTTTTTTCCTAATGCACCATCTTCATTGTTTTGAAAAATATATATATTTCCTCTGGATTACCAGTCTTTTACTTGGCACTTTCCTCCTTTGCCTTCAAGCTTGAAAAATCTCCCATCCAGATGTTTTCTAAATGTTCAATATTTTATTCCACCTAATGATTTTTTATACACTAACCATTAAATTCATGTGGAATTTGATTGTGGTATGAAAAAATACATAAATCTTTTTTGTTTATTTTTTAAACTTATTTATTTATTCATTTTTGGCTGCGTTGGGTCTTCGTTGCTGCATACAGGCTTTCTCTAGTTGTGGAGAGCGGGAGCTACTCTTTGTTGCAGTGCACAGGCTTCTCATTGCAGTGGCTTCTCTTGTTGCGGAGCATGGGCTCTAAGCATGTGGGCTTCAGTAGTTATGGCACGTGGGCTCAGTAGTCGTGGCTCACGGGCTCTAGAGCACAGGCTTGGTAGTTGTGGCGCATGGGCTTAGTTGCAGCGCGGCATGTGGGATCTTCCTGGACCAGGGCTCGAACCCATGTCCCCTGCATTGGCAGGCAGATTCTTAACCACTGCGCCACCAGGGAAGGTGATAAGTGAATTATTTTATGCCAAGTTCCCAGATGTTAAAAATGTTTTTTAAAACATTATTAAAAGAATATTGCAATTTTTAAGAATTTGTATCAGGGAAGTGTAATCAAAACCACAAGAAGATATCATCTTATACCGTTAGAATGGCTATTATCAAAAAAAAAAAAAGAAAAAGGGGGCTTCCCAGGTGGCCCAGCGGTTGAGAGTCCACCTGCCGATGCAGGGGACACGGGTTCGTGCCCCAGTCCGGGAAAATCCCACGTGCCGCGGAGCGGCTGGGCCCGTGAGCCATGGCCGCTGAGCCTGCGTGTCCGGAGCCTGTGCTCCACAACGGGAGAGGCCACAACAGTGAGAGGCCCGCGTACCGCAAAAAAAAAAAAAAAAAAAAAGAAAAAGAAAGAAGGAAAGAACAAACAAGTGAGGTGGTGAGGATGTGCAGAAAAGGGAAACCTTGTACACTGTTCATGGGGATATAAATTGGTGCAGCCACTCTGGAAAAGGAGGTCCCTAAAAAAATTTTAAATAGAACTATCATATAATCAGCAATTCCACTCCTGAATATTTATTCACAGAAAACAAAAACACAAACTTGAAAAGGTATATGAACATTATATATGTAAATAATGTTCACTGCAACATTATTTACAATTGCCAAGATATGGAACCTAAGTGTCCATCAACAGATGAATAGATAAAGAAAATATGGTATACACACACACACATACACACACACACACACACACAACACACACACACTGGAATATTATTCAGCCATAAAAAGGGATGAAGTCTTGCCATTTGTGACAATATGTCTGGACCTTGAGGGCATCATGACAAGTGAAATAAGTCAGACAGAGAAAGACAAACATCATATGATTTCACTTATATGTAGAATCTGAAAATTAAACTCTTGTGATAGTATATGGTGATAAATATAAACTAGACTTTAACAAAAAGGATATTGTACGAGTTAGGGTTTTCCAAAGATACAGAACCAGTAGGATGTGTACACACACATGCGCGTATGTGTGTATATATATATATCTATACATCTGTACCTACAGAGAGAAAGAGAAATTTATTCTAAGGAATTGGTCACTGGATTGTAGAGGTTAACAATTCCAAATCTGCAGAATAGGCCAGGAGAATGGAGACCTAGGGAAGAGTTGATGTTGCAACTCAAGTCTAAAAATGGTTTGGAGGCAGAATTCCTTCTTCTGGGACCTTAATTTTCCTCAAAAGCTCTTTAACTGATATGATGAGGCCCACCCAATTATGGAGGGTAATCTGCTTTACTCTAAGACTATTGATTTAAATGTTAATCTCATCTTAAGAATAACTTCACAACAAAATCCACACTGGTGATCAAAAACTGGGTACCATGGTCTTGTCTAGTTGACTCATAAAATTAACCATCACAAGTATTTATTATGTGTCAAACACCATGGTAAGAGCTAAGGAAAGGAGGTAGGGAGGAAAGCAAAAAGGTCATTTCCTAAAGAAATTGCAGTGTTAAAGGACAGTACTATAATGTGGAAAACGGAGCCAGAGATGTGTACACAGTGTGTTAGGACACAGAGGCTGAGTGCTGCTTAATTCAGCTGGGGAGGGGGCAGGGGTGGATAGGGAAGGTTCCTTTGAGGTGAGTCTTGAGAAGCACAATTGTTCTTCACCATCCCCAGTCTCCTCTCCTCCCCCATTCAGAGTACCAGTCCCACCCCACACTCTCAGCAGTCCCCAAAGACCCTCCAGCCAGCCCCACCAGCCTGGGGAAAGCATGGCAGTCCTCACCCACTGGACAGTGAGGAAATAGCTCCTGTTATGGGGCTGAAATATATGGGCGCTAACTTGTCCCCACTTTGCCAATATATTCTTGTCACACCCATTCCCCAGATGGAACTACATTCTCAGTCCAAGCATCTCAGTGTCCTGGGCACCACCCTCCCAAGGGCCCCTCGACTCTTCTGGCACTGACTGGGAAGGTTCAGTCACCTTCCCTGGAGTTGCAGGTTGGGGCTCAGAGCCCTCCCCCTGTACAGGGCCTGGGGACTTCTACCTCCTCTTCACCTGAACGGTTTGCAGGTCCTCCCTCGGGTTGCCCAGATCCCCAGGATGTCAGCTGGGCTTTGGCATGAGTGAATTCCGGACCCAGTCAGCTCCGGCTGGCTTCACCCCCTGCCTGCCCAGAGAGAGTCTCACTCCAGAGATGCCTTCCCAGTGATCCTGGGTACCATCTAGTGGCAGCATAGAGAGGACGCGGGCTACTTTTTACAGAATAACCTCCACTCCCGAGTAGCGTTTCTCAAGCCTTTTTTTTTTTTAATAAATTTATTTATTTATTTTTGGCTGCGTTGGGTCTTTGTTGCTGCGCACGGGCTTTCTCTAGTTGTGGCGAGCAGGGGCTACTCTTTGTTGCGGTACGCAGGTTTCTCATTGTGGTGGCTTCTCTTGCTACAGAGCACAGGCTCTAGGTGTGCGGGCTTCAGTAGTTGTGGCATATGGTCTCTAGAGTGCAGGCTCAGTAGTTGTGGCGCATGGGCTTAGTTGCTCCATGGCATGTGGGATCTTCCTGGACCACGGCTTGAACCCGTGTCCCCTGCACTGGCAGGCGGATTCTCAACCACTGTGCCACCAGGCAAGTCCCTCTCAAGCATTTTTAAAACCCGTATTTCTTTTAACTAAACATAAAAATCTGACACCCTTAGTTTTCTATTATTTGACATTGGAAATAAAATGAATAAAAGAAAAATAGATAATTAAGTCTTTAATACTTATTATTTGCATATTCATTTAGATCCCATTGCCCATAGAGCTGCTATGTTGATGTTCACATAAAATCACACTTGATAGTAATGGTTACCAGATTTGGGGATATCGCCCACCCATAAAATTTCGAAAATAATTTTGAGACTCAGTCAAGGGTTGAACTAAATTTTTGCTTTCCCAAGGAAGAACATTAAAAAAAGAAAAAAAAAAGCACACTCTATTAGCATCATTTCAAAAAAGAAAGGGAATTACAATACCAATGAAGTAAGGAAGGACATAAATCCCAGGTTTAAGGACAGACCTTAATAAGATCAAGGATATCTTTTAAAATTTTCAGATGTTGTAAAACATAATTGTATTTTATCATGTTACATTTCTTTTGTCTTTTTCTGATACAGATTGTTCATCTGGGGATGAACTGTGCATCAGAAAGCAGAACTTGAGTGTTCAACCTGTTCCTGTACTTTGTTTTGTTCATGATCAATGGCCACAATCCACATAGAAATGTTCTCTTAAATGCAAGAGGCAACCATCCACAGTGCTATTTTTATTCAATATGGAACATTCCAAAAAACTGAATAAAGCTGAATAATAAAAGCCACGCACGCCAAGCTACAAAGAAAGCTAATAGTGGGAGACAGCACAGTGTTTGACTAACAAGGGACTTCTTTGTTCAGAAAACAGACTGCTGGGCCTTCTGGACTCAACTCAATGAGCTCAGTCTAGGCAAATTCTCACCTGCCAAAGATTCACTTTGTAAATGCTTCCACCAGTATTGGGGCACAGATATTAACACTGTATTTAATCAACCTGTACTTTTAGGTCTATTTTATTGAACTTGGAGGAAGGTATTTTTAAAATTATTACAGACCTGTGTTCAATATACTGCTTCTCAAATCTGTGATTTACTTGATGATGAGCTCTTAATCAGGAACACACTGTACAATTTTAACATTGTTTCCATGAGAAATTATTACCAATTATAACCACCTCCTGAAGGATATGATTTCCAGCAATATCTTGTAGTGATGAGCACAGGTTGCTACTCTGTTGCATGGAGAAATGAACCTAGGTAAAGAAAAGAACGGCCCAGGAATTCTGATTCAGTTCAGTGTATTTTGGAGGCAGGGTGTTAATCCTAGTTCTAGTAACATGGCCTTTGAGACTTCTGCGACCTCAACTGATCCATCCAAGAAAGAATTCAATTAGATGACCTCTAATGTCCTTCCCAGTTCTAAAGATCTATGACTCCAAGAGGTGAATGCATAGATGGTCACCATGCAGTATGAGATAGAGCAATGTGAGTGATTGCATACCCAGAGAACAAAGAAGTCATTGTCCTAGAATCTTAGTTCTCGAAGAAACCTGTTCAGGAGACTATTGCATCGTTCTGCTGAAGATTGAAGTGTATAATCAGAGTTCATACTTTGGAAGTCCACTGAGTCATAGAAAGCTAGTGTTGTCTTTTCAATCTCTATGAAGTAGAGAAGATAGAAACCAAGTGGGAGAGGAACACAGAGAATTTGGTGATGAAAGGAGAATACGAACGTGTGAAATATTTCATCTATTTATAAAAAAATGGAACAAAATACAGAAAGTTGGGGCTTCCCTGGTGGTGCAGTGGTTGAGCGTCCACCTGTCGATGTAGGGGACATGGGTTCGTGCCCCGGTCTGGGAAGATCCCACATGCCGCGGAGCGGCTGGGCCCGTGAGCCATGGCCGCTGAGCCTGCGCGTCCGGAGCTTGTGCTCCGCAAGGGGAGACGCCACAACAGTGAGAGGCCCAAGTACAGCAAAAAAAAAAAAAAAAAAAAAAATACAGAAAGTTGATACAAAGATAAACTTTTAAAAGCTAAGGAGGTTCTGACTTATTTAAAGGAGGCAATTAAAATAATCAATAAAGAAAAATGTAACTAATAATTAATAGTCAAACAACAGGACTAAAAGAATACACAGATAGAAAAAGAGACAAAATGGTAGCAAGTTTAGAATGAAAGTGGCAAATAAAATTGAAAAATTAAAGTCTTCAGCGTTCTTAAGGGCTCACTTGTCAGAAATTTTTATCACAATCCACAGTTCTTCATTTCTACGATCAGATATGGTAAGGAATAGATAATTCTCAATCTAGAAATAAAAGGAAACTATACAAAGTAAGAACCTACTCTAACTAAAAATAGAGTGGCAAGTGAAGAGTTGAAAGGGGAAGAGGAGGGCAAGTGATTTAAAAGGAAAGTTTTCTCTAAGGCTGATCCCACTGGGCCTCTTTCCAACACTGACCCCAAAACTCAAAGGTTTAGCTTGGATACTGTGAAGAACTTACATTGTACAAGCATGAAATGGGCAGCATTACCTTCCTCTATTCAAAGAAGATGGGTAGGAGTGGGAGCGGATGAGTGGGAGATGACATTTTTAAATTCATAATTTTTAAAACATATGTAATTCTCAGACCTCTAGGGATTATCATAGCTGCTACAGAAGGTAGGTTACATGGCTTTCCCTGGAATTATGTCTTCCTTTTGTTTATCAAAGCATTATTAAACAAAATAACTGCTTGCTTTTTCAGCTACGCAAATATATTTCAAGACATAAAAGTGAAGAAATATAAGAAATTAGAGGACCTCAGAAACCTCAAAGAATTCATATTAAGCCAAAAGAAAAGGAAAGTCTAAGGCAGGTAGTCCTGAGTTTTGCTGCTACAGTCGTGATAAGCCAGTATAAAACAGTACAAAACAAAAACTGTAGCAAAATAATAAAAACAACCCTTATCTTTCTAGCTCTGTTCGTTTAAGTTTAACATTGTGGGAATTCAGTAAGGTGTAGGGAAAGCATCCTGTGCTTCAGAAGACTCCACATCTGTAGCTGAAATCCTGAGCCACTGCTAGACCAGCTGCACAGCCCGGGAAGTTTCTTCACCTCTCTAAATGTGACTACGCACTGGGGAAGCAGGGATAATAATTCCAATCTCACAAGGTTTTTGTGATTAAAAGAGATATTTTATATAAAACATTTGACACAGAGGTTAAAACAAAAAACCTAAAAATTAAGTTCCTGCTGTTATAAGTTATAAGCTGTTCAGAGCTCAACATTCAAAGCCCAAACCATACTCCCTGAATATAACTGTGAGTGTTTCTGACAACTCTTTCTGGCTTTGATTAATTTTTTCTTTGGTAGTGAAACTGCTCCACTAAGGTGATAAAATCAGCAGCTGTAACTCGAAATAGACTTTTTTTGTCTTAAGAAAACCCCAAAGCTTTGACATCTGAGCATGATCAAAGAGTAGAAGTATCTAGAATGTTAACTCTCATATTGGTTGCTACACTTATTTTTTTCCCACATATCAATCAATGATTTCTTGAGTTTGACAAATAAATTTGAAAATGACAAATATGTCAATAGAAAAATGAACAAAGAAGATGAACAGAGAAAGAAAAACTTTCAATAAACATGAAAAGCTTTAATCTCATTAATAATCAAAACAGGAAATTAATACAAAGACATAATTTTTATTTAAAATTATTTTGTAAATTATAACAACCAGAAATGACAAGAGGGGATCAATTAATTTCACCTTTACACACAGTTGATGGAGTATCATTTGGTACAAACTTGGGAGTACAATCTGACATATCTGTCTCAAGAGTCCTAAAAATGTTTATCATCTTTGCGGTTGCATTTCCACTTCCTCTATATGAAATAATCAAAAAAAAAATTTTATTTAAAATTTCCATTGCGGAATTATTATTCACAAAAGTGAAAAATGGAAATAACCTAAATATCCCCAAATCAAAATGTTTAAATAAATTTTGATAATACATATGACAGCATAATACTCTGTTTTTAATAATATTTAATTAGAGTAGCTCACTATAGATATTAAATGAAAAGTAGAGTCATAAAACATCTAGGATATGATCTTAATTTACATAGAAATAAAGATTAGGAGGAAAGAAAACAAAATAGTAATAGTGGTTATCTCTGAGGTATCAAACTAAAGATGATTTTTACATTTTTGAACACTTTTCCCTAATTTCCTATAATGAACACATATTAATGCTATGATCAGAAACTAACAAAAAAGTTTTGTTAAAATCACTTTTTGCTCTGTTAAAATATTTAGTTCATAGGGAGTGCCTGAGGATGTCATAGGGATATCTTCAGTCAGCTCTTCTGCCTATGCCTTTAAAATAACACTGATGGCAGAGTCTGGCATTCACCCACATGTGTGCTGCCATGTTACCCCATTGCTTACAGCAACTCTATTTTCAAGTCCAAAAATTGTAATTTGTGCTCTGAAAATAGGCTAGCATATTTGAAAGCAGGGCTATCCCTGAAAATTCAGATATATGAATATCACATAATGACTCCCACTCTACACTGGAATCTTACCTGATCTCGAGGACATAAACCAACACACCAGTGTAGCCTGATGATCTTTCTACAACATTTCCTCTCATCTTTTAATTTGTCTTAGAAGAGTGTCAAAACCAGCAAGGTGACTTTCTCTGACTGTGTAGAAGACAATCAAGAAAATGCTGACTGCCCACTATGTGCATGACACTGTATTAAACAAGGGGTACCTCTAACCTGACTCAGCAAAATAAGGTTTGTTAATGCATTAATGGGTCTGTGTATAGACTGCAGATGTAAGCAAAATTCTCCATAAGCAAGCTTAATGCTATAGTAAACCAACAAAAAGAGCCAAAGCAGCCCATAAGTGCTCTCTTGTAGGTGATAAATGACCTTTCAAGTTGAACCAAATGCTTTCACCTAAAAAAGCAGGTGAGCAATGCCACATTTACAATGGGCTTTATCTGTGTATGGATAACAACCCTCAGTTGCAATTTCCTTTGCTAAGAGAAGAAATCACTACTCCCCACTAATGAATGAAACACAGCCTTATGTACCCTAATTTGATTTCATTTCTGTCTACCTTATGCTATTTTACAGACTGAAGATGATACACACAAAAAAACATTTTAATATGTACAGACATCCCTTACTTACATGGAAGTTATATAACAAAAGTAAATCAATTACTTGTAATTTTTAATTTTTTGTTTGTTTAATCAATGTTACAAATGCACATGATAAAAAAAAAAGTAGTATAGGAAGAATTAAAATGAAAAGAATCTGTCCAGTCTCACTTCCCAGAGGCACCCATTTTTAACTATTTTTGTTCTTGTTTTTAGGATACTGTCTTAGGGCATTAACTCTAAAAATAGAGTGCTGTTCTTGATTAACCAATTTGAACAACTATCTGCTGACTTCCTGATTTATATTAAGACTCCCTAGTTCATACACATGCATTCCAATTTGGGAAGCAGGGTCCAGTTTATTGAGGTGTAATTTACATATGGTAACATTCATCCTTTTTAGTATACAGTTTTATGAGTTTTGACAACTGCAGTTCAAATTTCCCCCCAAATTCCCTATACAGCTTGTTAGACAACTCCTCCTGCTACCCCAGCCCATAGCAAACAATGTTGTTTTCTGTTATACATTTGCCTTCTCTAGAATGTCAAATGAATGTTGCCTTTTGAGTCTGGCTTCTGCCATTTGCCTGAAGGCATTTGAGATTCATTCATGTTGTTGCATACAACCAAAGTTCATTGAATGAGGATGGATCTAGAGATTATCATACTAAGTGAAGTAAGTCAGAGAGAGAAAGACAAATATCATATGATATCACTTATAGGCAGAATCAAAAAAATATGATACAAATGAAGTTATTTACAAAACAGAAATTGAGTCACAGATGTAGAAAAGAAACTTATGGTTACCGGGGGGAAAGAGGGTGGGAGGGATAAATTAGGAGATTGGGATTGACATATACACACTATTATGTATAAAATAGATAACTAATAAGGACCTCCTGTATAGCACAGGGAACACTACTCAATACTCTATAATGACCTATGTGGGAAAAGGATCTAAAACTGTATGTATAACTGATTCACTTCGCTGTACAGCAGAAACTAACACAACATTGTAAATCAACTATACTCCAATAAAAATTTTTTTAAAAATGTTTAAAGTTCATTGAATGAATGCTCAAGAGTTTGTTGATCCATTCACTAGTTAAAGGACGTATTTCCCAAGTTTTTGCTGATTTGGAACAAGTCTGTAATAAACATTAATATACAGATTTTTATATGAAATGTTTCATTTCTCTTCTCTAAGTATCTAGGAGTGGGATTAGTACATTTTACAGAAAGTGTATGTTTAACTTTATAGAAAGTTACCAGTGTTTTTCAAAGTGGCTGTACCATTTATATTCCCACTGCTAATGTATGAGAGTTCTAGGTATTTAGCCTTCCTGACAGCACTTGGTATTTTTATCTTGTTTTTTGTTTGTTGTTTTGTTTTATTTTGGTTTTTTCACCACTGGAACAGGTGTGTGGCAGCATGTCGTGGTTTTAATAAGCGTTTCCTCATTTTTTGGTGTGCTTATTTCCATTCAGATATCTTCCTTATACCTGTTCAGGTCTTTTGCCCACTTCTTACTGGGTTCTTTGTTTCCCTGTTATTGAGTCCTGAGAATTCTTCATATATTCTGATTCAAGTGCTTTATCAAACATGTGTCTTGCAAATATTATCTCCCGGCTTTCAGCTTGTCTTTTCATTCTCTTAGCAGCACCTTTCAAGGAATAAAAGTTTTAAATTTTGATAAAGTTCAATTTATCAATATTTTCTTTTATGGATCATGGTTTTGGTGCTCTCATCTAAAAAATGTTGCCTAACCCAAGATCACAAGATTTTCTTCTATGTTTTCTATTAGAAGTTTTTATAGTTTTAGATGTTATTTTTACATGTATTACCCATTCTGACTTAACAATTATAACCATGTCAGTCATGTTTTGAGGTTCTTTATTCTTTTTTTTTGCCTATTTTTCTAGCATCATTTGTTGAAAAGATTGTCCTTTCTCTACTGAGTTGCCTTTATACTTTTGTAAAAAATCAATTGATCATAATGTGTGGATCTATTTCTCATTTCTTTATTCTATTCCATTAACCAATATTCCTCTCTCCTTTTGCCAGTAATGCACTGTCTTAATTATTGTAGATTTATAAGCCTTGAATCAGGCATTGTGAAGTTCCAACTTTGTTCTTCTTTTTCAAAACTGATTGGTTCTTTTAGCTCATTTGCCTTTCCATATATAGTAATTTTTTTTTAAAGTTTGGTGAATTCTGCAAAACTCCCTGCTGGAATTTTGATTGGGATGTTGACTGTGATTACACTGAATCTATAGACTTATTTGTAGATAGCTGACTTATTAACAACATTGAGCCTTCAATTCTGTAAATATAGTATATCATTCCATTTATTTAGGTCTTTGAATCTTTCAACTGTGTTTTACAGTTTCCAAAATACAGATTCTCCACATATTTTGTTAGATTGATACCTAAATATTACATGGATTTTTAAATGCTACTGTAAATGGTTCCTTTTTTCCAATTTCTAATTTTTCATTGCTACTACATAAAAAGACAATTGATTTTTTTATACTGTGTATCATGCAACCTTGAACTTAAACAAGAACTTATTGGTTCTAATAATTTTTTGGAGATTCTTTAGTATTTTAATATATAAAATCAAATCATCTGTGAATAAAGAATTTTTGTTTATTCCTGTCTAATCCATATGACTTTTATACAGTTTTCTTACCTTAATGCATTGGCTAGGACTTTACATTTGGTATTTATTAGAAGTAGTAAGAACAGACATCCTTGCCTTGTTCCCACACTTAGTGAGACGCATCCAGTCTTTCACAGCTAAGTACAATGTTAGCCGTAAGTTTTCTGAAAAAGCTCTTTCTCATGTTAAGAAAGTTCACCTTCTATTCTTAGTTTGGTGAGAGTTTTTAATTACACTTTTTTTTTTTTTTTTTTTTGCGGTACGCGGGCCTCTCACTGCTGTGGCCTCTCTCGTTGTGGAACACAGGCTCCGGACGCATAGGGTCAGCGGCCATGGCTCATGGGCCCAGCCGCTCTGCGGCATGTGGGATCTTCCCGGACCGGGGCACGAACCCGCGTCCCCTGCATCGGCAGGCGGACTCTCAACCACTGCGCCACCAGGGAAGCCCGAGAGTTTTTATTATAGATGTGAGTGCTGTCATCTGGGTTTTGTGCATCTATTGATATTGTCATATTTTTATTTTCTTTGGGCTACTGAAATGGTGAATTGTAATAACAGATTTCTGAATGTCGAAAGTCTTGTATACCCAGGTAAAACCCCACTTGATCATGATGTATTACCCTGTTATTATATTGTTGGATTCAATTTGATATTTTGTTGAAGTTTTTGCATCTCTATGAGAGATACTGGTCTGTAGGTTTTTTTCATTGAGATGTCTTTACCTAGTTTTGGTCTCAGTGTAATGCTGGTCTTATAAAACGAACTGAAAAGTGTTCACTCTACTTCCATATTCTGAAAGAATTTGTGGAAATAGACATTATTCTTCTTAAAATGTTTTATAGAATTCTCCAGTTAAGCCATCTGGGACTGGATACTTCTTTGATAAAAGTTTTCAAGCTTTGAGCTATGAAATAAATCCCTCTGACTATTCAGTTACTTCTTGAGTAAACTTGGTAGTTTGTACTTTTTAAGAAATGTGTTCATTACCCTCCTACACTGTTGGTGGGAATGCAAGTTGGTACAGCCACTATGGAGAACAGTATGGAGATTCCTTAAAAACACTATCGATAAAAATAGAGATATTATCATATGATCCAGCTGGATCTATACGATCCAGAAATCTCACTCCTGGGCATATAACCAGAGAAAACCATAATTCAAAAGGATACATGCACCCCAGTGTTCATTGCAGCACTATTTACAATAGCCAGGACATGGAAGCAACCTAAATGTCCATTGATGGAGGAATAGATAAAGAAGATGTGGTACATATATATACAATGGAATATTACTCAGCCATAAAAAAGAATGAAATAATGCCATTTGTAGTGAGGTTGATGGACCTAGAGTCTGTCAGTGAAGTGAAGTCAGTCAGACAGAGAAAGACAAATATCATATGATATCACTTATATGTGGAACCAAAAACTGGTACAAATGAACCTATTTCCAAAGCAGGAACTGAGTCATGGATGTAGAAAACAAACTTATGGTTACCAAGGGGGAAAAGTGGGAAGGGATAAATTGGGAGATTGGAACTGGCATATACAGACTAGTACATATAAAATAGATAACTAATAAAAACCTAGTGTACAGCACAGGGAGCTCTACTCAATACTCTGTAATGACCTATATGGGAAAAGACTCTAAAAAAGAATGGATATATACATATGTATAACTAATTCACTTTGCTGTACAGCAGAAACTAACACAACATTATAAATCAACTATACTCCAATAAAAAAAATCAAAAAAAAGAAATGTATTCATTTATCTAAATATCCTAATTGTGAGCGTAAAAATGTTTGAAATATTCCCTTATTTTTATGTATGTAGGGTCTATAGTGATGTCGTCTTTCACTTCTGACATTGGTAATTTGTGTATTGCCCTTTTCCTTGGTAAATCTAGATAGAGGTAAACCAATTATATTGATCTTTAAAAACAAAGTTTTTGGTTTCCTTGATTTTCTTTAATGTTTTTTCTATTTCTAACTTCCTTGGCTTCTCTTCTTACCTTTATTTCCTTCCTTCTGTTTGCTTTATTTGCTGTTCCTATAAATTTCACTCTAATCACTGCTTTGGGTATAGCCCACAGTTTTTGATATGTTGTGTTTTCATTTCCTTCCATTAAAAATATCTAATTTTTCTTTTGACTTTTACTTTGATCCATGAGTATTCAGAAGTTTATTGCTTAATTTCCAAATATTTGGGGATTTTCCAGGTAGGCTCCTGTTGTTGATTTCTAGTTTACTTCCATTATGTTCAAAGAAAATACCCTGTATATTTTAAGTTCTTTTAAATTTATTAGGTTTGTTCTATGACCCACAATCGATCTATGTGGATTAACATTCTATGTGCACTTTAAAATGATGTATATTCTGTTGTTGATAGGAATGTTACACAAATGTCAATTAAGTCAAGTTGGTTAAAAGTATTTTTCAGACCTTATATATTCTTACTAATTTTTGGTCTGCTTATTTTATCAATTATGAGAGGGGAGTGTTGAAGACTCAAAATTTAATTATGGATTTGTCTTTTCTCCTTTCAGTTCTATCAATTGTTGTTACACGAATGTTGAAGCTCTGTATTTAGGTGCATACGCATTTAAGATTATCATATCTTCTTGGTTAGTTATCTCCTTTATCATTATGGAACATCCCTTTCAACATTCCATTTTCTGAAGTCAATTTTATAATTAAGATAGTCACTCCAGTTTTCTTATGATTATTGTTTGCATGGTACCACTTTTCTCATTCTTTTACATTTAACCTATTTGTGTCTTTATAGTTAAAGTGCATTTCTCATATTGAAAGTGAGTTTTTTATAGCCAGCATATAGTTAGTTCTTGTTTGTTTTTTCAATTTGATAGTCTCATCTTTTTAATTACTGTATTTAAACCACTTGCATTTAATGTGATTATGGATATGGTTGAATTAAAATCTACCAACTTGCTAGTTTCTTTCTATTTGTTCCATCTATGTTTGGTGCCTTTGCCATTTTGTCATCATGTTTTGGGATTTAAAATTTTTCATTTTATTTTATGTACAGTACTTGTTTCTTATTTATACCTTAATATTTTAATTTACACTTTACTATTTTAGGCATTGCCCTTGATTGTAAAATATACATCTTTAATTAATTATAGTATAACTTCAAATAATACTATATAACCCTTCACATATGAGAAACTTAACAATTGTATATTCCCATTTCCTCCTTCCCATCCTTTGTGCTGAAGCTGTCATACATTTTATCCATACATATGCTATAAACTCACAGAGTTTATTTTTGTTTCAGAGAGTCAATCATCTTTTAGAGTGATTAAAGTTAAGGAAAAATTTATTTTATATTTATCTTCATTTTAGCCATTTCCAGAGATCTTTGCTTCACTCTGTGGATACAAGTCTCTGATGTTGTACTCATTCCGTCTGAAAAAGTTACTTTAACATTTCTTGTAGTGCAGGTCTTGTGGTAATAAATTCTCAGTTTTTATTTGCCTGAAAATGTCTGTTTCTCCTCCATTTTAAAGGATAACTTTATGGAATACTGAGTTGACAGTTTTATACTGTACTTTAAAGTTGTCACTTTATTGTTTTCTGATTTGCATAGCTTCTGATGAGACATCTGCTTTAATTCTTAACTTTGTTCCTTTGTATGTTATAGGTCTATTTTATTTGGGCTTCCTTCAAGATTTACTCTCCATCTTTGAATCTGATCAATTTGTATATGATATGTCTAATAGTGTGGGGGTTGGAAGGAGAGATATTTATCCTGCTTGGGCTTCTTTGAGTCTCTGTGATTGATGATTTGATATCTTTCATTATATTTGGAAAATTATTCATCAATCTCTTCAAATATTTCTTCTATCCCATTCTCTTTTCCACCTGATTCCATTTACACATATGTTATGCCACTTGATATTGTATTACACCTCTTGGATGCCTTGTTTTTGTTCTTTTCATTCTTCCGTCTTTACCTCCTGACACCTTCCACTTTTGTGTAATGACTTTATAATAGTAAAATTACATAATTATAAGGTAATTTCTATTGTTCCGTCTTCAAGTTCATGATTCTTTCTTCGGCTGTGTTAAGTCTACTGATAAGCACATCAAGAACATTCTTCCTCTCATGTTTCACATCTAGCATTTCCATTTGACATTTTCTTACACTCTATCTTTCTGCTAAAATGCCACGTCTGTTCATGCATATTTTTTTCTCATCAGGCATACCGTAACATGGTGCTTTATTTCTACTAAACATAAAATCAGGAAACAGAAGCAAACAAATGAAATAAACCACCTAATCAGTTTTAAAACATAAAAATGGGCTCCAGGGTAGAGTAGAATCTAGGACAACAGTATTTTAGAAAATAAAATTGAAAAGAATAAATAATGCCAAAAGCACACAGTAAATGAAACCTGTTTCAAAGCAAAAAGACTAAATTAAAAATAAAAACTTTCAGGCACTTCAGGGAGCACAAGAAGCATGTATTAAGCTGAGCAAGTTGTGAATAGGGAGGAATTCAACACCTGTTTGGGAAGCCTTTTCCATTTAGGACTCATAAACCAAGCTCTGTCATTTAAGCTTTAATCCTTTGAAAAAACAAGCCTTTATCAATAAAGGTGCCTCACTCTGTCAATTTTCTTTCACTTGGGATGGCACTCAGAGTGCAAATGATGTTCATGCATATTTTTCACCTTTTCCACACAGCTTTTAATCACAGTTATTTTTAATTCCCTGTATGATAGTTCCAATATCTGCATCACATCTAAACTAGGTTCTATTGAGTGCCCTGTCTCCGGACAGTAAGGTTTTTTCCTTGATTATTTGTGTTTCTAATAATTTTTGGTTGGTGTCAAGTGTAATCATACTATTGGTAAATGTAATCATATTATTATATGGTCTTTACATTAAAGTAGGAGATGTCATGGGATAAAGAGGGGAGTAAAGTAGGAAGAATGAAGTGTCAGGTATAAAGAGTGAAGTATGAAATAGTACAATATTGACTCAAAGTAAACATTAAGTTAAGAAAGAATACAGTTAGGTCTAGAGTAACCTAATTTATTATTATTAATTTTAGGTTACTCTAGATACACTAAAAATAACAATAATTAAAACAGAGTGTAAATAAATCCATAAAGGAAATGAATGGAATATGCCCCAAAAATGATCAAACACAAAGAAGGCAAAAGAGAAGAAACAGAGGAACAATAGAAAGAGAGACAAATAGCAAGATGGTAGGCTTAAATCCATATCAAATATTACACTAAATGTTAATGGACTAGCCATTTAATTTGATGCAATATCTGCACCAAATTAAATGCAGATATTGTCATATCGTTAAAGGATAAAAATCAAGAACCAACTGAACATTATATACAAAGGGTGCACTTCAAATATAAAGATACAGATGGGTTGTAAGTAAAAGGATGGGGAAAATATACATGCAAATATGAAGCATGGTTATAATAATATCAGAGAGAATAGACTCAAGACAAGAAGTATTACTGAGATGAAGAGAGAGACTTTATAGTAATTAAATAGTCATTGCATCAGGTAGACAGACAACTCTAAATGTGTATGTGTCTAATAAGAGAGTTTCAAAACACATGAAATAAAAACCGACAGAAATAAAGGGAGAGAGAGACAAATCCACAAGTACAGTAGGAGATTTTTAACACTCCCCTCTCAGTAAAAATGTGATGATGTGAACAACACTATCAACAAACTTTACCTAATTGGCATTTACAAAGCAACACACTCAGCAGCCAAAACTAATCTACAGTGAAAAAAATAAGAACAGCAAATGCTTTTGGGAGTATGGCATTGAGAAATGACTGGGTAAGGACATGAGTAAACTCATTGTGGTGACGTTTAACATTAACATCTTGAAGAAGATTAAGTGACTGCATTTCTCAACACCAAGAATGCACACATAAGACTTGTGAATGTCATTATATGTAAATGTTTCATCAAAAGAGGATAGTGTTGTGTTTGCAAGTGTTTGCAAATATTGAATTTGTGTAATGACATGCATGCTGAGGTACTTAGAGAATAGTGTACTGCTATTTGTAATTTATTTAAAAATGCATCAAAAATAATATGTATTAATGAATAGAGAGATAAATGGATGTATATGGACAAAGCAAATATAATCTAGTTGGTGAATGTGTCAGTAGTAACTATAAAATTCTTTCAATTCCAGTGTATGAAAAGCTTAATAATAAAATTTTGAGAAAAATGAAAATAAAAGCATTTCCAGAAAACAAAAACAGATTAGAAATGGATAAAGAAGATGTGGTATACATATACAATGGAATATTACTCAGCCATAAAAAGGAACAAAATAATTTTGCAGCAACATGCATGGATCTAGAGATTGCCATACGAAGTGAAGTAAGTCAGACAGAGAAAGACAAATATCACATGATATCACTTATATGTGTAATCTAAAAAAAAATGGTACAAATGAACTTATTTACAAAACAGGAGTTGAGTCAAAGATGTAGAAAACTTTCAATTCCAGTGTAAGTGAAAGAAAGTGACACCAGTTGTAAATTCAGATCCACACAAAATAATGAAGAGCAATAAATGGAAATGATAAATAGGTGGGTAAACGCAAAATACCACATTCATTTTTTTCTTCTATTTTTTTTGGGCTGCGTTGGGTCTTTGTTGCTGCGTGTGGGCTTTCTCTAGTTGTGGCAAGCAGGGGCTACTCTTCATTGTGGTGTGCAGGCTTCTCATTGCTTCTCTTGTTGCGGAGCACAGGCTCTAGGTGCACGGGCTTCAGTAGTTGTAGCACGTGGGCTCAGTAGTTGCGGCCTGCGGGCTCTAAGGCACCCGAGCTATAGTAGTTGTGGCGTGAGGGCTCAGTAGTTGTGGTTCACAGGCTCTAGAGCTCAGGCTCAGTAGTTTTGATGCACGGGCTTAGTTGCCCCGTGGCATGTGGGATCTTCCTGGACCAGGGATCGAACCTGTGTCCCCTGCATTGGCAGGCAGATTCTTAACCACTGCACCACGAGGGAAGCCCCCACATTCATTTTTTAATTCACTTAAAGGTAATTACATCAACTATACTTCAATGGAAAAGTTAATAAAACTAAAAACAAATAAAATAAATAAAATTAAATATTTAAAGCCAGAATAATAACTTGTCCCATGGTTTATAAAATATTTAGAAGTAAAATATATGAGATTAATAGCACAAAGGACAAGAAGACAGAAATGGAAGAATATGATAATAATGTTCTTAGATTAAACTCTGATAATTTAAAGATGGATGTTATAAATCTTGCAGTAATCACTAAAAACAAAGAGATGTAGCTTATAAACTAGTATTAGAAATAATATAAGGGCTTCCCTGGTGGTGCAGTGGTTGAGAGTCTGCCTGCTAATGCAGGGGACGCGGGTTTGAGCCCTGGTCTGGGAAGATCCCACATGCCGCAGAGCAACTGGGCCTGTGAGACACAATTACTGTGCCTGCGCGCCTGGAGCCTGTGCTCCGCAACAAGAGAGGCTGCGATAGTGAGAGGCCCACGCACCGCGATGAAGAGTGGCCCCCGCTTGCCACAACTAGAGAAAGCCCTCGCACAGAAACGAAGACCCAACACAGCCATTAATTAATTAATTAATTTTTAAAAAAGAAATAATATAGAATACTAACATTTAGTCAATTAAATGAAGGCAAAAAAAGGAAGAAAGAGAAGGAGAGATATAAACATAATAAGATGACAGATTTAAACATAACCACATTGATAAATGCATTAAATGTATATGGTCTAAACACTGCATTTAAAAGACAAGTATGGAAGACTGGATGAAAAACAATACCTAACCATTTGCTCTCTTCAAGTAACCATCTATACACATACATAAACACACACATACATATATACATATGTATATATTACGTATATGTACATGTATAAATGTATGTATGTACACATAAAGTTAAAAATATGAGGATGGGAAATCTATAACATGCAGACATTCAGCACAAGATAGCTGGAATAGCTATATTAATAGTAAAAAAAGGATAGATATACAAATATTAAGCATAGCTGGGATGTCTATATTAATTTTGACAGAGTAGACTTTAAAGCAAAGAATACTGCCAGTGATAAAGAAAGATATGTCATGATAATAAATATTATCAGGGATAAAGCAAGTGGTTTCCTAATGCTGAATATACATCAAGAGGACATAATAATCTTAATGTGTATGTACCCATTAACAAACTTTTCAAATACATAAAGCAAAAATTGGAAAAACTAAAAAGAAGAATAGCTGAATTCAAATGTAAGTTGAAGATGTCAACAATCCTCTCTCAGTGATTGATAAAATAAGAAGACAGAATATCAGTAAAGATATAGATGACTTGAATAACATGTGAAGCAACTTGACCTGAATAACATTTATAGAACACTCCACCCTACAACAACAGAATACATATTATTTTCAAGTGCATGTGGTACATTCACCAGGTCAGACACATGCTAGGTTCTGAAACAAATAAAAATGAAATTTAAAAAACTGAAATCATACAGCTGATGTATTTTCATCCCCAATGGATTTAAATTAGAAGTCAATAATAATATGATCTGGAAATTCCCAAAATATTTGGAAATTAACCAACAGATATCTAAATAACCCACAGGTCCCAGAAAAATCACAAAAACTAGAAAATATTTTGAACTCAATGGTAACAAAAACACAGTACAGCACAATTTATGGATGAGCTGAAGCAGCTGCTGAGAAGGAAATTTAGAGCTTTAAATGCTTATAGCAGAAAAGAAGGAAGGTCTTAAGTGAATGACTTAAGAAAGAGTCAGCAAACTATGGCCCACTGGCTGTCCCACTTGTAAATAAAATTTTATTGAAACACAGCAACACCTATTTATGTATTGTCTATGCCTGCTTTTATACTACAATGGTAGAATTAAGTAGCTGCAGCAGAGACTGTAGGGTCCATAAGAGTAAAATATGTACTATCTGCCCCTATAAGAAAAAGTTTGTCAACTCTTGATCTAAGGTACCAACTTAAGAAGATAGAATAAAAAAGAATAAACTCAAAGTAAGTAGAGAAAAGAAACAGTGCTGATAAGAGCAGAAAACAATTGAAGGAAAAAAACAACAAAGAAAATCAATAAAACCAAAAGTTTTTTATTTGAAAGAAATCAATAAAATCGATAAATCTCCAGCTAGACTGATCAAGGGAAAAAGAAAGAATATTCAAATTCTCAATGTCAAGAATATAAGAAGGGACAGCACTACAAATACTATAGGTATTAAAAAGGTAATAAGGAAATATTATGAAAAACTATGATAAAGACAATATCCAAAGGAGAGTTCAGGAAAACTAACTCTAAAGGAGCATCTCATCTTGATTTGTCACAGTAACTCTCAATCCTTTTAAAGAGGTCCAGCTGTTTTAACAAAGTCAACTTTCTTCTATGTGCAAAAAAGCAATGCCTTTTAATATAATATAGCTAATATATCTAGAGAACAGCTGTATCTAGAGAACAGCTATAAAAGGGAGAGAGGTTCATTCAACTATGCATTTATTATTCTGTAAGGAATCTTCTGCTAATCATATAATTATTCTTTTTTCAGTGTTTCAAATTTAGAGTGTATTGTCTATTTCCTGGAAATACACACTCTTGATTCCAAGTGGAATTTGAGTGAGAATGCAGTCTCACTATGATTTTAGAGAGGCAAAGGTTCACAGTGTAGATCTTCACTCTTGAAGAGAAATAATGGGAATGGAAAGAAGGAAAAAACACATTTCTAGGGGATCAGGCCAGGAAAATGTCATCAGATAAAGTTATGAGATGTGATGAGTTAATATTCTTTAATATATTTTGGCTCTGTTTGAAAACAATCTGGCTCCTGAAAGCTGTGTTAATCTGGGTTACCACCCTCTGAGTTAACATCTCTAAGATAAGCATGCACTTATGAAACTAAACATTTTGCGTTAAAATGATAATTGTCCAGATCCTGATGGATTAGATTTTTTTCTAATCTGGTTTTTGACCAAAGTATTAATTCAGTCATGGCACTGAATGAAAAATGTATAAGGAACTTAATCAGCATACAGAGATGTAGCATCTATCTCTGTCATTTTACTTTAGCATGAGACAAGAATGATAAAACAGATTAGAAGAAAATATATGTGTTTCACTTTCAAAATTAGAGAACCTAATCATTTTCTTGACGTGAAAAGTTTAATGAAAAAGTAGACTGATCTAATTTGGGATGCTTAAGTCACTGGCAAATTTAAATTGTTTTAAAAAAACTAATAAGCCAAGCTCTTGAGTCATACGGAATGATTCACCCATGAATTCTTGAGGGGATTAATTTAAAACAGTTCCGAAGAAACAGCATCTTCACATACCTACTCTAAAAAAACCAGAAGAGAACAACAGAAAAGGGAAATTATTCTAGAGGAGAAAAAGGGAAGCATCAGGACAGAATAGAACCTTGTTAGCCTGGTTGGCCAATCAGAGCAGATGAATTCAAGAGCCACATGATAAGGCAAAAGAGTGAAAAATAATGGAGTATTGGCTTCTATGAAAATAAAGTCTTCCTTGTCTCTTTCACACTCCTACTCACCTCCTCCCTCTCTTTTACTTTTTGCTGGATCCCTAAGTGAGAGGAGTAGTGATCTGTATTGTTCAGGTTCCAGGGAACCGAGAGACCCACGCGCTTCAGGGATCCAGCTTTCAAAGAACATGAAAGGCACAGGGCTCATGGTCATGTCCCTGTCTCCTACTTCTTTTCATAGCAAGCGTGGGAAGGGCAGGACCTGCTTCCTCATAGAAGAGAACCAGCCACCTAACTCCACAGACACTCCATCTTTCCCCACTTAGCAGTCACCCCTGAGATTATGGCCTAGAACTCCTGTCAGAGCTGCCATGAAGGTTGAACTACCATGAGCTACTGGAGATAGAGGTCCCCTGCTTTGTCACTCTGGCTTCATCCATGCATTGCAAGACCTTTTGTTGGTAGCGTAGTGTCAGGATCCAGGATTCTGACTTATCATAACCTCCCTTTCTTTATCCTAGGCTATTTAGTTGTTCAAAGTTTAGAAAAAGGGAGAATATTAGAGTTCTGCCATGGAATTTGCGGCCAAAGTACCAGGCAACAACAAAAAAAAGTTACCTTGCCTTATTTTCCCTCCCTTTTCTAGATGCCCCCCTTAGTAAGCCATCTTAGACTGGAGGAGAGGCACAGCTGAACCAAGACAGTATTTAGGTATTCCTAGGTCCCTTAACAAAAGAGTAATTTCTTTTTTTTATTATTATTATATTTACTTTTTAACAGCTTTATTGAGATAAAATAATATACCATACAATTTGTCAAAGTATGTAATTTGATGGCTTTAGTACATTCATATAGTTGTGCATCTATCTTGAATTTCTATATCATTTATGAACATATCCCAATATTATCCCAATTTTTTAAAATAAATTTATTTATTTATTTTTGGCTGCGTTGGGTCTTTGTTGCTGCACGCGGGCTTTCTCTAGCTGTGGCGAGCAGGGGCTAATTTTCATTGTGGTGTGTGGGCTTCTCATTGCAGAGCACAGGCTCTAGGCGCACAGGCTTCAGTAGTTGTGGCACGTGGGCTCAGTAGCTGTGGCTCACGGGCTCTAGAGCACAGGCTCAGTAGTTGTGGCGCCCGGGCTTAGTTGCTCCGTGGCATGTGGGATCTTCCCAGACCAGGGCTCGAATCCGTGATCCCTGCACTGGCAGGCGGATTCTTAACCACTGTGCCACCAGTGAAGTCCTATCCCAATTTCTTAAACAATGTAAAGATAAACCTTGAGATTTTTAGTATTTGCTGTGAAAATTTTTAAACATGAAATCCCAATCGATAAAAAATCCAGAAAAAGATATAAAAGATAAGGAATGATAAATACACACTCTGTGCTTAGAACTTTTCCTTTTTTTCCTGTTTAGTTCTGTTTTCCATTTATATTTGAAAATTAATCCTATTGTTTATTTATTAAAACAAACTCTTTCTATTCATGTGAACATATCTGTTTGAGTTTTTAATGATCCATGCCTACAGTTCACTTATAGGACACTTTTCCCATGCAAACCTCAAAATGAAGCCAATGCTAATTATTTGGTAGCAGGTCGAGACTTAGCTAGAGCAGGAACTAAACATCCTCTGGCTGATATTTATGTATCCCTGTCCCTCTCCTGAAGGACTCAAGATCATTCTTTTAGGAAGATGCTCTGGAACCATAAACTGTCAGATTATCAGGTCCTGTGTGACCCTAGTTGTTCTCCTCTCTTGAACCTTTCCTTATTTACAATAAGAGATGCAAGTTCTGCCAAGAAAAATACAACAACCTGGATCTCAGCTGCTGCCTAGAAGTTTTTTAAAGAGAAACACATGAATGTTTATTCAAAAGGAAAACACAGTTGGCCCTCTGTAGCCACAGATTCCGCATCTGCAGATATAACCAACCAACTCCAGAGAGTTCCAAAAAAGCAAAAGTTGAATTTGCCATGCACTGGTAACTCTTTACATAGGTTTTACATTATATTTACAACTATTTACATAGTGTTTACACGGTATTGAGTATTATAAGTAATCTAGATGATTTAAAGTACAATACATGGGAGGATGTACATAGATCATATGTAAATACTACACCGTTTTACATAAGGGACGTGAGCATCCTCAAGTTTCAAATTTCAGTATCCCGGGGATCCTGGAACCAGTCCCCCTATACCCTAAAAATGCATTTGAAAGCAACAATCACATTCAAAAGACCATAACTTTGGGCAAAACCAACTGCTTTCACGTAACAATAAATATTTGCAGAGAGTCTAGAGAGTATTGTTTCTCTTTCACACATCCTTTTATGTTAAGGTACTCATGTAAGATTAGGAAAGGCTGGGTATCCCCCTCTGTTGACTCAGAAGGACATTCAGTGCCAAGACTTGGAAGTGATCTATTCAGAGATACACATGGGGATGGCAGCAAAGCTAGAACAGAAGTTTTAAGAGATGAGAACTAGAAAATAAGTGTATTCTCTAATGCAAGAGCCGGGAATACATATATCTGAAGCAGTTCATCTCACCACAATATTTATTTAATGTTGGGCTGCCAGATAAAAGTACAGAATACCCAGTTAAACTAGAATTAAACAGCAATTAATTTTTAATATATATATGCCCCATGTCATATTTGTAACTTACTTATACTAAAAAATTATTTGTTCCCCAGTGGTGCAGTGGTTAAAAATCCACCTGCCAATGCAGGGGACATGGGTTTGATCCCTGGTCCAGGAAGATCCCACATGCCGCAGAGCAACTAAGCCTGTGCGCCACAACTACTGAGCCTGTGAGCTACAACCACTGAGCCCGTGAACCACAACTACTGAAGCCCACACGCCCAGAGCCCGTGTCTGCAACAAGAGAAGCCACCACAATGAGAAGCCCGTGCACCACAACGAAGAGTAGCCCCCGCTCGCCACAACTAGAGAAAGCCCACACCCAGCAATGAAGACCCAATGCAGTCAAATAAATAAATTATATTTAAAGATAAATAAATAAATAAAATTATCTGTAAATGCCATTGGCTTTAGATTTTTAATCTTCAGGTCAGACTGAACTCCAGACTCATAAAACCAATTGCTCACATGACATCTCCACCCCAGTACCTATGAGACATTTAACACTCAACATACCCAAAACTGAGCTCCAGCTCTCCTCCACCATGCCCCACCTCTCCCCAGGCCTGCTCCACCTGCAGTCAGCCTCACCTTACTTAATGGTCTATTCTTCTATTGCTTGGGTCAAAATTTTGTGTCATCCTTTGCTCCTCTCTTACTCTCACACCTCAAATCCTGTATTTTTGCGTCATTGTAGAAAATCGGAGGAACTCTCTATTTTATACTTCTGTAAGTTTGAGGCTAGAAAACAGGTTCAGGCAGTACAATCAATGAAGAAATACGCTCCCAAGGACTTCTGCACAGAGTTTCTCCTAGTCCAAAGAAGTCTCTTTTTTGGAACCAGGGAGCCTCTTGCTACACTTGTGTCAATCAACCAATAAATGACCATGCTTAAAGAAGGGCAAAGGTGCCATCTTTTGCATTATAAACTCAGTCCAAGGCTTTCACTTTTACTTCCAGCACAGTTTAAAATGTATGGTAGGAACTGCTAACTGCTGTTAAGTGGGGGAAAAAAAACCCCTCACTACCTGAAACCCCTACCCCACTGTGGTTATTAAATGAAACAGTTATCTTTTCACCTTTAGAGTAACAGCATCTAGCTTTCTGGACTCTTAATAATCCTTTCTAGCCAGAAGACAAAGGAGTTTCATGAAATTAGTAGAAAATATACAATGTGTAAATCTGTATAATGCCCAAGTCCAGCTTCAAATTTGAGAACTCCAGGGCATTTTCTGGCAATTCTTTGTTTAATACACATGATAAATGTTGTGAGGTCATGTCAGGTCTTTCTTATCAACATCAAGGAACCCAGAAACTAGATAATTAGAGCAACACAGAGCAGCCTAATTTTTTTAGCCAGTCCAGACCAATAAATAGTTTCTCTAAGTTTCCACCAGACCAGCGGTTACCCTCTGAGATTTTCACCAAGGAGCAATGATTTCTACTCTGCTGTCAAGGCTTGACATACCTAAGGTGCTAGAGATGCTGGGGAAGAACAGCCAAAGCAAAAAGGGTTTATTCGTTCATCAATATCTTCAGATATTTAAGATCCTAGGCTTGGTGCTCAACAGAGCCAAGTTGGAAAGTAGTGTTTTCTGTCATGTGGTTTTGCTATGTCACTGTCAATAGCAACTTCTCATATAACATGTCAACAATGGCATGTACATCTCCAAAACATGGTAAATATGATTAACAATGCAATTTGTAAAAGTGACCAGGTCAAGGGCTTCCCTGGCGGCGCAGTGGTTGAGAGTCCGCCTGCCGATGCAGGGGACACGGGTTCGTGCCCCGGTCCAGGAAGGTCCCACATGCCACGGAGTGGCTGGACCCGTGAGCCATGGCCGCTGAGCCTGCGCTCCGCAATGGGAGAGGCCACAACAGTGAGAGGCCCACGTAACGCAAAAAAAAAAAAAAAAAAAAGTGACCAGGTCAAAGATAATGAAGGTAGCCACATGAGAAAACAATTTAAAAGATTAAATAAATAAATAACCTTGACTCCCTCTATCAAATAATCAAAGATTTGTATAAAGAAATAAGAATCAAAAATGTAGATTGCAATATACTTTTTTTTTCCTGTGGGACACAAAGAGGAGTAAAATTTCTTAAACAGGTTTCAGAATGATTGCATTCTACATAGAAAAGTTCATCATTAAAGTTCAATTTTGATAAGTCCTTCTCTACTGTATTGCCACATTATTTCCATATCAGGCATTTTTCTTAGCCTTCAAATTTTAAGGAAACAATCAAATTTTTTTTTTGCACATTTCAATGTCAAAAGTTTCCATGCCTTTTTAAGAACATAGCAGGCAGGGCATGTGTTTCCCATGTTGCTATGCCCAGAGTCTCTGAAATCTTCTAATGATTCTGTCATACAACAAAATATACCTTTCAAGCTAGATAAAAAATAATTGAGTCTATTTTTTTAAATGTCTGCAACAAAGCTATTAGCTCCCTGAAATAAAAAAGGGTTTGTAAAGATAGCCTTCAGAGGCAACTTCACAGGTGTCCAGTTAAAACTGTGATCTCCAGAAGACTTTGTGTGTGTAAATTCTACTAAGTCATCAAGAGCACTTTGAGTATTCCAAGTTAGTGGAGTTTCTGCCCATTTCTCATAAAGACCTTCCCATAGTCATTTTTCTTCCCAGTGATGAATTTACTAACTCTGAATGCAAATACTTCCCTTTATCCCATCATCTTCCTGACAAGTCTCTGGGTAACTGCTTCCTAAAAGGCTGTGCCTTTTCAAAGATAACTGAAATGTTTTCATTCTAATATTGTATCAACTGATCACTTCCAACAATCAAATTTTCATTTGAATATTGTATTTGGTGAGTCTCTCAGACCATCTAAAACACTGAATCTGCACGTGACAGCAATCATACTATTCAAAACATTCTCGTGCACATGTCACTAAGAGGAAAACTACCTACCCTGGAGTATAGCTATTAATGTCAAACAGACTGTCATCGGAGAAAACAAAAATGCATCAAAATCAGCTTCAGACAAAGTACAGCCCTACGGAAAAACACCAGGTTTTTATGTGCAAATGTCTTAAATGTCTGATTGACATGTTTAAAGAATGAGTTAGCAAGGAATCTGCTCCTGGTCTCTCTCCATAACCCAGAATAATGTGATAATGAAAAGAATTTTAGAGTTAAAGGGCTCTTCATCATAGCACACTATATGCATTTGCCCCAGTTTCTAGTAAACATTATGAAGAAATGTTTAATTTCTAGCTTGGGCCGAGGGCTCTATTTAGCCTATCAAAGCACAGACCTGTCATAAACGCTGGGACTCTTGCCAGAAATTTTTTTCCCTGCAGCTCTTAGTAAAGATCATACCTCGAAAGCATTGTGCCTTGCAAACCACGCAGATTTAAGCTCCCACTCCCGCCTACAGAGCTTGGCACCAGCGGCTTTTGAGGTATCCCTCATCTCCTAAAACTCTGACTGAATCGCCACCACCACTCCCCACTCTCCCACCACCACCGTGTCGTCATCCTTGCTTAGCTCTCCGGAGCTCAGCACGGAGCGTCCCCCAAGCCCCTGCAGAGTGAACTCACGGTGCCACCCAACTCCCAGCCCTGCACACACCCACAAACACTCTCCTACTCCCTCCGCTACAATCTGCCCCCAAATGTGTCACCCACCTCACCCCTAATCCCATACCCCAACGTCCCTGGAGCTCTTCCCCCCTCCTGGTGGCTTCATCCCCAACACACCTGTCTACCCTGCTGGCCGACTTCAGGTGCCCACGCTGCGCCCTATCCCGCGCCCCTTCAATCTAACTGGCGCTTTGCACTCCGCCCCGAGGAAGGTCAGTTCGCTCGGAGCACTTTCTTTCCCCACCCCTTGCCCACCCGCAGACCGCCCCCGACGCCCACCCTCACGGGCGCGGAGAAAGGGTCGCTTGTAGTACCTGCCGAGAGCGCGGCGGCCGCGACGAGCAGCAGGAGAGCCTGGCGAAGCGCGGCGCGGAACGCTCGGGTCATGGCCACCAGGCGCCGCGCCCGGGCTGCGAGGCCCCGGAGCCGAGCGCGACGGCCGGGGCAGCGCGGGCCGCTTTGAAGTTCCCGGGGCGCAGGAGGGAAGCACTGCCCGACACCCTTTTGAAGTGTGCGGTTGGCTCTAATCAGCGCGGGCGCCCCCCTCCCCTGCCTCCCCCATCCCCCGCCCCCGCGGCTGGCGGTGCGCGGCGCTCCAGCCACTGGCCCCGGCAGCCCGGCTGGCGGGGGGCGGGGGGGCGACAGAGCCCGCCCCTGCCGCGCCTCCGCCCCCTGGGCTCTCCGGCAGCCGCACGGGGCCTGCCGCAGCCCGGCTGGCGGGCAAGGGCGGCCCGCAGGAGAAGCAGTGAGATCGCAGAAAGGTGGGGGCGGGGGGGGCGCAGGGGGAGGCAAAGAAAGCAGGTGGGGTGGCGCGGAGTCCCCAAGACTGGATACGCTGAGAAGGGCGTCGGGACAGGAGGGAAAGCCCTACTGAGACTTCAGGAAGACTTAAACCCTGCAGCAGTTGCTTCCTGTTGCTCCGCTCTATAGTCTCCTACAGAAGATCCACGCGTCCAGGTCTCGACACTCATTTGTTGTCCAGTGCCCTAAAGGTTTTCTAACTAGACTGAGCCCTGAAACATCCTGGGTATTCCTCCTGGCTCCTCACTCCGCCACGTCCTGGCTGTGCGCGCGTCTGTGGAAGGGCGCCCTCTCTGTCCAGCCCTGGAAATAACCAGGTGCCTCACTTCCTAGGCTACCTATAGTTTTGGCTTAACAAACTTCATCTCTAATCTGATGCCTTCAAGTGACCCGCCCCCCCATGAATGGCGACCGAAGCTGGACTACCTGCACCAGGTGATGTGGTCGTCTGCAATGTGTAATCCAGGTTTAGAAGGAAGTAGAGGACCCGTCCTATGCAAAATACTTAGCAAGTACAATTTCAGCAGTTGAAAAACTGAGGGGCGGGTTGGAATCATACACAAGCTTTAAGGGGAGGTGAAGAATGATTGAAAGTACTGCACTAGACACTTTGAGTATTGTTTAAATCCCTGGGGCTTATCAAATGAGTGTGCTTCCCATGTGGATTGCGTTTGAAAATATAAGGGCAGCATTACCAATTAATAGAAAGTAGCCTAAATTTAATCCAGGTATGTAGCTTGTACATTAAAGTGAGTGGAATTATTTTTTAAAAGTTTTATTGGAGTATAGTTGATTTACAATGTTGTGTTAGTTTCAGGTGTACAGCAAAGTGAATCAGTTATACATATACATATATCCACTCTGTTTTAGATTCTTTTCCCATATAAGCCATTACAGAGTATTCAGTAGAGTTTCCTGTGCTATATAGTAGCTCCTTATTAGTTATCTATTTTATATATGGTAGTGTGTATATGTCAGTCTGAATGGGATTATTTTAAACTGAACAACACAAAAAGCCAAGAATCCAGTGCTGGTGTTATTGCTGCTGTTAGGGGCCTCTTTGAAAAGTGATTGTCATATAAATGAATTGCTTTCGAGTAAGAGATATTACTTGCTTCTTCACCTACTTTAGCTCTAAATAGCACATCTATGGAAGACCTATGGTGAAATGCTGTATGCAGTTGACTTAATCAAAGAGTCACAGTATTGGGGGTGGGATATTTGTTGGACTTTGATGCATGATAGTGACAGTCTTGAGGATCTCACCCCCACCACCACCACCTTGTATGAATCAAAACATTCCTAAGCATAAAAAGACTTTGTTCTCATTTCATTCTGGATCCAAGCAAACAAATAAATCAAAAAAAAAATGGAGATCTGGGACAAGCCTGAGCCCTTCCAGACACCCACAAAACAGATGCTTTTTTTAAAAAAAGAAAAGAAAATGCTAGAACACATTATATTTTGGCTGACTTGGCTTGCTCATTATTTGGTAACTATACCCTAGATGGTGATCTACCATTCGATCATGAGACTTGGAGCCTAAAGATCAGGGCCTGCTTCCTCAAAAGTAAGTGGAACTTCATTCCTCCCTATTTCTCAGAACCACGACAGGATTAAAAAGGGTAGTGAAAGTGAACATACTGTCAAACCAAGGCATTATGCTAATGTCAGGTATTTACCCTCCACATATTTATTTTGTCTCTTGAATACAGTAAGCAATTTCCCTGCAAGTTGGAAAGCTCTCATCTTCTAAGAAAGCAAGGTTATTAGCCCAAGAAGTCTGATACTGAATAACTTCAATATTCTAAATAAATTCAACACTTTCCTCTTAGTCTAATGGTGCATTGTCTGCTATGTTATCCACCAGCCACATGTGAGTAGTGAGCACTTGAACTGTGTCTAGTCCAAATTGACATGTGCTGTAAGTATAAAATGCATGCTGGGGCTTCCCTGGTGGCGCAGTGGTTGAGAGTCCACCTGCCGATGCAGGGGACACGGGTTCGTACCCCGGTCTGGGAAGATCCCACATGCCGCGGAGCGGCTGGGCCCGTGAGCCATGGCCGCTGAGCCTGCGCGTCCGGAGCCTGTGCTCCGCAACGGGAGAGGCCACAACAGTGAGAGGCCCGTGCAACGCAAAAAAAAAAAAAAATGCATGCTGGATTTCAAAGACTTATTACAAAATAAGAATGTAAAATATATCATTAATAATTTTATATTGCTTACATGTTGAAATGATAATATTTTGGATACATTGGGTCAAATAAAATGTTACTAAAATTAATTTCACCTCTTCCTTTTTACTTTTTAGTATAGCTATTAGAAAATTTTAAATTATATGTGTGGCTCGCATTCTATCTCTATTGGACAATGCTGGTCTAATGAATCCTCCTCAAATGGCAAAAGATCATTACCTTTGTCTTAAGCACAGTATAAAAAAGCCAAGTGTTGTTAAGTACCTTGCCAGACAACATGTGGCCAGCCAATGAAGGAAGCAGCAACTCTTGACATCTTGGTGCAAAGTTCTGTGATACAACAAAAAAAGGTTAATAAGTCAAAATCTAAATACTTAACTGGTAGGATTATATTAAACTACATCTCCAAATACCATTTCCCTCTGTCCTAAGTTCATGTCTTCTTCCAACATCAGTTCTATGGCAGCTTTGAAGTAACAAGTTAACCACTCAGCATGTATTGAGTTCCAATGGCTGGCAAAGTATATTCTTAGGCAACTATAAATATTTCTGATAGGCTTGAAGAAAAGAGCTTCACCCTTATAATGTGTCCCAATTTTTACTTAAAAGAGTATACTTTATTTGTACACACACACATAAACGCACCTATGGAAATTAATCCAGTTTTAATCCAATATCTTTAAAAATGAACTATTATTAAGAAAACACTCCTTGGAGCATAGTGAGTGACTCCTGTTACTTAATACAAGCAGCACAAATGCATTGTTCAAGATACGATATAATATAGTACATCTTTCATACTTTTGTACATAACAAAAAAATTTACATGTGAAATTTTAAAAAATTTCACTGGAAAGAAATTTACATGCAAATATGTTTCTAAAGATTTAAGGTTCCCCCCACCCTTAATCATCTATTTGTACATATTCATTACCATAGCAACATTACGTCATGACTCCTGGATTCTCATCATCAACGGAAAACAAAAACAACAAATAATTGAGGAGTTCATAACCCATCAGCAAAACAGACTTCGGGTGAGTAAATCTTACATAACCAGGGAAACAGGTATAAATTGTAAAGATTTGATGCATTTGCAGAATAACATTCCAAATGAATAAGGCAAGTAAATGTGTAATAACTGAACTTTGAAAATGACTATTGGTTGGGTGTGGTTGTTTAGGATTTTTTTTATTGTACAGGTTTCTTTTATTATTATCCTTTCCAGAATCATGAATGCCATGCATCTTAATTTCTCATTTCATCTTGGAACATGAACTTGTCATGGAACAAGCATATGGTGAGGAGGCATACTATGATAATTTGCTATATACTGTCAAGGTCTAATCTTTTCTCATTTTACTGCGTTTTTCCTTCCCTAAACTCACATTCTCTCTAAAGAAGTGCATGACACACTCATCTTCACTCATCTCATCTCTTAATCCCAGAAAGTTTTACACTGGGAAATTTTAGTTTCACTTCGGTTCTTCTTCTTCTCTTGTCTGTTGTTAATTCCATCCCATGAAAATAGTCATGTGTTTTAGGAACTTTGTTGAGATTCTACAATATATACCTTCAAAGTGTCTATACCTCATGAGACAGCTCAGGTCTCATAAAAAAGAAAAATAATGACCCCGCTCTGTGGACATGGATAATGGGGGGATATCAAACAGTTTCTTAGCTCGACTGCCACTGCTAAAAGCTTAATATCTTTGTAAAGTATTCACACTAGGTGTTTTCACCACCTTCCAAAATGACTGCACCCCCTTCACTGATTTTTGTATGCTTTTAATACTATTAATATGGTCTTTCAACAAACTCAAACTTTGTCTGTTTTCTCTTCCACTGGCTAATGTCAGTGTGCTAAGCTGATTAGGTGCATTCAATACAGGCTCTATCTATAAAAGGCAGGTCAGAGATTCAGTTCCAAGTAAGCAAGCCTCCACCACTTGGATCATTTCCTTAAAATGGGCCTGTAATTATACTCTACCAGAGTGAGGTTACAGGGAGGTAAGAGAGTTAGATGACTCAGTACAAATGCATCTCTTCCTGAGTAAATCACTCAAAAAGGACAGTTATTTTTAACCCCAGACAAATACCCTGTTTCTTTCCCCCTTATCACTTCCCTCTGTTTCATCTTTTACATCCAGTTAATCAGCAGTTTCTATGGATTCTAACTTTTATTAAAAATCTCTCAAATTTTTTCACTTCTTTCCATCTCACTGCGACCATCCTACCGCAAGTCATCATCTTCTTTTACTTGAAATGTCAAACATGCCTCCTAACTGGTCCCCCTTCCTTGAGATTCACTCCTCTCCAATCTATTCTCATGGACTCTTCAGCCAGAAGGATCTTTTTATAGCACAAATGTGTTCATGTAACAGAATGCTACCTAAGACGTATTGCTAGTTCTAACACTGGCAGTTCTGACATTGGCAACTGAAATTAACTTGGCACATAATAAGCACCCAGGGGGACTGGCCTTTGAAGTGCTCTGCCCTGTCCCCCAATGGGCACAGACAGTGCATCTGATGCCATCAACACTCTGAGGCCGGACAGTGGATGATTCCGCTAGGATCTCTCCTGCTGCTGCATCTGAACACTAGCTGTGCCTTTCTTCACCCTAACTGTAGCTTCAAGGAAGGCTTGGGAACAGAGCATCAGGTTTTTAAAAATATTTATTTATTTATTTATTTACTTTTGGCTGTAAAACATAAAATGCACAAAGTAAAAAAGATTGCCAATGACAAAAGCCCAAAAATAGTTATCAGAAGTACTCACTTTCTATCCCCTAAGAGTGAGACTCTTGTTCCTAAACTGAGACGTCAGGGATTTTTCTATAACCTAACAGGACAAGAAACCAAAAAGAACAATGATAGAAAGCATTACTGCCCAAAGCTCCAGAGGAGTAAACTTGAGAGTGATGCGAAGGATGCTGGGAGATCTCAAAAATAATCCAAACTCAATTACTTCCTGTTGGATTGTCTATGTGACCCAGTAGCTTTTACTAACCTGCTGCCAAGTAGGGTGCTTATCTTGTGATAGGACCCACATGTGTCCTGCTCTTAGAGGTTCATAATAAGTCATTATCAACCCACTCATTTCCTTTAAGGTGACTCCTACATTAGGATTACCAAACATACAGCAAACCATGACATTTTGGAAGATGAGGTACATTATTTTCTTGGTGTGCCCCTTCTCCTTATCTATTGTATAGAGATGTAAAATACACTGATACTTCTATTTATGAATTCTCTGGAAACCAGATTCTTAAGAAACTGCTGTGGTTGAGGGAAAAAGTCATCCAATACTTGGTCCATCACTGAAAAACAAGTTGGCTCACAGCTTATCTCTTCCCACTCTGGGCAAAAGGACTCCACCAGTTGAAAGTAAATTAGCCTCACTCCAAGAAAAGAGGCAAAGTAAGCCCAGCTGGTCTTTGCTATTTCTAGCCTCTCTTATTCCTCTTTTGCCCCCTCTGTCCTACACAAAGGGCTCCTAATCTCCCACCCATTCCTCCCATTCAAACAAGAAACGTTCTGAAATTGTATGGTTATTGGTTGATAAATTATATTTCAGAATGAACAAAATTCTTTCAGGCTAGTATATAGCTGTGTATTTGTATATTGTGCCTTTAAGTGTTTTTTTTTTTTTTGAAGAAAAATTTTTTCTTACATGACTTTCAGAAAACAGCAATTATTAGTGGGAAATCTGAGGGCTATGGAGAAACTTACGAGAAAGAAGAATCTAAAGATATTCCTCTAAAGAGTCCAGAACCTTGCTCAATAACTCAAGTCTAATACCTTCTGAGGTTTCAATGGAGAGAATATTGTCATGTAGGCAAGAGGTTGACGGATAAACAACTCAGTAATCAACTCTGCCACCACCACGTGGGCCCAGAGAGTGGGGACATGGGGACATAAATAGAAGAAAAATTCACGTGTAATACTACAGCTTGATGTGGAACACAACTGCTCTCTAAATTCCTAGTCCTGGAGTTGATGCAAGGCTGGAGGAGTGAAACAAACTCCACTTGAAGCTCAGATATAATAACAAGGGAAACCAAACCAGATAGGAACATACAACCAGGCAACATAGTTCATAAAGTATTATTTGTTCATGTTCTTTCCTGTGGTCTCCTAGAGAGGCGTTTCCCCCCTCAGCTCCAGACTCATTTCCCTGTGGCCTGTTCGGCAGAGGCCATCTTATTTAGGGGGAGGCTGACCCCAGAGAGCAACAGACATTCCCTCTTGCCTTTCTAAAGCCCACCTTCTAAATGTTCATTTTTTTCTGAGAATCCTCCTCTTCACCACATCATTGACTCCAGTAATATCCAACTCTTTAAAGTGAGACCACTTACTCTCCTTCCACCCACATAGGTGTGACCTTACCACTTCACAGGAGAACCATATCAGAATCCAAAGCACCAAAAGCACCAAAAGAGATACACATTCATGTGCACACACATGTGCACATTCAGGTGCACACACATGTGCACACACACAGAGTAGCAAGGACCCAATTCACTGCAGCACCGTACGTATCTCTTTGTGGATCACTGACAGTCAAGTCTGCAATCAAAAGCACCAAATATGAATTTCATTTCGCTGAAGAGGGTGGCCTGTCCCATTACCCTGCTGCAGCTATCTATTAAGAGATCAAGCTCAGACTATACCAGAGAGGCAGAGAAGTGGACAACAGGTTGTCATCTGTTTCTTCAAGGTCCTGGAAGACCTTGAAGCCATGATGTCCTTAGGATAAACAAACTGGAGAACAGGATTTTGTCGTACTCTTTCATAAATCTCAAAGGTCAAAGTATCTGATAGCACATGGCATAGAAGCAGATGGAAAACTTGCTATGCTGTATCTTGATTTAATTTAGATGGCTCCTACAAAGCCCCAAAGTTTCACTTTAGTTTTAATTTTTATGGGCAGTTAATACATCTTCAGCGTGTATATCAAAGCACTACTGCTAAGAGCCTTTTCTTCGTTCATTCCATAGATGGAGTGACAGTTATGTGATGGAAATGGTTTCTTGACACTTGAGTCAAATACACCTAGATCCCAGCATCTCCTTTGTTAACGAGTGTTAATACACCAGAAGATACATTTGGTCCTGTTATTTCCCAAAAGTGGACTTATTTTGTTGAAACCTTTGAATTATTGCCATCTCTGTCATTTGATAACTGTGTAACTATGGTCAAGTTATCCTTTGGGTCTCTGTTCTTTTCTCATGAATTCTCACTGAGCAATTGTGAGAATTACACTAGAATTAGTATCGCTTGATGATCTAAAGCCGTTCTACACTGTAAGCACTCAGTCAATGTATATGTCCATCCTCTTCTTTCCTAGTTTTTACTAAAAATTGTGTTTAAAATTGACTTCTTCCCAAAGGAAATAGGAATAGTTAGTAGCATTAATGTTTAATAATTTCCACAAGGTAAAAATCATATAACTATTTAGAGTAGCATTTTGTACCTAACTCACAAGGTGGTTCACCAATTGTTACTTAATTCACCCAATACCTGCTTTGTGCAAGGCACTAATTTCAGACACTGGGTATATAGTGTAAAAAAAAAATGTCATCTACTTTTTTGAAATTTATGTCAAACAAAAGAAAAAGATATTAAAAACTAGTTACAGAATTAATTAAATTGTGATAAGTATTAGAAAGGGCAAATATAGGGTACTCTAAAAATTACAGTGGGTTGAATCTGTCAGAAGTAGCAAGGAAAGTTTCTGTTAGGATGTGTGTTGAGCAGAGTTTGAAAGTAGAATAGAAATTAGTTAGGGGTTGAGTGCTTGCGTGTGTGTGTGTGTGTGTGTGTGTGTGTGTGTGTGTGTATGAAAGACTCAAGGCAAGTAGGCACTTGGTTTTAGAGAAATCCGAATGCTAGAGATGAGTCTGAAGATGGGCACCTTTTAGGCAACATTAAGGATTTGGATCCTAATTTTTAAAGTAATGGGGAGTCACTGGAAGTTTTCAATAAAGGGAATGGCATGATCAGACTGAAATGTTAAAATACCACTCCAGCTTCTAATGCAGAGAATGGGCTGTGCCTAGGCAAGAGTGAAATCTAGGTCACTAGCCAGGAGGATTGCTCAGTCATCTGGCTGAAAAAAGACTCTTGGCAGGAACAAATTTTGACAAAGGAAATAGAAAAAAGAGCAGTTTGTTGAAAGAGGAGGGGGAGACAGGAAAGGAGAGGAATGATTCAAGGTATCCCTCAGCGTTCTGATGCCTGCCCTGGGTGGGCCATTCACTCAGAGAGGGAACACTGAGAAGAGTCAGGTTGGATTTACATATATACACTACTATATATTAAATAGATAACCAACAAGAACCTGCTGTATAGCACAGGGACTATACTCAATATTTTGTAATAACCTATAAGGGAAAAGAATCTGAAAAAGTACATTTTATATATATATATATATATATATATATATATATATATATATGCATAACTGAATCACTTTGTTGTACATCTAAAACTAACACAACATTGTAAATCAACTATACTTAAAAAAAAGAGTCAGGTTGGATGTGTATGAATTCCACTTCAGATACTGAGTTCGAAATGATGAGACATGCGTTAGAGCTGAGGAACCAGTAGTGAGATATGTAAGTGTAGGGTTTATAAGACTGATCTTGGTGAGAAGCAAAAATTTGAGAGTTCTCTTGGTATGCAAGGCAGTGGAAAAGATTTTCTGTATACACTTTTTTCAGAACAGACACCCACTGTAGCTGTCTTAAAGTTTTTCCTGATTTTTTACAGTTTCCCAGCAGAGTTCATAATTGGTTCAACCTGACCTAAAATGTTTTCAAGAATCATGCTCTATGGCACCAAGGTTTAGACTCTTAACCAATTACTTGTTTTAATTGACTAAGAAAATTCAAAGTTCTTTCTTGAGCCAAATGTTAACTCTATGCATAAATATCAGCAATATTAGCTAACGCCTGAGCTGGTGTGTTGATCTTTTCACTGGGCTAGACTTCACATTCAGGTACTTAAGTATACACAACCGGAAGAGAACTTTGCCCCTTCAAATCTGGGTTTAAACCATGTGGCTTTATTAGATTCACAACACAAAATAGCTACAATACAGCTACTTCTCAGAAAATCCAGTCGTGAATGAAAGAAATCCATTTTTGCCTGAGAAAATATTTGTAGGGGAGGAGGGAAGCAAGATATGGTCCTCTGCTAAGTTAATCAGTAAGGAAAGTGTTTGTCATTGAAGGCATTTGTACTATTTTAATCTGCTATTTTGCCCTAACTGGGGATCATTTCCTTGAAAATGATCTTTGTCGGTTAAGGCATTAAAGAACAAACATTTGCAAGGTCTTAAAGCTCTGCCTCTTTTTAGGCATGAAGTGATAGAAAAGGAAGAAGGAGGAAAACTTAAATTTTTAATTTATATTCCTCAGTGTTCCATAAAGAATTTCAGACGCTTTACAAGAATTCATGGAATGGAGACACTGCTTTAGGAAAGATCCCTTGTGTTCTCCCTACTTGCTGCAAGTAATAAATCCTTCTCCCGCCAAAAACAAAAATTCATGGAATGAAATATATATATTTATTTACACACACACACAAAACAAGGGAAAATACAAATCAGAGTAGATGACTATAACTGAGGGTGAGATAAAATTCAAGTATGCAAGCCAAAGACCCCTCCAAAAGTACTAAAGTTGGATTGCAGATTCGAGTCTGAAATTTTGGCTTTTGCGTAAAGGGATACATCATTACTTTCTTTATTATGCATAAGGAAGGTATATTCTCTCTTCTAAAAGTAATTTGTTGGTTGAGGTTTCGTTTAGAAGACACTGGAGGTATTTTTAAACATTTTAAATATTTAAAATATTTGAGTATATTTAAAATATACTCAAAAATATTCCTAAAGCAAATGCAGTCGTAGATTTTATACATCTATTTCTGGCAGTATTCTTCAATTCAAGACTAGGGCATTATTCCAAAAACAACTCAATAACAGCAATTCTGTGAGATGACAGAAGTGGAGAGAAGACGGTCAATGTGGCCCAAATATGTGGTTCTATGATGGCCTAACTTACTCCACAGCTAAAATCTGACAGAGCTAGATGACTGACTCTTTACTGTTTTAGACGAGGTATCCTAAGGGAATCCGCTTAAAGCTATCGATCTCCAGAAAAACAAACATTGCACACACACGCACACAATGTATAAATTCAGAAGGTTCACTAATCTTTTAGAGCTCAGGTTGGAATATGGAATCTTAAGTGCCTATAAAAAAATTCTATAAAAAAATTAGAGGTATTATGAAGGAGTGTTTAAGATTATATGCACTGGCACCACACGGACCTCAGTTTGATTCCAGGCTCTGCCACTTGCTAGCCGTAGAGCTTTAAGCAAGCTATTTAAGTTCTCTAAGCCTCAGTTTTCTCATCTATAAAATGGGGTCCATAATATTACTTAATTCATAGGGTAAATGTGAGGATATAATGAGGTAATGCATATAAAGGGCTTAGCACAATGTCCTTACCACAGTAAGGACTTAATTAATGGTAACTATTAGTTATTATTAGCTTAATTAATAATTGAAGGTATTATTACTTGTTACATTGTTTATATTTCCCTAGACGACCAAGAACATGAGAGAAGTGGCGATCAAACAACAAAAAACTATGCTTATATGTAAATGTAAACAATTTCTCTAGGAAGGGTATATAAAATCTTTTGTCAGATTTTCAGTGAAGTCCATGGGTGGAAAACGTAAAGACCACGGAAAAAAAACAAACACGTGTTGGCTCTGTTCTCTGTGAAAGTACTGATTCACAGCCATGGTTCCGCACTCAACATTTTGAGAGGACACTCACCAGCTCAGGGCAAATATTTATCTCATATGTTGATTCTCTGTGAGACAATAGTGGCCTCATGGGTCACTAAATGTCACTAAGCTCTTTTAGTGATCTGATTCTATTTCGGGACACTCCATCATTGACCTTAACTCTCCTGACCCATCTCTTAGATTCTTGGATGTATCAAAGATACATTAACCTAAGAAGCGAGAGAAAACCTCCCAGGTAAGTTACTGAGCTATGCAAAATTACTTTAAAATCTCTCCCAAAATGCCAGCAGTCATCACTGCTTCCCTGTTTTTGGCTGTTTCCTCCTTTTCCATTTTCTCAGTTATTTCACCCAATGCCGCTACTGTTCTTTTTTTTTTTTGTCTAACCCAGACCCCCCATTTTTATCCTTTTTAAAGCTAACGTTTCCAATAAGAATATTCTTTTTTGGTTGACCAAACAATCGGGGTACATCTCTAAATCTTAACTCTTCTCCACAGTGTTTATTGCATCATGCTCAAAGGTTTGTTGCTAGACATAAAACATGATTTATATTATCCTTTTCCCAATTCAGAACCATTCTGAACACTTGTGTCTCCTTTCACACAACCAAGAATTCACTATATTGACATGAAAATTTAAAAGCTTTAAGAATTGGAAACCTTCCAGAAGCCTTGCAAAATTAAGGTTAAAGATGAGACCTGTGCATCTGGGGAGCAATGAGCTTTGTTTTCTGAAGCTCTGCCGTGATAATATGTTTATACATTATGCGACTCAAATAAAAGCCATCTGCAGCTCTTGCCTTTCCTATTTTATCTTGGTTTTAGTATCACGATTTCTGCTTTCTGAATTTTTTATCTCAAGGAATTATTTAATATTAGGACAATATCCTCACTGCAAACAAATCAGGCCCCTTATGAGTATCTACGATAAAGAAAAGATGCATATAGTGCTTACTATATGCTAGGGGCGTGCTCTGAGCCTGTCATACATTATATCATATTATTTTTATCACACTCTTGTGAAGACAGCTGCCTTTCACATTCTATAGGTGAGAGGGACTAAGACACAGTGTTTAAGTGACTTCCTTGCTCATTGAATGTAAAGTTTTGATTTTTTAACTCAAGTTTGTCTGACTCTAAAGCCCTTGTTTCTCTGACTAATCAAGAGGGATCCAATTAATTTCATCAGAAACAACAAAAGGACTTTATGAAATTACGTATTTTTGAGCCCCTGAAGCTTCTAATTCAGTAGATCTAGGTAGAACTTGGAAAACTGGTAAGGACTTGATCAATCGTATCTGTTGTTAGTTATTAGTTATGCTGTTTCGGTTTTTCTAATAAGACCAAGAACATTAGAGAAGGGAGTATTAATATTCAAAGCACTGTGTGAATATGTAAATGTGCATCTCTCTGGGAAGTGTTCCATAACCTTGATCAGATTCTCAATGAGGCCCTTGAACCAAGAAAGTTAAGAACCACTGGATAGAGGCAAACACAAGCGAGTTTGTTCCATTTTTTTAAATGAGGGTTTCTATTCACACCTGAGTACGTTTTATTCACCTTTTAAGAATACCAGCGTGCTCAGGGCAGGCGTGTTTATTTCATACGGTGTTACTCTAAACTCTATAGGTCACAAAATATCTCAAAGCTTTTTTATTGCTCAAATTAAAAATACGTTGGACCATTCCACCTTTCATACTAACACCTCTTCATCTATCCCACAAGTCCTTGGAATTTCTCAAGTCCATGTGATTCAGCTTCATAGCCAGGTTTGGGAACAACTATTATTTCCTGAGACTCTTGGTGTAACACTAATCCTATTTATTAACTAAAACCTCTTATTAACTAGCACCAGTTGGTGGCCTGAAATAATAAAAGTTTCCCTAAATACGTATCGTATTTGCATAGATACTAGAGCAGTTTTTAAATGGTATGTATCTTATTACCACAGCTAAATTCATGCTAGTTATTACTTCTGCACACCTTTATCCTCCAAGCTGTTCATGAACATGAATGCCTGATCATTAGGAATGCCATCGTGGTGTGAGGAAACACTCATCATCCTAGCACTAGGATCTATTCTTCGAATTGATTTCTAGAGGTGATGCAGCACACACCTTTGGTTACTGCCCCATTGCTCATTATCCCCTTCCTTCTGATTTGTTGGTTGCAATGTGTCCAGCCCTGTGGACTAAATTATCATTGGCCTAAGTCACTCCCCTTTGTCCTGTGGTAGGAATATGACACAGTTCTTACTCATTAACAAAAGAATTGGAGGTGGGCAGTCTCAGCATTGGTTTGGTAGATCACATTGTCATAAAGAACCAACGTACCATGCCAGCCTCAACTCTGCACAGGTAACATATATCCCTTTTTTTTAAAGGATTTAGGTTCCTACGATATACTGATCTAAATCTATAGTTAAGCATTATTGTTTTCAATAAAAACACAATGATTTCTGTCAACTTCAATATTGGGATTATCAAAAACCTTTTGATGCTATATATTAAAACAGATTAATTTTACAATAATATATATTAAAAACATATCCATTAAAACCATCTGTTAAAAACTGATTATTTGATTATATATATGATCAAACTAATCAGTTTCCAGTGAGCATGGCTAACATTAAATAATGTCTTGAAGCCTTGAT
This sequence comes from Tursiops truncatus, assembly GCF_011762595.2. NCBI lineage: Eukaryota > Metazoa > Chordata > Mammalia > Artiodactyla > Delphinidae > Tursiops > Tursiops truncatus. The sequence continues at coordinate 73,509,213 of NC_047040.1, read as the reverse complement.
AGAGGATATTGTAGGCAAGGCAAGAAAATGGATGCCAGACATTACATTGAATAGAACATTCTATACAAAGCTGAACTGATGAGCAATTGGTTGTCCCACTGCAATGGTAAAATATTTTTGGTTTCTTTAGATTAGTGAGAATCCTGTAGAATTGATTTAAAAACAAGAACTTGAACATTATGTAATGCTACAGACAATGTTTAAAAGAATAATTTATTGACACTATTCACTATGATTATGGCTCAAATGATTGTCATGATTTTATCAAGGACTCCCAAATGCTCGCCATTTTACAAGCACGTTGTCATTGAGAGGACACAGCCAGACATGTTTCCCTCCAACTCACCTTGGATGATTATTTTTAAACCACCGAAGCAAACTTGACTTGAAATGTATTCAGTGGCTTATCTAAATGTTTTGCAGAATGTATTACATGTGAGAAAAAGAATTTGTCTATTCATCTAGTCCAAATTTCTGTCATTGTTCTCATTTTGTTTTGTTTTTGCTTAAGAATGCTTTCCCTTTACCTTGCACGCACTTTTAAAGGCTCCAGCAAAAAGCCCTCATTGCTTAGCCCTCTTGCTAAGTATTAGGTGTTTGGGGGGCAAGGCCAGTGCCAAAACTGGTAAACATGTAGTCTGCCATAGTAGAGGATTAATTAAACTGTTAACGTAACTGGAATGAAAGTCAGAAAACTTGGGTTCTTCTTCTGGTTCTTTCACTAACTACTATGTATTTTAGGGGCAAACTACAACAAGTAACATGTAGTTAGTGCTTGAAACATGATAAGAATTTTACCAAGCGTAAAAAAAGGGGTTTTCTCATTGAAACAACATATTATCCCTCTTAAGGACTTAATATTATTGGCCTCATCCTCGCATCAAAAAAAGTGAAGCTCAGAATTTACAGTTAAGTTCCCATAGCTAGGAAGTGGTGAACCAGGATTTGAACCCTGACAGTATGATTCCAGAAATTAAGCTTAACCACATAGGCTTCTCTCCTCTCCTAACCTCATTTTCCTCTTGTGTATAATTACAAGAGAAATATATTAATAAGATAATTTCTAAGGCGCTTCTACGCTTCAACATTTTTTAACATCTATGTTTAAGCAAGATAAGATTCAGCAAGAAAGATAAGTCTCCAATACAAATATATATAATATAAGGCTATCCATAATAAAAATGGCTAAGTTCAATTTAATAAACATTAATTCAGCACTACAGATATATCAGATGTAGTTTAGTTATGTAATTGATGATACATTGTGTGTTTATACATATATGAATAAAATATTCAAGATGGGAAAGCTTCAAGTTTGGGAAAGAAATGTCAAGTGTAAGCTGATGGTTTTAATAATATGAAACAAATACTATGATGGAGATATTCTTAGGACACTCATATGAGGAAGCACAAGGCACTTAACCCATCCTGAAATAAAGAGGGAGGGAGAAGAAGTCAGAAAAATCCTCCTCTGGAAGAAGATGTCCAAGCTGAGCCCTACCCAGGGAGTAGAGTCAGCCAGAAAGGGAGGGCGTAAGGGATGGAAAGTGCAGGAGCAAAGCCACAGAGCAGTGAAACAGAACGACACATATGGGAAGCAACAAATACTTTGTTACTGGAGATTCACATATGAGGCAGGATATAGTAGATGATGAGACCAGAGAAGAAGGTGAGGCCACATCATGGAGCTATTCAAATATTATTTTTAAAAGCACAGATCCTCACCAATTGGTCATGGTCAGCAAAGAAACTGCACATGTACCGCATTTCTCCCTGTCTATGCCCAAGGTAGACATCACTAACAGATCATCAATCTCCCCACTGAACCTGGTCACACTCAGACAGTTCTCCTCAAATCAGTGCCCTGGGCAACTACCATTAATAGATTGCGATTTGCATTCAAGATGGGTTTCATCTGCTATTCCAATTGTAGCTGATAGGCAGCTATTCAAAAGCTCTTGTTGGGCAAGCTGTATACAGTTAATAGAGGAACTTGTTAAAAATGTAATTACAAGTTTAGTACACTGAATGGGGCCTGATAGTCTGGACTTTTAATAACTTCCATAGAGAATCCTTTTGCACTGCCATGTTTGGGAACCCATGATGCAGAGCATTCAGGACAAAAAGAATGACATGAATCCAGAGTTGCAAAGTGGTGGCCCACAAGCTAAATTTGGTTTTCATATGTTTTACAGGGCTGGCTAAGTGATTTTTACACATTATATTTTGTATTTATAGTTTATATTTCCCAATATTTAATAACCACATAAACTCAGAATTTTTTTTTTTTTGGCTTCTCCTTAAAAACTAGAAAATCTGCAGCACTGGACTTCCATTCCAACATGATAATAACCAGCTGGAACTGAACGAAGCTGCCTCTTTGGATGGGGCGTGCACTTACTATTTTGTCACAGTCCTCTTCATTCCCTGCTGCTACAGATGAATATCACTGCTGTTTACCATGGTGTTTTCACTCTTGCTTTGCTTATGCAGATAGTGTGTACAGACAAGAGGAAAGTGAAATATTTTTTGGACCTCTGTCTTTGTCAAAAGCAGGAAAACAAATGACAGACCAAAAAGGCCATTCTTAGAGGGAGAAAATTCATGAATATGAGGGCATCAAGCTTTTTCTCATGAAATTTCAAGAAAAATTATGTTCTTATGTAATGGCTTTGCCAAACAACTGTAAGTCAGTTTCACAATTTTAATGATACCAGGGAAATTTCATCCTGCCACCGTTTTTCTTATATGTTAAAGAGCAAAAGTTCAGTAGGATTGCAGCAGAGAAAGAAAGCCCATCCCAGAATGTGACACTACTTGCTGCAGTGCAGAATTTAGTATGATGGGGCTGGGTTCAGTTTGTCAGCAAAATCACCTCATTATAACCGGCACCAGCTCTAACAAGGACTTCGGCCTTATCTTAAAACATGTGCTGCTGGCAAACCAGTCCTAAATTTAGTGGTTTGTGAGCAATCCTGCTATACACCCTGCTTATTTGTGATCTCATAATTGGTTTTCCAACTGTATTCTGAAACTATAAATCATCTTAGGTGAGATTTTAGAAGAAACTATTCCATTAAACTTTGCAGCAAGCAGTACTGTATAAGGATAACCATGATGTCATTTTTGTTAAGTTTCAGATACACAAGTACTTGAATACATTCTAGTCATAAACCTTTAAACCACAGAGAGATATAGAGAATAAAAAGTGAAAATCTCCCATACTCTCTCCCCTACCTCTCCACCTCCCTCTCCTCAGAGGATCCCACTTTCCTTAACAGAAGCACTCTAAACTAACCTTTACGTATGACTTTTCCAGACATTCTTCTACATAGCTATATACACTATATATACTTTTGTCTGGAGGATTTCTTATCACTTCTGGAATCACACTATACATTTTGTTCTGCAACTTGCATTTTCATACAGCAGTATGTTTGGGAAACCGTTCCTTATTAGAATTTACCACATGATTTTTAACCATTGTATAGCATTCCATATCAACCATTCTTCTGTTGATGGATATTTAAATTGTTTCTATATTTTTTATGATGTGGCAATTAATTCTCTTAATCCTATATCTTAGTACACACATGTATGTACAAAAGATGTCTAGAAGTGGCATTTGCCAATTCAAAGTGAATGTATAATTTTTTAGGTACTCCCAAACTATATTCTACCTGCAATATACCTATATGCTCTTGGCTATTACAAATATTTTAAATGTTTGTCTATCTAAGGGCAAAAATATATCTCTGTTTGAATTTGCATTTGAACATTTTTCACATGTTTATTAATCATTTGTAATTTCTTGAATTTCTATTAGGTTGTTTTTTCCCATCTTAATTGGCATGAAATTTTTAGATATTAAGGCTGATATCATTTTATGCCCATATGTTGCAAAAAATTTCTGTCAGGTTGACAATTGTCTTTTGACTTTAATTTTGACATCTATTGCACAGAAATTCTGAACTTTTAAATACTAAAATCAGTTGATGCTTTCCTTTATAACTTCTGAATTTTGTGAATCCCAGGAAAGTTTTACCTCTTTCAGGGTTATAAATATACTATTCTTCTCTATTTTCTCTTTTTTTTTTTGGTTGCCCTGGGTCTTCATTGTGACATGAGGGCTTCTGTCTAGTTTCAGCATGAGGGCTTCTCTAGTTGTGGTGCACGGGCTCAGTAGTTGTGGCGCATGGGCTTCTCTCTAGTTGCAGTGTGCAGGCTTAGTTGCCCCACTGCATGTGGGATCTTAGTTCCCTGACCAGGAGTCGAACCCATGTCCCCTGCATTGGAGGGCGATTCTTAACCACTGGACCAGCAGGGAAGTCCCTCTTCTCTATTTTCTATACCGGTTACTCACCAGGCCTACTGGCCTGGGTTTGAATCTCATAATTAGATGAATGTGGGTCTTCAGCCTTCTTGAAAAGCTTGGTGGGCAGGCCAGGTTCTTCAGGGCCCATGTGGCAATGTGCAGTCAACAATTTTCCATATAATCCAGCTCTAAAATCGTGTGGCTCTGGGAGTGTGGCACGTTTAGAGACACTACCTTAAACAATGACATTCCCACTATGTTTACCTTTGGCATCACTTGGGCTCTCTCTAGATCAGCAGAGGAAGCTATCACAATTGGGGTTCTACCCAGCAAACTGACTTTAATGATAATAACAATAATAACATTATTATTAATTATTAATAATCACATTAATATGTTGATGATGATAATCATTCCAAATATTGCCAGTTAGGTGTATCAGGATGACATGTATCATCTCATTTAATATTCCCAGTAATCTTATGATGTAAGTCTTATTACTGCTATGACCTTCAGCAACTACTCACATTTTCTGGAGATGCCACAGCTAGTAAATAGCAGAACCAGATTTCAAATCAAAACCTGTCTGATTCCAGAAGCTATAATTATAGCCAAGAAATTATCCTGCCTCATATCAGATGGTTCATGAAATAACCCCTATGAGAATATCCAGAAAACAACTGAAGGACACTAACACAGTGGCTGAGGTCCTCAAATCTAGATAAGTAGGGGTTTGTGTCATGTACGTTGGGCATTAAATCAGTATGAGTAAATTTGAAACTTGATATGGATTTCTGGATGGACATAAGATCTAAATGTGAAAAAATATTAATCTGTAGAAGTGCTAAAAAGATCAAGTGATTTTGTTAAACAACTTGGAACATGACATGAACTTTCTAATTATCAAACAAAACTCAGGCAGTCACTGTGCAGTCTCTCGGGCCATAGGGGCAGGAACATGTCTCCACCCTGGCTGACCAAAGACGGACAACGGGAGTGGCTGGGAAGTCCAAGATCAAGGTGCTGGCAGATGGCAGATTCGGTGTCTGGCCGCGCCACGCAGCATGCGGGATCTTAGTTCCCCAACCAGGGATCGAATCCGTGCCCCCTGCACTGGGAGCACCCAGTCTTAACCACTGGACTGCCAGGGAAGTCCCTATTTTAGCTTATTAAAAAATATATCTTGGATGCTACACCAGCTCGCCAGACGCACGAAATTCGAATTTCGGCATGCCGTGCTGCCAGCCGCAGGTGAAGGGCCGTATGCCTGTTACGCTGGAACTACGCTACAGGATTTGTGGACTTCTACAAAGGCACTCTCATCCTTCGGTCTAACTCTGTGTTCTCCAGGGACTCCCAGACCACGCTGAAGGATGAGAGCCAGTTTACCAGGCACTGCAGGGTCCACAGCCAGGACCAAGGACAGAAAGGCTGGAGAAAAGAAAGATTCCCAAAGATATCCATCCTCTGTGTCCTCTGTTAGGTCTGAGATATGTTCCTTTCAGTCAACACCAGTGTGGATGTATCTTGTCACTATAGAAACCATTTGCTTTCAGATCTTAGTTCCCTAACGGGGGATTGAACCTGGGCCATGGTGGTGAAAGAGCTGAGTCTTGACCACCAGACTAACATGAAGTTCCCAAGCTGTGTGGCTGATAGGGACTTAGTGCTCTGGGCAGGTGTCACGCCAGTGCCTCTGAAGTGGGAGAGCCAAGTTTAGGACGTTGGTCCACCAGAGACCTCACGACTCAACATAATATCAAACAGTAAAAGCTCTCCCAGAGATCTCCATCTCAACACTAAGACCCAGCTCCACTCAACGACCAACAAGCTACAGTGCTGGACACCCTATGCTAAACAACTAGCAAAACAGGAACACAGCCCCACCCATTAGCAGAGAGGCTGCCTGAAATCATAAAAAGGTCACAGACACCCCAAAACACACCACAGGATGCAGTCCTGGCCACCAGAAAAACAAGATCCAACGTCATCCACCAGAACACAGGCATTAGTCCCCTCCAACAGGAAGCTTACACAACCCACTGAACCAAACTTAGCCACTGGAGACAGACACCAAAACAATGGGAATTACGAACCTGCAGCCAGCGAAAAGGAGACCCCCAAACACAGTAAGTTAAGCAAAATGAGAAGACAGAGAAGCACACAGCAGATGAAGGAGCAAGGTAAAAACCCACCAGACCAAACAAATAAAGAGGAAATAGGCAGTCTACCTGAAAAAGAATTCAGAGTAATGATAGTAAAGATGATCCACAATCTTGGAAATAGAACAGACAAAATGCAAGAAATGATTAACAAGGGCCTAGAAGAACTAAAGAGCAAACAAACAATAATGAACAACACAATAAATGAAATTTAAAATTCTCTACAAGGAATCAATAGCAGAATAATTGAGAAAGAAGAATGGATAAGTGACTTGCAAGATAAAATAGTAGAAATAACTACTACAGAGCAGAATAAAGAAAAAAGAATGAAAAGAACTGAGGACAGTCTCAGAGACCCCTGGAACAACATTAAATGCCCAAACATTCGAATTATAGGGGTCCCAGAAGAGAAAGAGAAACGAAAAGGGAGTAAGAAAATATTTGAAGAGATTATACTTGAAAACTTCCCTAATATGGGAAAGGAAACAGTTAATCAAGTCCAGGAGGCGCAGAGAGTCCCATACAGGATAAATCCAAAGAGAAACATACCAAGACACATATTAATCAAACTACCAAAAATTAAATACAAAGAAAAAATATTAAAAGCAGCAACAGAAAAACAACAAATAACACACAAGAGAATCCCCATAAGGTTAACAGCTGATCTTTCAGCAGAAACTCTGCAAGCCAGAAGGAAGTGACAGGACATATTTAAAATGATGAAAGGGAAAAATCTACAATGAAGATTACTCTACCCAGCAAGGATCTCACTCAGATCAATGGAGAAATTAAAACCTTTACAGAGAAGCAAAACCTAAAAGAATTCAGCACCACCAAACCAGCTTTACAACAAATGCTAAAGGAACTTCTCTAGGCAGCAAACACAAGAGATGGAAAAGACCTACAATAACAAACCCAAAACAATTAAGAAAATGGTAATAGGAACATATATATCAATAACTATCTTATATATAAATGGATTAAGTGCTCTAACCAAAAGACATAGACTGGCTGAATGGATACAAAAACAAGACATGTATATATGCTGTCTACAAGACACCCACTTCAGACCTAGGGACATATACAGACTGAAAGTGAGGGGATGGAAAAAGATATTCCATGCAAATGGAAATCAAAAAAAGCTGGAGTAGCAATTCTCATATCAGACACAATAGACTTTAAAATAAAGACTATTACAAGAGACACAGAAGGACACTACATAATGATCAAGAGATCAATCCAAGAGGAAGCTATAACAATTGTAAATATTTATGTACCCATAGGAGCACCTCAATACATAAAGCAAATGCTAACAGCCATAAGAGGGGAAATCGACAGTAACACAATCATAGTAGGGGACTTTAACACCCCACTATCACCAATGGAGAGATCATCCAAAATGAAAATAAATAAGGAAACACAAGCTTTAAATGATACATTAAACGAGATGGATTTAATTGATATTTATAGGACATTCCAACCAAAAACGACAGAATACAATTTCTTCTCAAGTGCTCATGGAACATTCTCCAGGATAGATCATATCTTGGGTCACAAATCAATCCTTAGCAAATTTAAGAAAATTGAAATCATATCAAGTATCTTTTCTGAACACAATGCTATGAGACTATATATCAATTACAGGAAAAAATCTGTAGAAAACACAACCACATGGAGGCTAAACAATACACTACTAAAAAACCAAGAGATCACTGAAGAAATCAAAGAGGAAATCAAAAAATACCTAGAAACAAACGACAATGAAAACACACGACCCAAAACCTATAGGATGCAGCAAAAGCAGTTCTAAGAGGGAAGTTTATAGCAATACAATCTTACCTCAAGACACAAGAAACATCTCAAATAAACAACCTAACCTTACACTTAAAGCAATTAGAGAATGAAGAACAATAAAAGCCAAAGTTAGCAGAAGGAAAGAAATCGTAATGATCAGATGAGAAATAAATGGAAAAGAAATGAAGGAAACAATACCAAAGGTCAATAAAACTAAAAGTTGGTTCTTTGAGAAGACAAACAAAATTGACAAACCATTAGCCAGACTCATCAAGAAAAAAAGGGAGAAGACTCAAATCAACAGAATTAGGAATGAAAAAGGAAATGTAACAACTGACACTGCAGAAATACAAGGATCATGAGAGATTACTACGAGCAACTCTATGCCAATAAAATGGACAACCTGGAAGAAATGGACAAATTCTTAGAAATGCACAACCTTCCGAGACTGAACCAAGAAGAAATAGAAAATATGAACAGACCAATCACAAGCACTGAAATTGAAACTGTGATTAAAAATCTTCCAACAAACAAAAGCCCAGGACCAGATGGCTTCACAGGCAAATTCTATCAAACATTTAGAGAAGAGCTAGCACCTATCCTTCTCAAACTCTTCCAAAATATAGCAGAGGAAGTACCACTCCCAAACTCATTCTACGAGGCCACGATCACCCTGATACCAAAACCAGACAAAGATGTCACAAAGAAAGAAAACTACAGGCCAATAACACTTATGAACATAGACGTAAAAATCCTCAACAAAATACTAGCTAACAGAATCCAACAGCACATTAAAAGGATCATACACTGTGATCAAGTGGGGTTTATCCCAGGAATGCAAGGATTTTTCAATATATGCAGATCAATCAATTTGATACACCATATTAATAAACTGAAGGAAAAAAATCATATGATTCTCTCAATAGATGTAGAAAAAGCTTTCAACAAAATTCAACACCCATTTATGATAAAAACCCTCCAGAAAGTAAGCATAGAGGGAACTTACCTCAACATAATAAAGGCCATATATGACAAACCCACAGCCAACATCGTTCTCAATGGTGAAAAACTGAAATCATTTTCACTAAGATCAGGAACAAGACAAGGTTGCCCACTCTCACCACTATTATTCAACAATTCAACAGAGTTTTGGAATTTTTAACCACAGCCATCAAAGAAGAAAAAGAAATAAAAGGAATCCAAATTGGAAAAGAAGTAGTAAAGCTGTCACTGTTTGCAGATGACATGATACTATATATACAGAGTCCTAAAGATGTTACCAGGAAACTACTAGAGCTAATCAATGAATTTGGTAAAGTAACAGGATAAAAAATTAATGCACAGAAATCTCTTGCATTCCTATAACTAATGTTGAAAAATCTGAAAGAGAAATTAAGGAAACACTCCCATTTACCACTGCAACAAAAGGAATAAAATACCTAGGAATAAACCTACCTAAGGACACAAAAGACCTGTATGCAGAAAACTATAAGTCACTGATGAAAGAAATGAAAGATGATACAAACAGATGGAGAGATATACCACATTCTTGGATTGGAAGAATCAACATTGTGAAAATGATTATACTACCCAAAGCAATCTACAGATTCAGTGCAATCCCTATCAAACTACCAATGGCATTTTTCACAGAACTAAAACAAAAAATTTCACAATTTGTATGGAAGCACAAAATACCCCGAATAGCCAAAGCCATCTTGAGAAAGAAAAACGGAGCTGGAGGAATCAGGCTCCCTGACTTCAGACTATACTACAAAGCTATAGTAATCAAGACAGTATGGTACTGGCACAAAAACAGAAATATAGATCAATGGAACAGGATAGAAAGCCCAGAGATAAACCCACACACATATGGTCACCTTATTTTTGATAAAGGAAGCAAGAATATACAATGGAAAAAGACAGCCTCTTCAATAAGTGATGCTGGGAAAACTGGACAGCTACATGTAAAAGAATGAAATTAGAACATTCCCTAACACCATATACAAAAATAGACTCAAAACAGATTGAAGACCTAAATGTTAGGCCAGACACTATAAAACTCTTAGAGGAAAACATAGGCAGAACACTCCATGACATAAATCACAGCAAGATGCTTTTTGATCCACCTCCCTAGAGAAATGGAAATAAAAACAAAAATAAACAAATGGGACCTAATGAAACTTAAAAGCTTTGCACAGCAAAGGAAACCATAAACAAGATGAAAAGACAACCCTCAGAATGGGAGAAAATATTTGCAGATGAAGCAACTGACAAAGAATTAATCTCCAAACTTTACAAGCAGCTCATGCAGCTCAATATCAAAGACAAACAACCCAATCCAAAAACGGGCAGAAGATCTAAATAGACATTTCGCCAAAGAAGATATACAAATTGCCAACAAACACGTGAAAGGATGCTCAACATCACTAGCCATTAGAGAAATACAAATCAAAACTACAATGAGGTATCACCTCATACCAGTCAGAATAGCCATCACCAAAAAATTTACAACCAATAAATGCTGGTGAGGGTGTGGAGCAAAGGGAACCCTCTTGCACTGTTGGTAGGAATGTAAATTGATACAGTCACTATGGAGAACAGTATGGAAGTTCCGTAGAAAACTAAAAATAGAACTACCATATGACCCAGCAATCCCACTACTGGGCATATACCCTGAGAAAAACATAGAAAGAGTCATGTACCAAAATGTTCACTGCAGCCCTATTTACAATAGCCAGGACATGGAAGCAACCTAAGTGTCCTCTGACAGATGAATGGATAAAGAAGATGTGGCACATATATACAAGGGAATATTACTCATCCATAAAAAGAAACAAATTGAGTTATTTGTAGTGAGGTGAATCGACCTAGAGTCTGTCATACAGAGTGATGTAAGTCAGAAAGAGAAAAACAAACACTGTGTGCTAACACATATATATGGAATCTAAAAAAATGGTTTGGACGAAACTAGGGGCAGGACGGGAATAAAGACGCAGACATAGAGAATGGACTTGAGGACAGGGGGAGGGGAAAGGGTAAGCTGGGGCGAAGTGAGAGAGTGGCATGGACTTACATATACTACCAAATGTAAAATAGATAGCTAGTGGGAAGCAGCCGCATAGCGTAGGGAGATCAGCTCAGTGCTTTGTGACCACCTAGAGGGGTGGGATAGGAAGGGTGGGAGGGAGACGCAAGAGGGAGGAAATATGGGGATATATGTATATGTATAGCTTATTCACTTTGTTATAAAGCAGAAACTGGCACACCATTGTAAAGCAATTATTCTCCAAAAAAGATGTTAAAGAAAACACTCAGAAACCACTAAAAATAGATGATAAATTCTACTACATAAAAATAAAAACTTTCTGCATTGCAATAATGACCAAAAGTCAAATGACAAATGATAATTTTGGGGAGGAGAGGGTGGGAATTTGCAACCAACACCACTATTAGACAACCAATAGCCTTAAATGTAACGCGTTCACGTAACTCAATAAGAAAAATCTAAGAATCAGATTGGGGGAAATGGAAGATAAATATTAATAGAAAAGATAATACAAATGATTATTAAATATATGAATTATTGTTCACCCTCACTGATACTTTTTAAAAATAGTAAACAGGGAATTCCCTGGTAGTCCAGTGGTTAGGACTCTGCACTCTCATTACCACCGGCCCAAGTTCGATCCCTGGTCAGGGAACTACAATCCCACAAGCTGCATGGCTGACAAAAAAAAAAAAAGTAGTAAACAAAATCATAATGAGGTTACATTTTCATCTACCATTTTGGCCATGATGAGAGAGAGAGAAAGAGAAACTATGTTGGACAGAGTTGAAGGGAAAATACATTATGTAAAATGAATTATGAAAATGTATATTTCTTATACATTGTTGGTTGAAAAGTATGTTGATACAATCTCTCTACAAAAGAGGCTTGCAATTTTAACTTTTTCAAAATAAAATTGCTCATATTCTTTGATCCAACAATTCTGTATTTAAGTATGATGGTACAGATATACAATCACCTGGGTGAAAATTGTATACATATAAAGATATTCACTTTATTGTAATAGCAAAGATAGGAAACAACTTAATAAGGGACTACTTAACATTTAATAAGATGAATAAATTACACTAATCCATATAAGGGAACACTTCAGCATCAATAAAAAGAAATAAGCAGCTTAAACAGACCAATCTATTATGAATTTAAAAATCAAGATAATGAGAACCTACTGTATCGCACAGGGAACTCTACTCAATGGTCTGTAGTGACCTAAATGGGAAGGAAATCCAAAAAGGAGGGGATATAAGTATATGTACAGCTGATTCACTTTCCTGTACAACAGAAACCAATACAACATTGTAAAGCAACTATACTCCAATAAAATTTTTTTAAGCAAGGTATAGAAGAGTATATAGATTATGATAGCATATATGGAGGAAAATTTTGTACACACACATACACACACACACACACACACACACACACACACACACACACACACATACACAGAAAATCTCTGGAAGGATTCACAAGAAAAGAAAGGAAACTGAGTAGTTGGGAAATAGTAGTAGGAATGAGATTGATTTTTCATCATATACTCATGTGTGCCTTTTGAACTTTGAATCAAGAATAAATTTTACTTATTAAAATTGTAATGATTAATGTTATTGGGACATTTACAAGGATATCTTCAACAGGAAGCTTTTTTATAGAAAAAAAATGTTGAAGGTAACCTCAATATCTATCAACAAGGAAATAATTTTTTAAAAGGCAATGCATGGTATAATGCACTGCTGTTAAAAAACTTAAATTAATCTTTATACATAGTTGTTCACTTTTAAGATTAAAAAACATTACCATACAATAAGTCCCAGTGTCTATAAAACAAAGACTACATATGTGTATGTATATGCACATATTTAGATGTGTTTGTGAAGGAGAGCCTCGAATTTTACACTCTATAAATACCTGAAAAACAGAGGTTAGTGGTAGGTAATCACTCTCATTTTTTATTCATCTCTGTGTTGTTTGAATTGTACAGGGTCATGTGTTACATTTATCATAAATATATACTCTTTACATTTAGATAATTAAACAATTATCCATATAATTAAAGTCATTGAGACCTTATTTGTATTTAGAAAATGGAGAAGTCAGGGACCTGGTGGTTATATATATATTATTATTTTATAATATATATTATTGTTTTATTATTTTAATTTTATTATTACTTTATTATTTTTCTGGGTTTCCTGGACATGCATATTTTCTCCTTTTTTGTTAATTTTTAGACAATTTTTTAAATGACATGCATATTTTTTACTTAATATATGCAATATACGCAAACCTTAGGAAGAGTATGTAAAATAAATATTTACTTGTTTACCATATGTTAAGGCTTATATGCTGAAATTAACCTACAGTCAACATTTAGACCTCAGTGAAAAGGAAAAGTACTTGATTAGGTTAAAAACAGCAACAACTGGGATTTCACATTAAGAAAACAGCCTCAATTCTAACTCTGAATTTTTTACTGTTTATTTATTCCTTTGAAGCTCTGTGTCAGGCCAATTTACAGATGGTCTGGTGAGCCATAGGAAAATAACCCCGCTTAGCTCATGAATCATAAACAGTTACTGCAAATAGTTATTAATGCAGCTTCTGAAGGCATCTGCTTTACCCCAAGGGAATATTTTACCCATAAGTTTGAGTCTTGCTCAAAAGCAAAATAGGTAGATTGATGTCCTGCTTATAAATGAAGCTGCCTCATAATGAAGTCCTTTGGGTACTTCATAATCCAAATTCCTTACCACAAAGAAGGTTTAAAATTAATTCAATTTCATACAGAAATCTGTTCTGTAATTAATACAGTTTATAAGAAGAATCATGTTCTATAGTTTTCATAATTAAATACAATTGAGTACCCCAAAATACTAGAAGACCTTCACTTTCAGATTTTTTAGAATGCCAGCTATTAATTGGCAGAAAGCATGCTTTCCATTTTTCTTTGGTGTATTTGAATCTTTAGTTGTATTTAACAGATATTAACCAACAATGAGTTTTGCATTTTCAGAAGAAGTCACTTATCTTGCATATGCCTAAAGAACTACTCCTGGATAGTTATGAAATTCTCCAAGGACAGAAGAAGGCAAATCAAATCCCGTTCAAACCTACTCAAGTATTGTTCAACTTTATTCTAGGGATGTGGTTATTTAACTTCATTGTTTTAGATATGAGAAATGTATACTATGTGTTTTTACGATATAACTCAACGTGACTCATTTGTGAATGATATTACAGAGAAGGGGTATAAGAAAACTGGACTTTACAACCCTTCATAATTAAGGACACTGGTGATAAAAATCGCTTCCCTAAAAGGCTAAAGATGGTTAATATTCTATGCCTTCCATGAAATATCCAGGTTACCAGGACCTCACAGGTAGCAATGAGTATAAAAATATTCCAAGAATCCTATTTTAATCAATAGGCTAAGTCTCCATTCCTACCAAACATTTTATTTATGGAAGAGCAAAGTGCTTTTGTTTCTATATTTTTCCCCTTATGAAGTGGACATTCTGGTGAAGATTGTAGTACCTCGAAGATAAGGGCAAAGTACAGTATTAGAAAGATCCCTGTACCGGAAATCAGGAAATGTGAGTACTAATCAAAGCTCTGCCAAGAATTGCCCAAAGGAAAGTCAGTTCACAGTGGTCCTTAGCTTCTCAGTTTGCAAAATAAGGGGCTAAATTAAAATTTCCCTAAGGTCTCACTAGGCCTAAAGCATTATAGAATAACGTTTAAAAGACTGTCCTCAATGATATATACTAGTTGTATAAATTTGGGCCAATTACTTTTTGTGCCTTGGAAATCAGGAGAGTAATAATATCTACTTCATTGGATTAGTGGGAGATATCAATGAGTTAATATGTGTCAAGAGCTTAACATCTTCTCAATAATAATAAGGGCAGTGATGAAGATGCTGATGGTGGTGGTGGTGGTGGTGGTGATGATGATTTTATGAACTGAACATTATGAAAGAAAAAGGTAAGGGAAAAATATTTGGATCATCTGTAAACTGTATAAAATTCTAGAAAATACAAATGTGATTATACAGAGTGGTCAAAGAGAAATTCAGTTGAGGAACTTTGTAATGTAAGTCTCATCTATGTTTATCACTTTTAAGGCCACTTGTGTCTTAGACACTTAATCACTGGATAAATAAACCCCCAATTCTATTAATTGTTTTAAATACAAAATTACATTAAATTTAAATATCTGATTTCAAGAAGAAGCACTGAAAAAGAATCAAATATAAGTTTTTTCATTAGACATAGAGATTCTTTGAGAGTGATACCAAGTCTATTATTCCTTGCCTTGTTCTTATCTAGTGGTATCCCTCATACTGTGCTTCTCTTACCATCCTGACTCAGAGACAGACGTTTCTCAGTCATTTGGTCATAAAATGTTAACCTTTAAAGAGTGGGCAACTTATCAAAATGAGTTATAAAACCATGAGACTAGCCTGTAGAACATGTAAACACAAGTCAAGAGATCTGCGTTTTATTTCTGGCTCTTCCCATTTTTGTCTTACTCTGCTACCCTTGGTCAAGATTCTGCATTGCTCTGTGTTCAGCTACGTAATTCTTAAAAGTGACAAGAACACTACACACCCCTTTCCTACACTATTCAAAGAAAAACAAGAATTTATATTTGATATCTCACCTTCAGTTTCAAAGATCCACTTTTCCTTAGGTAACTAACATATTATAATTCTTCAAAATGACAAAATGAAGTCCTCCTGGTACCCTTTTTCACTTCTTCTTTTTCCCTCTCAAGAACAGAGTCATCATCAGATACTATTTATAAATCCACTCTCAGAAATATTTAGCCACATACTCAAAAAAAAAAAAAAAGACTTCACAAGTCAACAAAGTAACTCATGTACCACCTGGAAATGGAAGTTCTTAAGCCAACATCCGTAATCACATTGCCAAGATGGCTAGCAATTTTGTCCCTGAACGTAGTGTGGCCATTGGTTTCCTTTTGCCTCGTAGGGCCTCCTTTCTTATTAGAGTAGCTGTTCCCTGGAGAAGCCTAGTCTAGTGACTGACAACATGAAGCAACTTAGGCAAGACTCCAGGAAATACTGTTTTGCCAAAAGATGGTGAAACTCTAGCTTGATGTTTTCCACTTCAAGTCCATGGGAAACTGTGTGGGGGTGTAAGACTAAAAGCCACTCTCATTGAGTTTGCAGAAACTCGGCAGTTAATGATTGACTGGGGCTATCAACACACAAGAGCCATGCACACCAACCAATGAAAAATGAGAGGGAATGGAGCAAAAGGGTAAAGGATGAAGTTACTCTCAGTAAAAGGTATGGTGGTTTTGAAAACAGACAAACTCAGTCATGTGCTTCATGGGAAAGCCAAATCAAATGTGTTTGTTTTAAACTCTTTTAAATACATTTTCTGCACTATCTCCCGGTTCCAGTGGATAAAATCAGCCTTCAGCAAAATTATTAATACGCTTTTTGGGGGTAATCTAATCTCTTCTTTTGTTCAGCCAATGCCCAAAGATAAACAAGTTTCTTTTTTAATGTACTATAAGCTGCAAACAGATATCCAATTGTGTTAAAATTCTGTGTGAGATAAGAATAAACTGGTTGAAAGTGAGGGCCTGGATTGTTTTCTTGCAAATAAAGCACATGAGCTTTAGTAAATAGACTTGGTGGCTTCTATTTTGGATACTCAAAGGTTTATTTTTATGTATTGGATAAATGGTATTTTGCAAAATTTGAGATTCTTCAGTTAGCTGTCATTACTAATGAGCACATTTGTCATTGCCTTACAGTTGTGCAGCCATCTCCATGTCTGTTATGTCTGTCATGAGGTGTAAACATTCAGGGCAAAGGCTCTGCCTAAGCCAGTTCACACAGGTCCTACTCAGCACGAGCCATATAGCAACTACACTCTTAAAGCCAAGCAAAAGCAATAAAAGAGATTCAAAACAACAAAAACAACAACTCAAATTTGTTGAAAAATGAAATCCATATCTTCCCATTCGGTATGGGTCCCCTTGAGGGCAAAAACAGTGACTCATTTACCTTTGTATCGCCGACACTGCGTACAGTGCCTAGCACATTGTATATTAGTCACCTTAGTCATTACTTATGGACAATGAATTAATAAAGGAGGACTTTTTACCCGCTTATAACCCAATGCAGCATGGTGCAGTGGTTAGGATACTCACCCTCTGAGACTCTGTTTCCTCATCAGTAAATGGAGTAAATATATTTAATCCCACAAGGTAACTGGAAGGAGTAACTGAAAAAACATGTGCTGACGTAGGACCTGGCCCAGAGCAGGTACCATTTGCTGAACTAGAACCTTAGAAACTTTTAAAATCAATTGATAAACAAGGAAAGACATGAATTCTACTTATTCAAAGAGTCTATTTGGATCAGAACAGCCTGTCTCAAGAAGAGGAGGTGGGCTTTCCCTTGACATGGGGAACATTTAGTCCTCATTCCCTAGATATGGAGACTGCATTTATAACAGCAAAGGATTTGATGAGAAAAACTTGCCATAGTTCAGAATCTTAAATCCATTTGTATGGTCTCTGGGCTCCAGGGTCACTGAGTCTTTCAAGGGTACTGGGAGCACAACTGACATTTAGGTCTGTAAACCCTCTTGGACCAGCATCCTCAACCCTGCCCAGCTGAAAGCCTGCTTCAATGAATCCATACAACCAGCAATATTGGAGTATCCAAATCTCTTCTGTTTCTCTTTTTTTCTTTTAGACACAATTTTTGTTTCAACTGACTCATTTGAATCTGCATCAGGGAAATGGTAAAGTCAGATAAAGAAAACAATATCAAAATCAATCAAATTTATTAATGACTAGCTATCGAAATGAGTGCAGTAAGGTCAGAAATAGATGACGTTAAAAGCATGGTTTCTAAACCAACCCTGTCCCATGCTACAGTGCTGAATTGAGAGTGATTAGGACTATTCTTCTCAGATTCCAAAATATACAAAGTGTACTTTTTCCAAATTAATCAGCTAATAAATTTAGAGTGTTCTTTTCTCTTCGACCAAAGGATCTGAATCCAAGGTTAGTGAAATAAAAATCTTGGGCAAAGCAACAGCCACAAAAACAGGCAAACCAAACAAACTTCTTGTGTGTTCCTCACTGTGACAAAATGTTACACTGATGAAGTTGATGAAGAGATTTATTAAATTTCCCAGGTTGACACTAGAACCGCCCAGTTACCACAACAAAAGAGCACTCTCTGTCCGTGACTCCAGATTTTATTTTGAATTGTTTGGGGAGGGAAAACACATCTTTTGCTCTAAAGAGGAACACCATGTGCTATCGGAGACATTCATTGCCTTGCCACTAAATAACTCACAGAATATTCTACAGCTTTCACTGGTATTCACATAAAAGCACTGTTTGATAGCAATCAACCTATTTCTCTTGTTGGAACAGTCACTGCCACGCTCACAGCTCAATATGATTCTTACAGGGTTCCAGGAATTATCCCCAGCGTGAGGTTTCAAGAGCAACAGAAAAATAGCCGTTTTTCACGTGACATTTTTTTTCATTTTAGAGCCACCAAAACACATTTTGGATAACAAATAACTTAAAAAAAAATTCACCTTGCCTCTCTCCCTCAAAGCTATTAGTACCAACTACAGACACGGGGGAAAAGAAATCAGAAACAGTGAGAGAGACGTAGAGAGAGTGGGTATTTTTGTCATTGCAATAAAATGGAGCACTGAGGCGTGTAATAAAACAGCAGCTGCTTCTCACCAGCACCACTAATCCCCCAGAGCCGCTCTTGGATTCAAAAACTGCTCAGGGTTGGCCTCCTTCAAAGTCAAAATATGTGGCTACTGAATAGTGTGACTTGAGAAGTGCTTGGAGTTTCTCTGGCTCCAAAATATTCACCTTATCAGTTTCCATAGTTTTAAGATTCCATTGTTGAGGTTTTATTCCTTGAGGTTCTGAAGTACGGCATGTTAGCATAAGGATACTCCTGAAACCTGTAAACGTTAGGCCACCATCTAAACTTTCTGCATATCTTAGAGGCAATGTCTTCTCAAGAGTGAGTTCTTTGAGGGTTCTCCTCAGTCTCCAGAGGAACCTAGATAAGTGCTCTCCAAATCTGATGTACACATAAATCACCTGGAAATCATGTTAAAATACAGTTTCTGATTCAATGGGTCTGGGGTTGGGCCCAAGATTTCTATATTCATAGTAAGTTTTTGGATGCAATTGTCTCTGAT
Source organism: Tursiops truncatus (assembly GCF_011762595.2). Lineage (NCBI taxonomy): Eukaryota > Metazoa > Chordata > Mammalia > Artiodactyla > Delphinidae > Tursiops > Tursiops truncatus. The sequence continues at coordinate 73,489,644 of NC_047040.1, read as the reverse complement.
TCACAGACCACACTTGGAAGTAGCAAGCTCCTAGATTCTTCCCAAGGTGTCCCAGATTGGGGCACAAGGCCAGGGGTCAGCAAGGTTTTATTGTAAAGGGCCAAATTGTAAATAGTTTAAGTTTTGTGGGCTACAGGGTCTTTGTTGGAACCATTCAAGTCTGCCATCATAGCAAGAAAGTATCCACAGACAGAATTTAAGTGAATAGGCATGACTGTGTTCCAATAAAACTTTATTTACAAAAACAGGCCGCAGGCCAGATTTGGCCTACTGGCCATGGTTTCCAGACCCTGCTCTACCCATGCTTAATCAAGGAAAAGAAAAATGTGTTCAGAATACAACCAAGAGAGCAAACAGTTAGCAAAACTCTGAATATCCTCATGGAAAATTTAGAATCCCTTTCAGAAGCTTAGCCTCGTGCCCTAGATGGACAGGACCTGAGAAGCGGATGTGCAAGAACACCAAGTCATCTACCACTTTACAATTGTACATAAAACATGCCTTGTGCTCATTTTGAGTTTTCCCTAGCAGAATAAGGGACCTAGGTGTGGAAAAGGAGCAAGGCAAGTTTATATCCTGTGAGCTCATGCCTCAACCACCAGTCTTTTGTTGACACAGGTGAAATCACACTTAAATTTTTTTTGGCAGCCAGAAAGAGAAAAAATATTCCTGAAGGGCACTGTGAAGTCCATTGTACCTCACTTCACAGTGACACAGATGGCCCTGCCCCTTGTTTTGCTGACTATTAAACCCCTTATACATCCCCACTCCACACTTGAGAGCCTAGAGGTGTTGATTCTCTCCTAGGCATTCTCATATATCCAAATTCACTCATTTACTCATCAAATATTTATAAGGCATCTATTTTGTAAATGGGATAGCTGTAATTCCTGGGGAAAACGTGAACAAAACAGACATGATCCCAACCATAGAGTTTATGGTATAGTGGTGGCTTCGGACATATATATACATAATTGAGCTTCAATGTGCTAAGGACCATGAGGGCAACAACACTGGTGCTCCGAGTGATGGCAAGACAGACATGCAACTGAACTAAGCTGCAACCTAAAGAATGAACAGTGTTGAAAGAAGATGAAAAGGGGCCCAGGAGAAGAGAAGTATGGGCAATAGTCTGGAAGATAAAGAGTGTGTGTCAGGAGAATGGAAAGGCATTTAATGAGACAGACAGAGAATTTAAGGAGGAAATGGTGAGAGATAAGACTAGAGATATATGCAAAACCCAAATAATGAAAAGTCTTATAAATAGGATGAACTTACAATCTATCAACCAACCAGGACACATTTGTGAGTGAAAGACTGTTAATAATTATGCTGAAATAGCAAGCGAAAACTGAAGCTATTCCAGGAAAGTGGGTCATATGGTCAGCCTACTTATAAACCATATGAAGGAGATAGATGTGTATACAGAAAGCAATGAGAAGCTGTTAAATATTGAGGGCAAGTGGTGATATGACCAGATTTGTGTCTCACAACAATCGTTCTGGCTGCATTATAGCAAGGAGAGAGGAGCCTGGCACTGAAAGTGATTGGATTAATTTTAATGCACCCTTGTGTTAGGAGAACATTCTAAGATTCCAGAATCTCAGTCCTGACTAAGAGAGAGCTACCACTTTGTAAAGATCAGTCCTGACACTCAGATGCAGGAGTCTCCAACAGACTTGTATTTTAGTCCCATTTTTGCTAATTACTAACTATAGTATGGTTCATCAATTACATTCAGATGTGTGGGGGGTTTTCCCCATCACCAAGCAATTCCAAACACCAGCTGGGTGTCCTACAATTCAACTCAATTCTGACACTATCTACTGGAGATAGCATCAGATCCCACAGGTTAAGGGCTCAGTCCTACAAGACTGCCACCCCTCTTCAAATGTCAATCCTAAATCCAGGTTGTCACCTGTGCTTCTGACCCACTGGCTGTAGATTGGTGGTTCCAATGATCCCTACCTTGGGTTTGATTAATTTGCTACGAAGGCTCACAGAACTCAGAAAAACATTTTACTCACTAGATTACTGGCTTATTATAAAAGGATATACATCAGGACAGCCATATGGAAGACAAGGTACAAGGAAAAGGTGTAGAGATTCCATGCTCTCTCTGGGCCTGCATCTTCATGTCTTCCCCCACTCAGCTCTCCAAACCTGTACTTTTGGGTTTTTATGGAAGCTTCACTACATCCGCATGATTGATTAAATCACTGTACATTGGTGACAGAATTCAATCTCCAGCCCCTCTCTCCTTCCAGGTGACAGAACGTGTGTGGGCAGGTGGGAGGTGGACTGAAATTTTCAAACTTCTAACCACATGGTTAACTCCACTGGCAACCTGCCCCATCCTCAGGTGCTTTCCAAAAGTCACCACTTTCACATAACAAAAGTCACTTTTATTGCTCTCATCACAGGAAATTCAAAAGATTTTGGGAGCTCTGTATCAGGAGTGGGGATGAAGACCAAATATATATTTCTTATTGTAAATCAAAATATAACACTGTGTGTGACCTCAAGAAAGTTGATTAACTTAATTGCGCCATTTGTTAATGGGTATAATAGGACCTATCTTCTAGGATTGTGTGAACATTAGAAATTGTTCATATAAAGTGCTTAACACAAAGACACACTATACGATGGTAACAGTAGTTGTAGGAGCAGTAATACTTGTTGTAGTGGTACTTGTAGTGTACTGTAGTGGTTACTGCTAATGGTAGTAGTCGTAGCAGAAATAGAAATAGTTGTGAAGCATTAGAAAGGAGCACCAGAGTAACAGAGAACACTGGCATCTGTGGGAGCTCCATAAGGGAAAAGCAATACGGGAATGAGGGAGCAAGGTAGCTGAACACAAACTCTACTTATTTGTCAGTGGTGTCAAAGATGTGGTTGATTGACAACTCCTTAAAGGTGGTATTTGGCTTTGTCCCATTTGTATATCTACCCTTTTCATGGTGCTTAGCTCAGAGCCTTCCATACGGTGAATGCTTGGTAAATGTGCCTGTTGAATTCAATTGAACTATATTTGCCCTTGGAAAACCACACTTTAACTTCTACACCAGCACTTCTGGAAATGGAGCAAAGGTAGGGCAGCTAGAAAGAATATCATGGGCTTTCTGATGCAGACCTCTGTCCCACAGTTCAGGGAAGAATGGCAAGCTGGCAGGCATAGGCTGATGGTTCACAGATGCGTCTTATTTGGTTGTCAACGTGAAAAGAATGAACTCGTATTTAAAAATGGAAAGGCTTTACATAAAAATACAAATTTCCAACTTTGCTTGAAAAATTGGAAGATGTGGCATCACTGAACCATCACATGGTTACATACCTGGGAAAAAGTAGCAGCTGCCTCACTTTACGGGATCTTTACATCCCTCACCGCAGGGCTCTAGGCTCCGGGCCAGGCGTTTGCAAACTGAGGTGCCTAGAGGAAGCAGGCAGGTACAGAAATGAGAGAAGTGAGCCAAAATGGAGCCCTGGTGCCTAGTGGAATGAAGGGAGGGTGCCCCACCCAAACCCGGCAGCCTATACTCAGATCCAGTCAATTAATGTCATCTGAGAATAAGGGCCCAGAGTATCAATATTCTGTTTTCCAAGAGAAGTTTAAAATCCAAATTTTATATTGAAATCTTCACAGTTTTAATTTTAATTGTTTTTTATTTGCTACTAGCACCAAGATCTGCACCTGCGGTGGCTTCACCTGTGGCCCATGCCCCAGGCTTCAAGGCTCACTGCCGCAGCCCTCCTACTAGTGGCAGCCTAGCGTCCGTGGGGCTTCCGGAAGCAGCGGCGGCGGTGGGAGGGGCACGCAGCGAGGAGCACGCACGCACGAGGACGCCTACGCCCCGCGCGCCTTAACTGCGTCGCAGCCCGCGACCGTCTCCTGTACTTCCGGACTGCCAGCAATGGTGAATGTGGGTCCGACGCTCCAGCGCCATCCAATTTCAGGGCTACTTCATTCAGCAGGTGAGTTGTTACACACCCTTGGCGGATTCTGACTTCCGTGGCCACCGTCCTGCCACGTTTTTAAAATATGGTGATCACGTTTTTTGAAAAATGCTGTGCGGGTGAAATAAAACACATGTGAGAGTCAGTTCTAACTTATTGCTGACCGGACTGCAGCCTCCGAGTGGTCCCGCTGTTAATTACTACCTAGTGGAATGGGCAGGAGACATTTTGATGCAGCCATTTTAACAGTGTGGCGTTTTGGATGTTCACATCTACCTATTTTGTAGTCCTCCAAACGAAACACTGCATTTTCAGCTTTTAAAAAATGATCGAGGGGCTTCCCTGGTGGCGCAGTGGTTGAGAGTCCGCCTGCCGATGCAGGGGACACGGGTTCGTGCCCCGGTCCAGGAAGATCCCACATGCCGCGGAGGGGCTGGGCCCGTGAGCCATGGCCGCTGAGCCTGCACATCCGGAGCCTGTGCTCCGCAGCGGGAGAGGCCACAGCGGTGAGAGGCCCGCGTACCGCAAAAAAAAAAAAAAGAGAGAAATGTACTCCACAGCCCATCCTATCCCGTCCCTCAGTCTTGCACCATCCTAGCCCCAGCCCATCCTGGACTGCTGTAACCCCATCATTTCTTCCATTCCGTCCTTGAGGCCCATCACAGGCAGTGCACAAGCACTGGATGCAGTTGTGATAGATCTCTCCCTAAATACATTTTATTTTAAAAAATTGTCTTGGTTGGTATTTCTCAGATGGATTGTTTTTAAGAGAAAATTTTCAAAATTTTGCATAAACTTTTAAATCTGATGTCAATTAAGTAACATAGCTCATTGTTTTTCTTTCTATTTTTCATCTTGATGAACAAACAAAAGAAAATATGTGAGTTTTACCTGTAGTGGAAAAATAGGTCATTGACTTACATTTTATAACCTGTTTGCAATTTTTTTAATTGATGTATAGTTAATTTACAATATTATATTAAGTTCGGGTGCACAGCATACTGATTCAATATTTTTATAGATTATACTCCATTTAAAGTTATTACAAAATAATGGCTATATTTCCCTGTACTGTACAATATATCCTGTTGCTTATTTATTTTATATATAGTAGTTTGTGTCTCTTAATCCCATACCACTATCTTGCCCCTCCCCCTTCCCTCTTCACCCTGGTAACTACTAGTTTTTTCTCTATAGCTGTGAGTCTTCTGTTTTGTTATGTACATTTTTTGTTTTATTTTTTGATTCCATGTATGTAATAATATACAGTATTTGTCTTTCTCTAATTCCACTAAGCATAGTGATCCCTAGGTCCATCTACATTGTTGAAAAGGGCAGAATTTCATTCCTTTTATGGCTGAGTAATATTCCATTGTATATATATCCATCGGCATTTAAAGTAATTATTGATAGTGATGTACTTATTACCATTTTATTATTTGGTTTCTGGGGGGTTTTTTTGGTTCTTCTCTGTTATTCTTCTTTTTGTTTCCTACCTTGTGGTTTGATGATTTTCTTTAGTGGTATGCTTGTATTCCTTTCTGTCTAGTTTTTGTGTATCTATTGTAGGTTTTTCATTTGTGGTTACCAGTTTATATATATTGACCATAACTATATCTACTTGTTTTAAACAGGTAGTCCTTTAAATTCAGACATTCTAAAATTTCTACAATTTTTTTCTGCCCTCCCCCACATTTGTGTTTTTAACGTCATATTTTCTATGTTTATCCCTTTACTAATTATTATAGTCATAGCTGATTTTACAATTTTTTGTCTTTTAATCTTCGTACTAGCTTATTTAAAGGGTTGATTCTCAGCCTTTACTATATATTTGCCGTTACCAATGGGATTTTTCCTTTCCTATAAATTCTTACTTCTTGTTATAGTCTTTTCTTTTCCACTTAGAGAAGACGCTTTAACATTTCCTTTAGGGTAGGTTTAATATTGATGAACACTTAATTTTTGCCTGTCTGAGAAATTCTCTCTCCTTCAATTCTATTTTTTATTTTTTTATTGAAGTATAGTTGATATATTGTGTTAGTTTCAGGGGTACAGCAAAGTGATTCAGTTATGTATTTTTTCAGATTATTTTCCATTATAGGTTATTGCAAGGTATTGAATATAATTCCCTGTCCTATACAGTAAATCCTTGTTGCTTATATATTTTATGAATAGTCCTTTGTATCTGTTAATCCCATATTCCTAATTTATCCCTCCCCCCTTTCCCCTTCGGTAACCATAAGTTTGTTTTCTGTGTCTGAGAATCTGTTTCTGTTTTGTATATAGATTCATTTGTATTATATTTTAGATTCCACATATAAGTGATATCATATAATAGTTGTCTTTCTCTATCTGACTTACTTCACTTAGTAGGATAGTCTCTAGGTCCATCCATGTTGCTGCAAATGGCAATATTTCATTCTGTTTTATGGCTGAGTAATATTGCATTGCGTATCTATCACATCTTCTTAAATCAGTTGTCTGTTGATGGACACTTGGGTTGTTTCCAAGTGTAGCTGTTGTAAATAGTGGTGCTATGAACACTGAGGTGCATATATCTTTTCAAATTAGAGTTTTCATCTTTTCTGGATATATGCCAAGGAGTGGGATTGCTGGATCATGTGGTACTTTTCTTTCAATTCTAAATGGTACTCTTGCTGGGTAGAGTATCCTAGGTTGCAGGATTTTCCCTTTCAGCACTTTGGATATATTCATGCCACTCTCTTCTGGCCTACAGTTTCTGCAGAGAAATCAGCTGATAGCCTTATGGGAATTTCCTTGTATATGCCTCTTTGTTTTTCTCTTGCTGCCTTTAGACTTCTCTCTTTCCTTTGACTAAATTTTGCCATTTTAATTATGATATGTCTTGGTGTGAGTCTGTTTGGATTCATCTTGTTTGGGATCCTCTGTGTTTCCTGTACCTGGATATCTGTTTCCCTTTTTAGGTTTGGGAAGTTTTCAACCATAATTTTATCAAATATATTTTTGATTGCCTTCTCTCTCTCTTCTCTTTCTGGGACCCCTTTAGTGTGAATATTGGTATAGTTGCTGTTGTCCCATATATCCCTTAAACTATTTTCATTTTTTAAATTTGTTTTTCTTTTGGCTGTTCTGATTGGTTGATTTCCATTATCCTTTCTTCCAGATCACTTACAAGTTCTTCTGTATCCCCTAGTCTGCTGTTAATTCCTTCCAGTGTGTTTTTCATTTCAGTTATTGTATTCTTCAGTTCTAACTGGTTCGTTTTTATATTTTCTAGTTCTTTGTCAAAATTCTCACCATATTAAGCTATTATTTTCCCTAATTAAGTTAGCATTCTTATTACAAATGTTTTGAATTTTTTATCTGGTAAATTGTTTATTTGTTTCATTATTTGTTCTTTCAGGATTTTTTGCCCTTTTGCTCTTTCAGTTGAGACAAACTCCTCATTCTTCTCATTTTGCTTAACTTTCCCTGTCTCCATGAAATTAGGTGAAACAGTTACCATTGCAGTGTTGAAGTTGTGTCCTTATGTGAATGTGTCCCTATTCAGTCTGTGTGTGCCCAGTGACTTTGGTAGGAGAGCTGGATTTGACACAAGTCACATCTTTCCTCAGGGTGTGCTGGCATCTATCACCTTGGTAGGAGGTAGGGCTGGAGATGGAGGGACTAAGGCCAGAACCAGGTGTGAGGTGAGGCTTCGCCTCTGCTCAGTGGCCATCACTGCCCTACTGAGGGTGGGATTGGGTCCCAGGTTGCTGGGGCAGAAGCCCTGAGGGTCAGTTCTGAACTGGCTCAGTTCCCTTTAAATGTGTGTTGTCCTCACTCCCAGCACCGACACCATCGCCCCAGAGCAAGAGGGGCCAGTGTGTGTGCTTAGCATGGGTTGGGGTGCAGACTGGTGGTCCAGCTGGGGTCAGAGACCCACAGTGGTTCTAATGTGCTGCCTGTGTAAGCACCAGTAAAGGCCGCCCCTGCCTTGCTCAGACGTTGCTTTGGGTCCAAGCCTTCTTTGTCACTCACAGCTGAGCTCTCCTTTCAGCCTCTGCCACCCCTGCCCTGGTTTGGAGCTGCACTATAGGGCAGGCAAGGCCTGTGTGGGCTCTCAGGGTAAGCTGGAGTGCAAGCTGTGGTGGTCTGGCCACAGACGGAGATCAGGGCTGCTTGTGGCCTGCTACCTGTGTAAGCACCAGTAAAGACTGCCTCTCCCTACTCAGACACTGCTTTGGGTTTGAGCTGCCTCTGCGTCTCACAGCTGAGCCTTCACACCAGCGTGGAGCTGCATCGTGAAGCAAGTGAGGCTGGAGCATTTGCTCGGCTCAGGCTGGCGTGCACACCAGGGCAGTCCCAGGAAAGTGGCCAGCCTCCCGGACAGTCTTCAATCCGTCCTCTCTGCCCTGCTTCGGGAGCAAGTAAGTGTGCTCCTCAGGAGTGGAGTCCAGGTTTCCCACAGCCTGCTGTTAGTCCCACCAGCCAAGGGGGCTTGTCTTCCCTGTGTCAGACCCCAGGACTGGGATGCCCAGTATGTGGCTTGAACCACTCACTCCTCAGGGAGGATCTCCACCTGTGTAATTTCCCTTTTCCTCGGAGTCTCCACCCAGGGTCACAGGTCCTGCCTGACCTGATCACTTCTCTTCCCTTCCTCCCAGATTGCATGTGGATCTTTCTCACAACCTTGGTTGTACAGGAATCTATCTGCCAATTTCCAGTCAGTTTTCAGTGAGAATTGTTCCATATGTAGATGTAATTTTTAGGTGCTTGTCGGGGGAGGTCAGGTCCACGTCTTTCTGCTCCAGCATCTTGATCTTCTCTCTGTATGCAATTTCTTATATTCTGCTGGGCTCTATTATGTTTCTGTCAGCCACACGTTTTTTCCTTTTGAGATTTTTGGGGAGAAGAGAGAAAGTGGTCATAGCAGAGGAGGATAAGGTAGTGTTAGGGATGAGGTGAGGGAATCTAGTACAATGCTTTATAGCGTTTTTTTAAGCAAAAATATCAAAAGATTGCTTCATCTGGGAATAGACTTCTCAATTTGATATGATTTCCCTTACTCATACAGTGTGGAAATTCGAACAGTGATTTTTTGTGAAGTCTTCTGATATTTTTCAATGTTTGCAAATAACTTTTATTTTGATAAAATTTCTCTTTTACAATAATTTCTTTGAAACCTCATCACTGATTTCTTTCTACGGTTCTCTCATTCTTTCTTCTTCCTAAATGGAATTACTGTGGCATCGTCTCTTAATTTCTCTCTCAACCAATGTTGGCTTACTTCTGTCTGTTAGACTCATTTTTTTTTTTTTACTGGTTTTGTAAGCTAGTTCAAAGCCATGTGAATCCTCTATCCCCAAACTGGACAACTTAGAACTTTCTTTTTGTTGGAATGATGAGTTTGGATACAGGAACTCCAGGAGTTCCCTAGGTGGTTCTTTATTCTAAAGAAAAAGCTTCTATCCTCTGTTTCTAAATTGTGGAAATAGCCGTTAGGTATAACACTTTGGTAGCAAGTATGAAAAATTATTGAAAGAGCTAAATTTAAAAGTTGTACTTATTATCACTGTAAAAGAATGTCTCAGGCATCCAATACAGAAAGGCTGCTGGGCCTCAGGAGAAGACAAGAATGAGATACTGAAAATCTTTCAGTCCTCTCTGTCTCTTATCTCACCATCTCTATATATCTGCTTCCTTCTTATTTCTCTTTGTGGCCAGCTTCCTTTGCCTCTCCAGACCACAGAACAGACAACAACCACCCCCAGCTCCTGGGTTTACAGATTCTCATTCAGTGTATCCACAGAAACTAGCTTGCTGTCATTATCATAAATCTGAATTCCAGAAGAGAGCATCTCATTGGTTCCTTCCTGGTCCCGTTTGCCATACCCAGGTGACTGAGTCACACCGAATAAGCATGGCTGCAGTTCAAGTAAAGGAAATTTCCCAAGACAGTGTGGGATGATTTAGCTTATGTGCTGGTTGTATACCCCAAAGTATGACTCACTCCAAAAAAACCTCACTTAACCAGTGAGGCTTATCAAACTGGCAGTGTAATATAGTCTATTTTCCTCAAACTTTAGTGTCTGAATACCGCTATCACATTTTTTTTCCATTTCCAAGTACCAACTATCCCATTATTTACTAAATCTATTTCTTAGATCAAACTTAAGGTACTATATTTCTCTGTTCCTAGCAATTTTCTGAAGTCACAGGGTTGGTGTGTTTTATTTTTTCTAGTATTCGTAAGTTTACATCTATAACTACTAAATTAAGCTGTTAAAATAGCAAAAAAATTTCATGGACGGTCCACTAATGACTCTCTTGTCTGCACTACCTATTTAGCCTCCTATCTAGGTGCCTCAGATCCACCCTTGGTCATCTCCAACGCATTCTCTGTACTGCAGCCTGAGTGATCTTTGGGACCCACAAGTGTGATCAGGCTGTTCCCCCCTCCCCAACTTAAAATGCCTGGTGGCCTCCCCTTCTTCAGTGAATGGCAACTCCATTCAGCCTGTGGTTCAGGTCAAGCCCTTGGAGTTATCCTTGACTCATTTTCTTTGTCTAACACCCTTCATCCAATTTACTTGTATATCACGTAGTCTCCATCTTTGAAACACATCCAGAATCTGACCTCTCCTCGCCATTCCTACTACCACCCCCATCAAAGCCACCATCATGTTTAACCTGGATTATTAATCTAGATTGCCAACTGTTCTCTTTTTTACCCTTACACTCTTACAGTCTATGTCCACAGAGCTGCCAGGGTGATCCTTCTAAAACATAAGTCGTATCATATTATTATGTTCAAAATGCTCCAAGGACTTCCCATTCCATTTAGAGTCAAAGTCAAGCAGTTTACTTCAGTTCCAAGACCCTATAACCTGCTCCTCTAAGATCTCTTCTCAGATCCTCACTCTTCCCTTTCCTGTCTGTGTTCCAGGAACACTGGCTTCTCTGCTGTTTTAAATATTCTAAGTATGTTCTCACCTCAGGACCTTTGCCTGAGCCATTTCCTCTACTTGGAACGCTCTTTCTTCTTAGAGCTAAATGGTTCTCTCCTTTACTTCTACCTTTTGCTAAAAATTTATCTTAACAAAAAAAGAAATCTTCCCTTGTCACCGTTTGTCAAATAACACTTCACACCACCATTATTTGTTCCCTGCTTCATTTATTCTCATGGCACCTGTTACCACCTGACACATTATATTTTAATTTATGTATTTATTATCTTTGTCTCTCTCCCCATGTAACCCACATGATGGCAGGGACTTTATTATGTTCATTGTTCAAACTTCGGTGCTCAGAACAATACTTGTTTCTTGATGGATGCTCAAAAATATTGTTGAATGAATAAATCAGTGATATAAGAATGAATAAGTGAATGAATGAATAAATGAATATGACCTTCATAGCTTCATGGTCTACCTTCAAAGTCCCCCTCCAGTCTTCTCTCTTGCCATCCTTCCCACCCTTCTCTGTGCTTCAGCTTTTTGTTTTTCTAAACTTCTAAAGCATGCCATGTTTCCTTCTGCACCAGGGCCTTTTATTCATGCTATTGTGTCTATTAGGAATACACTTTCCTTTCCTCCCTCTTTGCCTGCTTAAACCTCAAAGAAGAGTTTCTTGGGTCTGTGGGCAGGCCAGATTCTATTACATGTTCTCATAGCATTGTGTGCCTCATTTTGGGTCACTTGTCACAGTTCTAATCCTACATTTATGTATGAGATTTTTGATTGCCTCCCCACAAGAGTGGGATAGGGTCTTTCCCATCTAGGGGCCAATAAATATTTGCTGAATAAGTAAATGAATGTAGATTCATGTCCTAGTAATAGACCTGTAGCTAATTTTCTGCATAAATCTGTACAAGTCACTTTCTCTCTCTGGCCATCAATTTCCCTAACAGTAAAATGGGGAAGCTGGTCTATAGAAGACCCGGTCCAGTTTTCCCTTTTATCCCTTTAATTTTCTTTGGAGTTGAAGGTAGCCATGCTCTATACATTCCTTCTGTTTAGGTGAACGAAACCTAGTGAATTCAAAATACATCCTACACACTTATTGAAGCAAACACTTTTTTCTTTGTTCTTGAGCTCAAATCATTTTATAGGCAAAATTTACTCCCTAAGAGTTCTTTTTTTCCTTCTTTCTTTTTGTTCTCTGATCCTTTCTACTGGGAGGACACAGTTATCGTGAAGCCTGTCTAACAATGAGGAAGGTAAGATAAGTTATGGCAGAGCTCTGCTAGAATGCTCTACCAATTCTCACTCTTCCCACAAATCATGCTGCTTCTTGACAATGTGTCGACTCCTCTATAGGGCTTGTCTGTTACCTCATTTATCTCAACATAAGAATGTTGAGGACTCTGCTTGCTTTAAGAGGCTTATTGTGGGGTAAAAGAAGGGACTGTGCCCCTGTAGTTATGAAGCGAGCCCCAGATAAATGTTTTATGGAAAGACAGTTTTCCAATTAAAGCCTTTTAGCTCCTATACTCAAGCCTTCTTTAAGTTCCCTGTTTGATCTCTGAGAATTGCAGAATTAACAATTATTCAATCCAAGCCCCAAAGTCTGTGGATGAAGGAATTGAAACCCAAAAACCTGAGTGAGTTGTCTAAGGTCACAGAACTACTTAAATGCAGAACTAGGAATAAAATCTAAGTCTGATTTCTGGTCTAGTGTGTTCCTAGGAACCTAAGCGTTCCTAGGAAACTCTAGGGACCTAACATCAGTTACCTAAGTTGATGAGGTGGGCATGACTAAGTTAATGCAAATCAGCACTCCCACCACTGAATTCAGCACTGAATTTAAAGGCCTCACATCACAGCGTGGGGCGTTCAATTATCTCTATTTTTAAGTATTCAAGAGTCAGATTGTATTGCAGACCAATCTGGGCCTGGTGGAGGCAGAGTATCAGCACCCAAAACCCCTTCATTTCAAATTAAAAGTAAATTCACTCTGGTTTTCCTCAAGGTGGCTCTTTGCTTTAGTTAGAACTTTTCCCTCACTTTTGAAAGCCTTTCTGTAGGAGGCTCCTATGTGCAAAGATGTTGGCTTCAAGGCCAAGTAGCTCAGAGCCAATTGCCTGAGGAGAAAGATGTATTTAATTAGAAGGTTCTTGTTTCAGATGGAAGAGCAACCTGAGGCTATCGATAAGAGGCTTTTCCTTGAGGAGCTGTGAGACTCCAGGTAGCACTTGATCAAGTATATCTAGAGTATGTCGCTGAAAAGGGCTGGGTGTCTTTTTGACTCTGGGAGAGCACAGTCTGAGGACAGACTATGGAACCCTGTCCTCGTATCTCTACTTTCTACTGTATAGCCTGAGACTAGACGCTAAATCTCTCTCTGCCTCAGTTTTTAAATATCAAGTGGAGATTAAAAATGGTATGTACCTGGGAGGGTTGTTGTGAGTTTTAAATGAGTTAAAACATGCTTTGGACCATGCCTAGCACATAAAACATATTCACTACTGTTTTTGTTATTATAGTCATTAATATAATTCCTTTTACCTTCCTTTCTTGTCTTGGAATCACTTCAGTGAAAGGTCGGTGTCCTCCCACAGACCTGCATGACAGCGAACGCCACATGGCAGACTCTGAGGGTCCATATACTCTTCAGTGTTCCCCCAGTGCTGGCAGAGGCTTTGTTGAGCCTGCACTATAGTTTGACTTCTCCCTCTGCCCAGTCCTACTTCTTCCTCTTGCCTCTCACAGAGGATGATCCCTGATAAATACTCTGTATGCAAACTCCATCTCGGCATCTGGAGAACCCACCCAATGAAAACTGACTTCCAAAGGATGTTAGTATCATACAGTAGACACAGTTTGGGAGCCAATGTGAAAATATGGAAAAACATTTGAACTATCAGGGTCTCAGTTTCCATATCAATGAAATGAGGGTAATTATCTTTAACATGCAAGGTGTTATGAGGATTTAGGGAAAGAGTAAAGGGCCAAGCCCATAGAAGTGAATGCTATAAGAGTTAATTTGAGACCGCCTCCATTTTACCCCTTTGTTTTCTTCAATTTACTTTTTCCTCTTCCTTTTCCTAACCCAGTCATATTTTTTCCTCTTATTTCACACATTGCTTTTCATCTTCCTTTTCTGTCTCTCCACTTGTCACACCCTTTCAATTTTAACTTAGTCCTTTAATCAATGTTGTTGAGGTCCATTTTACATACAATGAAATGCATACATTTTAACTGTGCTGGTGATGAGTTTTGAAAAGTGTATATACATGTGGATCCACCATCACAGTGAAGTTATAGAGCATTTCCATCATCAGAAAAGGTAGCCTTGTACCTTTTCCTAGTCAACCCTTACCTCACAATCCCAGCATAGGTAACCATTGATCTACTTTCTGTCACCGTAGATTGGATTTGTCTTTTCTGGAGTTTCATATGAATGTAATCCTACAGTGTGTATTCTTTTCTGGTTTTTTTTTTTCCTCTCAACATAATGTCTCTGAGACTATCCATGTTGTGTGTGCACCATAGTTTCATCCTTTTCATTGCTGTGCAGTAGTCTATTTATGAAGGTATTACAATTTGTTTCTCCATTTACCAGATGTTGGGCATTTGGTTGTTGGCCATTATGAATAAATCTACCGTAAACACTTATGTACAAGTCTGTGTGTGGATATATGTCGTCATTTCTTCTGCAGTAGAATTGTTGAATCATGTTAAGTGTATCATATGTTGAGTGTACCTTTATAAGAAAATGCCAATATCATGTTGCATTCCACCTAAAAAAAGTATGCAAGTTTCAGTTGCCCCACATTCTCTCCTGCACTTGCCATTCTCAGTCCTTTTTAATTTACCTATCCTAGTAGGTGTGAAGTGAAAGTGTCTTGTTGTGATTTAATTTGCATTTCCCTGGTGACTAATAATGTTTCACCCTTTAATGGCTCTTGTATGTTTTTTGTGATGGTTTTGTTAAAGTATTTTGCCAGTTTTAATTGGTTTTTTCTTATTACTGAGTTCTATAATTTTGGCATGTATTTTCAATGTAAATTATTTCTTAGATATATGTATTGTGAATATTTTCTCCCAATTTTTGTCATCTTATCATTTTTCTTTAGATCATTTTTTCAAAGAGAAGTTTTAAATTTTGATGAAGACCAATTTATTAATTTTTTTATCATGCTTTTTGTGGCCGAGTTATAAAATCTTTGTCTACTTCAAGATGGCAAAGACTTTCTCATATATATTCCCCTAGAAGTGGTATAGGTTTTACATTTTTTAGGTTTCACATTTAGGCCGATAGTCCATTTCAATTTACTTTATTTTACTGTGATATAAGGTACAAGTCTCATTTTTTTTTTTTGCATATAGATACCCAGATGTAGTACCATTTGTTGAAACTTTTTTCTCCATTGAATTACTTGTCACCTTTGTGCAAAATTGTATGACTGTATATATATATATATACATATATATATATACACACACACACATATATATAAATATAGTCTATTTCTGTAGTCTATTTCTGTTCCATAATCTATATGTCTATCTGTATGCCAGCAGCAAACTCTCTTATCATGGCTTTTTAATGTCTTAAAATAAGATGTGTGTATGACCTCAAACTGTTTTCCTTTTTACAGTATAGTCTTTTGGCTACTTTAGGTCCCTCACATTTCCACGTGAGTTTTAGAATCTGCTTGTCAGTGTCTACAAAAATGCCTGCTCTGATTTTCACTGGGATTTCATTGAATCTATTTTGGGAAAACTGGCAGCTTAAAAATACTGTCTTCCTATCAGTGCATATGTATCTGTTCATTTAGTTAGATCTTATTAATTTCTTTTAGTGAGATAATTTAGTTTTTAGTTTAGATATCTTGTATATCTTTTGAAAAATTTATTCCTCAATGTTTTGTATGTTATTTTAAATGTTTAATTTTTTTTAGAATTTCACATCCTAATTGTTTATTGCTAGAATAAAGAAATATAGTTGATTTTGTATATTAATACTGTTTCCTGAGACCTTGCTAAACTCACTTATTACTTGTAGGAGATTTTTTTTATGTGGATTTCTTAGTATGTGTACATAGACAATGATATTATCTGTAAATAAAGACAGTTTTACTTTTTCTTTTCTTATATGTATGCTCTTGTTTATTTGTTTGTTTTATTGCACTAGCTAGGACCTCTCATACAACGATTGAAGAGAACTAGTAAGAGTGATATCCTGCCCTATTCCCCATCTTAGAGGAAAAACAGTTAATCTCTTACCATTAAGTTAGCTGTAGGTTGTTTGCAAATGCCTTTCATTTGGCTTAAAAGTTTCTATTCCTAGATTGCTGAAATTTTATTGGTATTAATATTTTTCAAATGCTTGTTTTTACATCTACTGATACGATTATATGGTTTTTTTCTTTTATTCTGTTAATATGATTTATATCAATTGATGTTTAAAATGTTATGCATTTCTAAAATGAGTTTGCGCAATAATACCACTTGGTCATGGTTACCCCATTGATATATTGCTGGATTCAATTTGATAATATTTTCTGTTTGGAGAGGTTTTAAATTGGAATTCAATTTTTTAAACTGATATAAGGCTATTTAAAGTTTTTTCTATTTCTTCTTGAGTTGGTTTTGGAAATTTGTGCCTTTCAAGGAATTTTTTCATTTCCTCTAATTTGTCAAATCTATTGGCATAAATTTGTTCATAATGTTCCCTTTTAAAGAATCTATAGTAAAATCCCCTTTCATTTCTGATGTTGGTAAGCTGTGTCTGCTCTCCTTTTACTTGTTCTGTTTACCCTCAAGTTTATCAATTTTATTGATTATTTCAAAGTACCAGCTTTTCATTTCATTGAGATTTTTTGTTGTTTGTTTTCTATTTCATTGATTTCCACTCTATTATTTCCTTCTTTCTGCTTACCTTGGGTTTCCTTTGCTGTACTTTTTCTAGTTTCTTAAAGGATAAGTTTAGATAATTGATTTCAGACATTTTTTCCTCCAAAATAATCGTTTAATGATTGATTATTTTCTCTAAGACAGTGCTGGCCAATAGACATTTCTGTGTTGGTGGTACTGTTCTCTGTACTATTTAATAAGGTGGTCACTAGCCTCATGTGGTTATTTAGTGCTTGAAATGTGGCTAGTGTGACCAAGAAAATGAATTTTTATTTTATTGATTTTAAATAATTAAAATGTAAATGGTTATATGTAGCCAGTGGCAACCATATTGGACAGCATACCTCTAAATACTACTGCATCCCACAAATATTGATATGTGTATTTTTATTCATTCAAAATATTTTCTAATTTCTCTTATGATTTCTCCTTAAACTTATAAATGGATTGTGTGATTTCCAAATATTTGGGAATTTTAATTATTGATTTCTAATTTAATACCATTTTGTTCAGAGAACATACGTTGTATGATTTCAATCATTTTGAAATGTATTGAAATTCATTCTATTGCCCAGCATATGGTCTACAATGGTGAATCAACTATGTGCACATAAGAAGAATGTGTATTCTGTAGTTTTTGGTAAAGTGTTTTATTCATGTCAATTGGTTAATTTGCTTGAGGGTGTTTTTGAAATATTTTATATCTGCATATTCTCAGTTACTGAGAGAGGAGTTTTTAGTTTCTAATTGTAATTGTGAGTTTTTTAATTTCTCCTTTCATTTCTTTCAGTTTTTGCTTCATATATTCTGAAGCTTTGTGTATGCACATTTAAGATTATTCTATATCCTTGAAATATTGATCCCTTTATCATTTTGAAAGAAACCTCTTTACCCTTTGCAATGATCCTTGTCTTGAAGTCTACATTATCTGGTTTTAATTTAGCCATTCCAGCTTTGTTTTGGTTACTATTTGCAATATATACCTTTTCCATGCTTTTTTTTTAAACCCACTGATGTCTTTATATTTAAGATAATTTGTTGAGAACTGCCTATAGTTGAATATTGCTTTATTTTATCCAGCCCAACAATCTCTGACATTTAATCGTAGAGTTTAAACTATTTACATTTAGTGTATTTATTGATACATTTGAGGTTAAATCTAATATTTTGCAATTTGATTTTTTGTCCTCTCTGTTCTTTATTTCTCATTTTCTACCTTCTTTTCAATTAATTCCTTATTATTTGTCTTTCATCTTATTTCCCACTACTGATTAATTAGCTATACCCATGTGTTTTGTCTCTTAAAGTGTTTGCTCTAAGCTTTACAATATGCATTTTAAACTTAACACAGCCTGTCTTCAAACTAAATCACAAAACTTCACATATAACATAAGAACTTTAGAACTGTATAACTTATCTCCTTTCTTCTCTCTTTTGTGGCATAATTGTTAAACATTTTTCATTGCAAGCCTTCAAATGCATTGTTTTCATTATTACTTTAAACAGTTAGCTATCTTTAAAACTTTTTTAGTGAGAAAATAATATTTTTTCTATTTATCCATTTACCATTTTTGGTCCTCCTTATTTAAGTGGTCAGCTGATATAATTTTTTTCTTGTTCTTCTGGAATGCCTTCACACAGCTTTTACTTATATGAAAGTGTTTCATTTTTGAAAGATGCTTTCTCTGGGTATCGAAGTTTAGATTGACATTTTCCCCCAGAACTTAAATATTGTTATATTGTTTTCTCAATTTCATAGGTTTTGATAAAAAACTTGCTGTAATTTTTATCTTTGTTCCTCTTTACATAATCACTTTTTTCTCTGGGTAATGGTTTCCCCTTTATCACTGTTCTTTTTTAAGCAATTTGATTATGATGTGCTGTGGTTTTCCTTATACTTGTCCTGCTTGGGGATCATCAAGCTTCTTGAGTCTTGGTTTATAGTCTTCTTCACATTTGGAAAAACGTTTGGCCATTACATATTCACATGTCTCTGCCCCCACCCCGACCCCCTTATTTTTGTTTTTGTTTTTTTTGCGGTACGTGGGCCTCTCACCGTTGTGGCCTCTCCTGTTGTGGAGCACAGGCTCTGGACGCAGAGGCTCAGCAGCCATGGCCCACGTGCCCAGCCGCTCCCCGGCACGTGGAATCCTCCCGGACCGGGGCACGAACCCGCCTTCCCTGCATCGGCAGGCGGACTCTTAACCACTGTGCCACCAGTGAAGCCCCACCCCCTTGTTTTTTGTTTTCTCTCTTCCTGGGATTCCAATCACATGTATGTCATGTTAGACCCTTCTTCTTCTTCTTCTTCTTGTCTTCCTCTCTATGCTTCATTTTGGAGAATTTATATTGCATTTTCTTTAAGTCCACTATATTTTCTTTTTTTTTCCAGTTTCTAATCTGCCATTAATTCTATCCAGCAAAGTTTTTATTTTAGATGTTATAGTGTGTGTTTTTTTTAGCAGTAAAAACGTCCTTTACTTTTCCTTCTTGTAGCATTATTGGCACAAGAAAAGAACATGTCTGGTTTAGAAATGATGTTAAGTTTCTACAAAAATGAAGATGTACTTTGTATTTGTATTAACTTAAAAGTATAAAAAGCACAGGATACATTTTCAGACCAGTTTTACTTTTACCCACTTACGGTAATATGTGCAATGTTAGAACGTACTTAGGTAATGTGTAAATCAAATGAAAAATCCAGAAGCAGCTGGTTCTGAATTACAGCACACACTGAAAATTTTGAGAAAGGAGAACACATATTAACAAAAAGAACACCAGCAAGCTCAAACTCAAGTTTATATGCTGAGTATTTTTAAAGAGTTTAAAAAGCATGCTCAATCAGCATACAGCTTTTTCTCACTTAACAGATGCATTTCTATCTGCTTGTGTACAGCAAAGGGTAAAAACTTGAATCAACTTACTTATGATTTCAGAAATGTATTCCATGGAATTTATTTCACTGCTCCTACCATTGATTCTTCAAATAAGCAAAGTACAGAGGGTCTCATCCCTTGAAATTGCTTTTAAACTAGCACTTTACATTGAAAGATAATAAGTAGAAACCTAGCAATTCCTGGTACAGTGCCTAGACTTAGCCTCGTTTAATAGAAGAATTGGATGTACAACAGAAAATTTATCATTTTCTTTATCCTTGGAGGAGAGGGAAGGAATGACGAGAGGTGGGGACATGGCTGCAGTATTTAAGAGCTGAATGGAACAATGCATCTTTCACAATGCTGACAACTCCACAATGAAGAACCACCATGAATCTCATCAATTTTTTTAGTTCATGCTGGATTAGGAATTTAGGTTCCCCTCTTTGTGTATCAATTAATTCAAACTTCTCCAAAAATTAATACTACAAGATAAACTCTAACTGCAATAGGTATTTCCTAAATAGGAGACCAAACACCAAAGGGAATCCCTTCTTCCAACATCTATTGGTATGTTTTAAGATTTCACCAAAGAGGAAATCTAACACTTAAATATGAAGTTTCTTGGCCAAGTAAGAAACTACAGCTATTATGGGTATTACCCTACATAGCCACTATTTGTATTACATATTAAATTAAGCCCATCATTAAATATGCTTGCATAATTATGCTGTGAGTGATGATAGCAGTGATGATGCTAGTGAAAAAGGACCATCTTCAGCCCAAGAAGAGTAAGAGGGAAAAAATGTGAAAACAGGTAGAAAGCAGACAAAGAGTTGGGCATTTTCTGATCTGAAAAGAACATTTTAAACATAGAAATACAAAAAGAAAAGTATTCCCTTATTTCCCCTATGTGGAAATATGAAACATTTATTTTAGATATCGGACAAGAACAGAGCTAAATAATCCAATTTTACTGCAGCAGTATAAGAATCATCCCGTCACCACAGTGTAAGATTTAAATGCATCTGCACAAGGGTACACATTATATAAAATGTAGTTAAGATTACTGCAGCCCTGACAAGTATTTCCAGTCCCTAACCCAGATCCTACTGCAATACTGGTGGTTCCAGTAGTTTCATGGAAGTAAATCATTAATAATAATAAAGCAATTAAAAAGACAAATCAAAATACCTCAGTGACCATATATTCAACTCAAACTTTATTTAAATGTTACCTTTGCCTCCCACTAATCTTTATTTCACTCAAACTTGAACAGTAAATCTTCCATACTGAAGTATCTTCCTTGCCTAATTAATTCAAAGGAAGAAACCAAAATGATTAGTAAAGAAAAATGTAGGGATTAACACACCCTTTTAATTTGTTTTAAATATTTTTAAGGTTTAAAAATTGTTTAAAATTTTTAATTTCCAGTAAGAAAACATTATCTGAATGAATACCCTAATGGCAAACCACTGTAAAATGTTTCAGCTGCATCTGGGGCAGAGGGGTAGGGTTTATCTTCATAGCACCCCCGCTTTCTTCATGACAAAGTCAGAGGTACACTGGTTTGTATTGCGACATCCATTAGGTGATCTAAGTTGCGTTTCCTTCAGCAGGGGCTTTATTTGTCAGAAGGGCATTATGCTTGACCTCCAAATTTGGCCAACAATTTACTGATGAGATTCATAACCTTTGGGTTGCTCTGATGTTTTGACATACTTGCCGGGTTCTGAGCCACATCCTGGAAGGCCACCATAACTTCTGGATCCTGCATGGCTCTAAGAACCTCTGGATTGGGCTTCCCTGGTGGCGCAGTGGTTGAGAGTCTGCCTGCTGATGCAGGGGACACGGGTTCGTGCCCCGGTCCGGGAAGATCCCACATGCCGTGGAAAGGCTGGGCCTATGAGCCATGGCCACTGGGTCTGCGCGTCCGGAGCCTGTGCTCCGCAACGGGAGAGGCCACAGCAGTGAGAGGCCCGTGTACTGCAAAAACAAACAAACAAACAAAAAAGAACCTCTGGATCACTAAGAATTTCCCTGAGCCCAGGCATTCCTGCCATTCCAGGCATGCCCCCTCCCATTCCAGGCATTCCTCCAGGAAAATTACCAGGCATTCCGCCAGGAAAGCCACCTGGAAAAGAGCCATACTGAGCCCCTGACTGTCGTCTGGCTTCTTCCTCCTTCTGGGCTCTCGCGTGTTCTTCCTGAGCCTTCTTGACCCTTTCTGTTCTTTCTTTGATCTCTTTCTCTCTTCACGTTTTCGCTCATACTTTCTCCGATGTTCAGCAATTTTCTGGGCCCTTGGTTGAACTTCTTTCGGCATTGCACTAGCATCTTCATCATAATCCAGCTTACAGGCAAGGGCAAGATCATGGGCAGCTTCTTCCCAATGGCCCAAAAGTCTGTGTGCTTTCCTTTGCTACTCGTATGGCTGAGCAGAATCGGGATCTATTTCAGTAGCTCTGTCACAGTCTCGGATGGCAGCATTTGGCGTCTGTAATTTGAGGAAGACACTTGCTCTCTTGGCATACAGAATGGCCAAACGAGGATTTAACTTGATGGCATCTGTGAACAAGTCAGTGGCTTTCTGTAGTTCACCATCATTTAGGGCATCAATGGCAGCCACTTTTTTATCATTTGCCTCATCAGTCATCTCCTCAGTTATCTCTACATTTTCATCTCCCGTTTCTTGAGGGGCATCAGTGTCTGGTTCAATCACACCTTCATTGTCAATTTCTAGATCACTTTCCTCACTTGATGGTTCCTCTATCTTTATGTTTTCCTCCGCCTTCTTACTATCTGTTTTTTCTTCCTTGGTATTTTTTTCCAATTTAGTTTTAAGAGTAGCAGGTGGTATTTTACCCCCCATGCTCACCACCCACTCCTTCAGGAAGCCCATTTCTTCGGTGTGCAGAACGCTTGGGTCCTGCTTGCACATTTTCACGAAGGCTCGAAGCTCGCTCACTTTGCGGGGGTCCATGGTCCGGAGGCGGCAGGTGGCAGCGGAGGCTGTGGCCGGATCCCTGGCCCCGGCACTAGCTTAGTGTGACCGCGTAAGGGAGGCGGGTGCTGCGAGGCAGAACAGACTAGAACCTCCTATAGTTTTCATTTATTGAAGTTCCTTTTTTTTTTTAAATATCTTCTATTTCCCTCCTCTTTGTATTCATTTTTCTCTGAATTCTCAAGCATAATGATCATAGTTGTCTTAAAGGTTTCTGCCTACTAATTCCACATCTCTGTAATTTCTAGATTTGTTACTATAGACTGATTTTCCTCCTGGTTATTGGTTATATTTCCTCTTCTTTATACATGTGTAGTGATTTTTTTTTTTTTTTGGATTCTGAACATTGTAAATTTTATGTTATTTGAGTGCTGAATTTTGTTGTAGTCCTTCAAAACATGTTTATTGAGCTTTGTTCTGGTAATCATTTAGGTTATTGGTAGATAAATTTCTTTCAAGGATTATTTTTTAAAGACTTTATTAAGGCATGTCTAGAGTAGTCTTCACTTGATGGCTAGCTAAGACCACACCTGAGGGTTGAGTCTTCCGTGGTCTCTACTGAATGCTTTTTCTGTTTACTAAGGACTTCTTACCCTGGCTATTGTGAACTCAGAATATTTCCAGTGATGTGTGAACTCTGGAGTTGTTCTGCTTGCAGCTCCCTGACAGTTGTTCTCCCCTAAGAAGCTGTTCTTTGCACACTTGTAGAATTTCACCCTATGAATGTACAGACTGATATTTAGCCAAACGATAAAGGGGACCCTGTGAATATTTCCGAAGCCTTTTATCTTTCTGTCTCCATTACTCTTGCCCGCATGCTCAGGCTCCCTCAGACTCCAATGGTCTCCTCTACCCAGTGAGATTGCTAGAGTCTTTGGGGCTCCCTCTTTCTGCATTGAGTTTGGGAAAGTACCTCCAGGCAGAACTCCTAGGACTCATAGGATTCACCTTTATTAGTTTCCCATACCTCAGCTGTCACAGTCCTGTGCTTCCTGTTGTTTAATATCTGAGTATTGTTTTATATATTTTGCTCAACTATCTAGTTGATTATGGCCTGACAGTAAGTCCAAACTTTGTTTCTTCCTAATGGCTAAAAACAGAAGTCCAAATTTTCATGTTTATCCAAGGTTATACACGCACAGAGATTAAAGAGTCAATTTTCCAATGTTTTTATAGAGCAGAACAAAACAATAGCCGTCCCCTGTCCTTGACCCCAGTGCTCACTCCCAAAGGCAATCACTTCCAAATCTTTCTGTTGATTGTTTTCATATTTACTTCCATTTTGCTTATGTTACTGTTTCTTGAGACTTTTTTTTATGTTGAATTTTTACTGGAGAATACAGAGATTGGCTCTTTATTAACATTCTTCAGCTTTACTCCATACATAAAACTTTCCCATCTTCCCAAGATCATTATACCCTAATTTTGGTTGGATAAATATTGTGTTTATACTACTTTGGCTTGTGAGTGTTTTTTATAGCTGGACCATATAACATACTATGATTATTTTTATTTATTGCACACATTTTTGGTTCCCTGGAGTTGATAACTTACTTGTTTTTTTATCTCCAAAACCTCCTTTAGTTGTATATTTACACTCTTATTATGTTTGAACACTTCAGGTATTCTAGCTCTATCTTATTGAAGAAGTTTCTAGACCCTAGAGCCTTGTGACCTGCTTTTACTTGGTCTTGTTGTCATCTGAGTCCTTTGTACATTTTTCCTGACATCTCCCTTTACCATCATCCTAGAGATTACATTTCCCTGTCTATTGGTTTAGATTCCCTCTTTCCTGTATCCCGTGTTCTCTTTCTTCTTGGTTTACTACCTCATTTTTGGTGGATCAAATCCTCTGGTAACTACTTGAGAAAAGATATGTGAGAAATTTTCTTGTTTTGTTTTGTTATATGTTCGCTTTTTGTGAAGTTGTATGCCCTTATTTTACCTGCGTATTTGATCAGTAGTTTTGCAGGTTATATTTTTATAAATACTTTTTATTTGACTAAGAATATTTCTTCACTTCCTTGTTTGTTAAGACTTTTTTCATAAATAGGTATTGAATTTTATCAAATGCCTTTTCTGCTTCTGGTTATAGGAAATTTTTTTCCTCAGAACTTGGAAAGTTTTGCTTCATTTTCTTCTAGCTTTCTAGTGTTGTTGTGATATTTGATCTTCTGCATGTGATCTAACTCTTTTTCTCTCCAGAAGCTTTTAGGATTTTTTCAAATCCCTAATGTTCTAAAATTTCATGATGATATATCTTCATATGTTTTAGCACTGGTTTTCCAGGTAAGAAAAAGTTGAGGTTGTGTGAGCTTCAAACAGGGTTCTGGAACATCCCACTCTTTAGTGCAAATAGAAAAGCCTCAGCGAAGAAGTCAAGAGGCATGCAGTACTGGCTTGAGGTGAACCACATGTGAACCTTGTTGGAGCCTGGCAGATCTGGTTGCCATAACAGTAATTGAAACAAGAGGCCAGGAGGATCTGATGTGTTACGTAAGAGGTATCTGATACAGTGTGGGTCTTTTTGCTTCCATCATGCTGAGCTTTTCATGAGCCCTTTTAGTCTAGAAAATGATGCTGAGTTTAGGAGAAATTTCTCAGATTACTTCTTGACGATTCCCTCTCCTCGTTTTCTCTGTTCTCCCTTTTCTGTAACACCTGTTCAGCAGATTTTGGATTATCCGGATTCTTCCTGAAGTCTCATGTTTTCTCCGTTATTTCCATACAGTGTCGTATTGCCTGACTTTTTGGAGAGATTTTCTCAGCCCCACCTTCTGAGTCTTTCTATTTCTCCATTTCTACTCGCATCTAAATTTCCAAAGAAATTTTATTGTTGTTGTTTCTGAATATATGTATGTATGTATGTATACATACACACACACACACACACATTCATGATCTTATTCAATGCTCGCAGCATTTGTCTTCAAATCCTCTGGATATCAATTATAGCTCGTGTTGTTTTCTAGGTTTTCTTCTTCATAAAAATAGTCTTTGTTTCCTCTATGTTTATCCTTTTCTTGTTAGTTTTGACCTCTGTATTTGTATTGGCATTGCTCTCCAGCTGTTTGCTAATTATATGTAAGAATGGTACTCTGAAAAGCTGATTGAAAGCTCTCTGTGCATGGGTGAAATATTTAATTAAAAGAGCTTTCAACATCATCTCAAAGACTTTTCTTCTTGGCTGGTCAGATTCCTTAGAGAAAACTCTTAATCTTTGACCTGAAGGGTATATGACAGGCTGCCAGTGCTCAGGAATCCAAATGGGACAAAAGGCTGAGAGCAGGACATTTAATATGCAGACTTTTACACATCTTTTTTTTTGGGTTAAGTATAAAGTAGAAGAGTACGTGCTATGTTAGTGATGGGGATGTTGTTGGCTTTAGACATAAAGGAGGTAGGAAGGCTTCATTCAAGAGGCAGGTGGATCTACCTTACCAGAATAGGAATTAATTAAGGTGGTTCTTGCTTTTGCTTCTTAGCTCATCTTTAGGTCTTTGGTAGTAGGAACTCCGGGGAGTTGTTTAGACGCAGTAAGTTGGAATATAGCGGCAGCTCCAATGAGCATATTTTAGGGTATAACTTGGGTTTCCCAAATTTCAAGATCATATTTCATACATAATATATATTTCAAATATGTGTATATATTAATCAGGTTTCTTGTGACAGAAACACATTGCAAACTACTTTAAGCCAAAAAAAATTCTATTGACCAATGTAATTGACAAGTTCAATGATAGAATGGATCAGGTATGATAAGATCTAGATGCTCAGGTAATGTCATCAGGAATTTCTTTATCTCTTGGTTCTGCTTTACTCTGTATATTGGTTTGATTTTTTGGTGGGTTTCTCCACATGGTGGACATTATGAGCATCAATTCAAGTTTTATGTGGCTGGTACAACTTTCCATATCAGATTAGAGAAACTTCCTTCTTAGCACCCATGTTTAGGAAGTGTCTGGGAGGAACTCTGCTGGCCTGCTTTGCGGGCCAGTCATGATGGACAGAGAATGATTGACTGCATGTTAATCACAAGGGAAGAAAGGCTTGAGTCTGGTGCCTTAGATCACTCAGTCAATCTGATACGCTTAATCACCTGGGATAAGAGAAGAGCAGTTTCTCAGTGAAAAGGAGCACTGGGAAGGGAGAGTCAAGAAGTGTTATTACAGTCCTGAAATTACTCATTTTAGCTTAATTCATGCCAGTCAGCAGTTAAACATGGCTATTCCTTGAGTTTCAGGTTGTACATAGAGTCACCACAGACTTTAGATATGGGTAAAAGAATGGAGAGTTGCAGTTGGGGATGTTACCCATCACATCTTAAGATATGAGTTAGTCCATCTTTTAGGTATTTTCCATCATCAGAGACCCCACTCTTGAGAATACTTTATTTCCTTGGGGACCCAGCTCCTATCATGACCACCAACAAATCTGGAACTCATAATAATAATGTGCTAATGAAGAGGGTGATTCTTTCTAGGTACTTCTGTTAATGGTTCCTAAAGAGTCTTCACAATTTTTTTTTTTTTTGCTATAGATTCAGAAGCATAGGGAATTGTACTTACTAACGTTCAATCTGTAAGACCTAGGTAGCCTGAGAGGAAGAACCAAATCTTCTGAATCCTGTGTCATGTTGGGAGGTAAATATAATACTCAGGGAGAGAGGAATGCAAGTGGCCCAAAGTCCAGGCAAAAGACCGAGGCCTTGAGACCTCTAAGAGTTGAAAGGGTAGGGAAAACTTCAAGGCCCCAGGACAATGAAAACCTTGATAACTGTTGTAGCTTTTCAGATTGAGGGTTTTTAGGTGGTTCAGGTACATGTGAAAGAATGAAAGTGAGAGAGAGAGAGAGGCGCAGTGGTTGTGAAAACATGGCTTGGAAGGTAGCCCAGTGGTATGGACAGTTAAATCTTGGGTATTTAAGTGGGTATTGAACACTGCCTAGGCGTCATCTGTTTATTTAGTAGTGACCGTCTTGAGCAATGTGTTGAAAAAGGATTCAGAAGCTTCAGGAAAGAGGGCTGTAATTAGTTCAAAAGATCAGCCAGTGGTTTGAGAATGGTAGCAGATGTACAAGCCCAGTAATTCTTTCAATGGCATTTGGTAGAATGGTCTAAGGAAATGTCCAGAACTCAAACCTAAACACAAATATTTAGACTGATGCATGGAACAGGAAATCAGAATTATAAAATGCTTTAATCTGTCAAGTACTATAGGAATTAAACTGAGAAACACATTGGTGGATTCCTCATGACTGTTGGTGGAGGTGGAGTTTGGGGGAATCCATGGATAAATACATTGAAAAAATTATGTCGATGACTTCAAAAATCACTTGTGAGATTTTTGGGGAGGAATTTGTGCTTAGTAACCAAACAAATGCAAGGACTATTAGAGCAGACTGCTAATTAGCAATCAGCCATTGCCTAATCTTAGTGTACTTGTCAGTTTCCGTTGCCACTCAATCAATTTAAGGATGCTACTTTGTATACAAAATAACACAAAGTTTCCAAGCGCCTCTGAAAGTGTTTTCCTTCATTCAGAAATCAAATATTTATTGAGCATCCACTACATGCCAGATGTGCTAGGCTCTGGGATATGACTGGTTATGATACACTTCCTCTCTATGTGGAGTTACAAATGTAATAAATGCCAACATAAGTCAGTAGCCACAGAGCTGAAAGAACAGAGAGGAAGGAGAGATTCATCCTGCCTAAAGATTTGGGGAATACTTCACAAAGGAGGTAACATTTGAGATAGGCTTTTAAGGGCTGACTAAACGCTGTTGGCTCCGTAATTCCCCAGATTCACCTGTGTGCTTTAGTTTTAAATTTTTTTCTAAAAATTTGAGATCCTTTATAGATAAGGTATAACAAGGAGCTAAACAAAGGAAGACTGGGATAAAAAAAAGAGAGAGAGAGAGAGAGAGAGAATTTCCCTATTGTAGTTGAGAGGAATGTTGAACATCAAAGGAAGAGCTATAAAGCTTTGAGTAAATGGAATGATCTAATTATATATTGAGTAGTGACAGATCCTCTTTTTTTTTATTATTGTAGTAAGAACACAATATGAGATCTACCCTCTTGACACATTTTTAAGTGTACAGTACAGTTTTGTTACCTATAAGCACAATGTTGTACAGCAGATCTCTAGAATTTACTCATTTGGCATATCTAAAACTTTATACCCTTTGTAAAGCAACTCTCCCTTTTCCCCTCCCACCACCCAGACCTTGGCAACCACCATTCTACTCTCTGTTTCTATGAGTTTAACTATTTTTAGGTACCTCATAAAAGGGGAATCATGTGATATTTGTTTTTCTGTGACTGATTTATTTCACTTAGCATACTGTCCTCCAGGTTCACCCATGTTGTTGCATATGGCTTGACTGCCTTCTTTTTTTTAAGGCTGAATGATATTCTATTTTACAAATATACCACATTTCCTTTATCCATTCACCCATTAATGAACTTTTAAGATGTTTTCATAGCTTGGCTATTGTGACTAATGGGACAACAAACATGGAGTATATATATCTCTTAGAGATCCTGATTTCAATTCTTTAGAATATGTACTCAGAAATGAGATTGCTGGATCACATGATTGTTCTATTCTTAATATCTTGAGAAACCTCCATACTACTTTCCAAAGTGGCTGCACCATTTTGCCTTCCCACCAACAATGTACAAGGGTTTCAATTTTTCCACATCGTCACCAACACTTATCTTTTTTTTTTTTATAATGGCCATCCTAATGGGTGTTAAGTGATATCTCACTATGGTTTTGATCTTCATTTCTCTGTTGATTAGTGGTGCTGAGAATCTTTTCATATCCCTGTTGGCCATTTATATGTCTTCTTTGGAGAAATGTCTATTTAAGTTTTTTGCCTATTTTTTGATTGGGATATTTGTTTTTTGTTTTTTTGTTTTGCTCTTGAGGTATAGGAGTTCCTTATAAATCTTGGATATTAACTCTTTATGAAATATATGGTTTGCAAATATTTTCTCCCATTCTATCAGTTGCCTTTTCACTCTGTTGATTATTTCCTTTAATTACAAAGGCTTTTTAATTTAATGTAGTCCCACCTGTCATTTTTATGTTTGTTGCTTGCGCTTTTGATGTCACGTCCTACATGCACTTTAATTTAATTGCCAAATATTTATTGCATATTTACTAAGTACAATCCAGAGACCAAATGAAGACCTGGAGGTGGTAGAAGCAAACCCATGTTTCTCAATAAAAAGATAATCTTATAGTCCTTATGTAAATTTGGATTCCAAAGGAAATGACCATTTTTGTTGAGAGGCTATATAGCAAAGTGATAAAAAGTGCAATTCTGGAGCCAATATGCCTAGATTTAGTATATCTTAGACAATTTACTGTCTCAATTTTTTCATCTATAATATGGGATAATAATAGTATCTATATTCCAGGGTTATTGTGAGGATGAAATGAGTTAATGCATGCTAAATTCTATATTCCTGGGCACATAACTTAATAAATGTTGGCTAATATTATTCTTTTTTGAAGACCAATAACTAAACTGTATTAATATATTTATTCAGGCTCTGTTTATCAGGTGTGATAAATTGCCAGACCCTTGTAACTTCAGGCATTCTGGTTAATGGGGTGTGAGGCCTGAGTGGGGGCATATGGTATCTCACAGATGATGAGGCTTGCTTAGTTATCAGTAAAGAAAATCTAACTTAAATGTTTTCTTAATGCACCAGATGCTTTCTTTGACCACCAATGGCAATCTTCTCTCATTTGTATTCTTTTTTAAAAAAAAAATATTGAGGTCTAGTTAACATATAGCAAAATGCACAGCTCTTAAGTATACAGCTTAACGATTGGTTTTTCTAACATATATATATATATATATATATATATATATATATATATACACCCATGTAACCATCATCCAGGTCAAGATACAGAATATTTCTATAACCCTAGAAGGTTCCAAGGCCATGCTTAACTCATGTTTTTATAAACACTGATTGTTGGGCCACCAAGGAGCTTGCTTTCTCTTGGTTTTCATCTCAAGACTCGCACCATGCTGCTTTAGATGACATCCCCTGTCCCACCAAAACTTTCCATCTCATGGCCCATTCACTTAGGACATACCTGCCTCTTGGTTAATAAATTAATTAATTAAGTTTATTTCATAGAATGTTAAAAACTAACACTGAAGTTACTATTTTCCCTAGATAATATTTTAAATAAAACCTTCCATGCTTTAATTCCCAGAAGTGATTGATGGTAGGAATTTTAGCTATTACTGTGGTATTGTTTTGGTATTGTTTTTACACCAGAGGTCTGTAATACTCCTAAAATTATGTCAAGTTTGTGGTCCTCTACACTACTGGCATCAATCAGACTGACTTAGCTGGCACAGTGGGATCTGGGATCTAAAGGTGGGGGTCAGCAGATTTTCCTGTGAAGGGCCAGATTGCAGAGCTTTTTTTGGTTTTGTGTGCTATACAGTTCCTGTCAAGACTTCTCTGTCATAACTAATCAACTGCTGTTACAGGGCAAAAAGGAACCACAGGCAAGAGTATAGAGTTGGGAATGGCTGTGTTCCAATAAAACTTTATTCAACAAAACAGACAGTAGGCCATATTGGGCCTGAAGACTGTAGTTTGCCCACTCCTTGTCTGAGCATGGCTTCATACCAGGTCTGTGACTTAAACTTTGTTTTTTTCATCAGTAAATAAGGATACTGCTGCCATCTCAACTAACTTGTAAATATCAGAAGAAAGGATCAAATTAGATAATTTTCATAAAACTGCCTAGTACCAGAGTAATTGGTTAATAATAATACACAAACGTTGAGGCTTAACCAACTAATACTGGGCCTCCTGGAAAACTATCACCTTTGTTTCTTCTATCCCTCCACCCCATTCCCTACATGTTAATCCCTGTTCACAATCCTTCCCCCAACACACACAAATACCACATCCTTGGGACTCTATTTTTACCTGCTCCAGCTACACCCTAGGGCCCCCTTTTCCCATGCACACCCAACTGGCTTAATTTTTGCATGCTCTCTCTCAGCTGTTCCTCTTCAGATTAGACCACTAGTGGCAGAAAAAAATAACATGACTGGCCCAACTTTCTTTCCAAAAGGAGTAATTTGTAGATAAATGACTTGTTCCAAGATGCCTTGGAGCATCTCACAAGAAAAGTCTAAAAAAAAAAAGTCTAAAAATTCAAGTGAAGTTTGTGATTCTAAGTATGTTAAATTACTTCTAAGAAATTCACTTCTAGCCCAAATAACAACTCAGCTCTGGGAAACTAGGAGAAGTTTGGACTTAGAGGATGCCATGTGAAGCTACTTGCACACATAGGGTTGCATTTACAGGGCGCACAGGCAGGTAGACTAGGGAGAAAGGCTAAGTCTAGACCCAGTGTATCACCTGCCATTGCTAAAATGTACAAATTAAAAGAAATAGTGGGTTTGTGGCAGTGGTATGCTGGTAAACCAGCTCCCTTCGGGAAAGCAAGAAAGCAAGCCAGCACTGTTTGTAGCACTTATCAATTTCCATGGTGTAAATACTCCCACCAGGGATCCATCTACCAATCTATCAAGCTACCAGTGGATTCACAACCAGCTCACAAAATTGCTGACTATTTCACAATCAGTTGTTCCTGCCAGTGCTGGCACATCACTGGCTCCACAGCTTCAAATATCAGGCAGGTTAGGTAAGATAAAAGTGTTTACCTCTAATAGTCTTTAGAGGAATGAAATCTTCCCAGTTTTCTAACTCAGATGAGGTAAGTTCACAGGAAGAAACTTTTCTCCATTTTTTGATCCTTGGTCCTCAGAAACTGCATGGATATTAAGCTCTTCCTCCGAATGAAATAGTATAACTAGTTTACAATTTATTTCATCTACACACAAACACACACACCTTACTGTATTCCTCATGAGCTAATGACTGTTTTCTCTCCCAAGTTATGAACTCCACACTCTTTGTGCATGTTAGGAGGATTTTTGACAGAAATCTCAGTCCTTGCTTTTTTCAAAGTGTAGTCCTCAGAGAAGCAGCATCACATCACCTGAGAGCATAATGGAAAGCAAAATTTCAAGTTGCACTCCTGATATAATGAATCAGCTTTTAAACGAGATTTGAAAATGCATTAAAGTTTGGAAAGTGCTCTGTGCTATATTCAGTTTACACTTAGGAGCTAGACAAAAACCCTGATGAAATTTGCTGTTTACCAGACCACAACAATTAGGCTTGTTTCTTTGTAGTGATGATTTGAAAAATTCTATATAGATTTATTTTCATTTAAGATATAAAAATATTCAGAATAGGTCTGATTTAAAACATGAAAGGAAACTGTCCTTTGCAGAATCATGGCAGTGTACTCTTAGGTAACTACCAAAAATAAGGCAAATTGGAGAGATGGTCTTGTCTTGGTTCAACCTTCCCTGTCAGCCTTTTGTTCATCACTTAATTACATGCTGTGATAGAAAGTATAGTGCCCCTCCCCCAAGATGGCCGTGAACTAATCCCCAAAACCTGTGAGTATGTAACCTTGCATGGCAAAGGAACTTTACAGGTGGAATTAATAAAGGATTTTGAGACACAAGAGTATCCGGGTGTGCCCAGTGAGGTCACACGGTTCTTAAAAGGGAAAGAGGAAGGCAGGAGAGTCAGAAGAGCTGTGACCACGGAAGCAGAGGTCAGAGTTGCCCAACCACAAACCAAGGAATGTAGTCTCTAGAAGTTGGACAATGGAAAAATAATAACAGTTCTCCCCTAGAACCTCCAGAACGTCCATGAGGCTGCCAACATCTTGATTTCAGCCCAGTTAAATCCATTTCAGAGTTCCGACCTCCAGGACGGTAAGACAACAAATTATGTTAAATCCTAAATGTGTGGTAATTTTTTACAGCTGCAATAAAACCCCCAAACCCATGCCCGTCTCCCCAGTTAGACTGTGAGCATTTCAAGAGCATGATTATATTCTCTACATTTTGGTTAACTGCAGTACCTAACCAGTAGGTTCTTCATAATGGTTTGGAGAAAATGAGTGAACGGGGTAGTAATGAGTCTCCTATAGTGCAGCTAAACCTAATCTCACTCTTTCACTACTTTCAGTGGTTTTCCACTACTCTTAGGATAAACAAAACCCTTACCATGACTGCAAGGCCTGCATGCCCACTGGGCTAGCCTGGTCCCGGTCCCAGCACTCATTCCCAGCTACGCTGGCTATTTTTCACGCTTAAATCCCTCCCCTCCCCCTCCAACTCCCCATGTATGTGATTAAACCCTATTTCTTCAGAACTCCCTCAAACATCACTTCCTCCAGGGAGCTCATCCTTTACTTTATATATTGAATTCCTTTTTTTTTTTTTTAGCACTTCCATTTGTAAATATAAAAAGGTATCTTTCCAACACGAGATTCTAAGCTCTATGAGAGCAGAGACCATTTCCATTGTATACTTCAGTGCCTGGCATAGAGCAGGGACCCAGTAATTATATGTTGAGTGAAATTTTTGAATAAAAATTAGTCACTGCATGTGTAAAAGAGAAAATGCTGTAGTGATGAGTCTCTCACTGTGTTAAGAAAAACAAATTCCGAAGTCTCTATACTACACAGCACTGTTGTTAGATTTCAGTCTCTGACCCCAATTTAGAATCTTCTACATTGAGCTGCCCACATTTAATGGTAGTTGATATTTGTCTGATAGAGATGTTAAATCACCACCACCACCACCCGCCTCCGTGCCCTTCCTCCCCTCCCTCTCCTGCTTGCCCCTCCTCCCCTGTACCTATACCTACACACCACTACCTGGAGTCTTTTCTTTCAGAGACTTATCAAGGGTACAGAGCCTGATATATACCTTGAGACATTACCAGGAAGTTCTACCATGGGGGCATGAACTCTAAAGTCACTGTGTCAGGTGAGGCACTGAGAAAGTCATGTTCCCTCAAACTTCAGTCTATCAAGGAGCTCTAACTTCTCAGTCAAAATCAATTATGTTGGAGTGACCTTCAGTTCCCCTTAATATTAAGTGTTCTTCAAATTCAAATGTAGCGCTTTTCCTTGAGGAAGCTGGATATCAGGTCCTCCTGGGCTGTCAGGAGGAAGAAAGGGTATGCAAAGACTTACACAGGTTGTGAACATAAAGTAGTATTTCCATCATTTAATGCTGTAATCTAATAGATGCATGAGTATGGGCTCAAAGAGTTTAGACTATATAATAAAAACTGTGCTTGAGTATCCCAACCTACATTCCAAGCAGCCTTATGGCTTTGGTCAAGCAAAAGCAAATATTCATCTGCTACCCCATAAAGGTCTTGAACCCTCAAAAGTAGATAGACAAGACTCCTGCATTGACCACCTGCTGAGCAATAGCTTTAAGTAGTTACCTTCTCTTAAGGTGAAAGAGCTCATGTAAGTGATTTTTTTTTTTATGTAGGGCTTCAGTCTACTAAAGATTCTGATCTCATTTACCAAATGCTTAATTGGGTGATAAAGTACACAGTCTGTTTAAAGTCTATCAGTGTTCTGCACACAGTAGGGAAATGGAGAGTGGTTTTAACCAATTTCTTATCATTATAAGTGCCCATTAGCACCCATTAATACAAGTTAATTTGTTTTTATACCATTCCCACCTGGTTGAAAATCTTACTCTTCCAGCCAGGATCTTTTGAATGGTGCTTTAGCTCTTAGCAGTGGTTAGATATAGAAAAGAGAATTCCATTCTTAGTGAACTAAGTGCATAAAGGAAAGATTGCACTAGTCTGAAGTTAAGAGAACAAATCTTAAACAATAAGGATAAAATTAAAATCAAGAAAATGAATTCTTCTAGTCTTAAACTTGAATTTTACCTTTAAAAGAATGGGCCCCCAGGTGTTTCTGAATATTTGGAACAAGAAATGCTCAATAAGTAACACCTACAAATGATATTTAGTTTTCTAAGACTGGGATCTTGAACTTGAAGCTTCAAAGAAGCTGATTGTGTGTGCCATTAGCCTTCCCGAACTAACCCAGCTGTAAGCAAAAGAGAGAAACTTTCTCAAAGTTGAGCAGTGAAGAAAAATAAATACATTTGTTTGTGCATTATAATAATGCTATTCATAGGTGTGTACTTAGCAAAATATTGAAGGGCAATTTGTCAGTAGCTATTAGAATTTAAAGTTTCTAAGATATCTAAAGAATGATTTGCACAACTATATAAAAATATACAAGCATGTTTGGCTTTGTAAAACACTAATAACCTAATTGTCTAACAAGAAATCTGTTAACTGCTCAACATCACTAATCATCAGGGAAATGCAAATCAAAACCACAATGAGGGCTTCCCTGGTGGCGCAGTGGTTCAGAGTCCGCCTGCCGATGCAGGGGACACAGGTTCGTGCCCCGGTCTGGGAAGATCCCACATGCCGCGGAGCGGCTGGGCCCGTGAGCCATGGCCGTTGAGCCTGTGCGTCCAGAGCCTGTGTTCCGCAGCGGGAGAGGCCACAACAGTGAGAGGCTGGCGTACCGCAAAAAAAAAAAAAAAAAAAAAAAAAAACACAATGAGATGTCACCTCACACCTGTCAGAATGGCTATCATCAAAAAGAAAACAACAAATAACAAATGTCGGTGAGGGTGTGGAGAAAAGGAAAATAGAAACCCTTGTACACTGCTGGTGGGAATGTAAATGGGTGCACAGCCACTGTGAAAAACAGTACAGAGTTTTCTCAAACTAAAAATAGAACTACCATGTGACCAGCAGTTCCACTCCTAGGTATATATCCACAAGTAACAAAAACACTAATTCAAAAAGATACATGCACCCCAGTGTTCACAGCAGCACTATTTACAATTCCCAAGATATGGAATCAAACTGTCCATCAACAGATGAATGGATAAAGAACATGTGGTTTATATACACACATTGTATGTAATATACGTACACACAATAGATTACTACTCAGCCATAAAAAAGAACAAAATTCTACCATTTGCAGCAACATGGATGGACTTGGAGGGCATTATGTCAAGTGAAATAAGTCAGACGTAGAAAGACAAATACTGTGTGATGTCACTTATGTGCGGAATCTGAAAGATACAACAAACTACTGAATATAACAAAAAAAAGCGGACACAGATATAGAGAACAAACTAGTGGTTACCAGTGGGGAGAGAGGGGAGGGGCAATATATGAGTCGGGGAGTAGGAGATACAAAATACTGGATGTAAGATAGGCTCAAGGATGTATTGTATTACACAACACAGGGAATATAGTCAATAATTTGGAAATGACTGTAAATGGAAAGTAATCTTTAAAAATTATATAAAAAATAGCTACTGTTAAAAATTTTGGCATCTATCCTTCCAGCAAATTATATATATAGCATCATATTACATACATATGCAAATTATATATATAACATTTGAAAAAAATTTTTGAATCTATTAAGTAAATTGCAGTACATCAAGAGCTGTTTGGAAAGAAAGTTATTAACACAAATAATATCCATGCTGTATTGTGCTCTGATAAAACAGGTTATATAACAGTATTATGTATGTGTTTATGCATTAAAGTCTAGAATGACTTTTCTAGATATACCCACTGGATATATCTAGAAAATGAAATTGGGGAGAGAAGCAATATTTTCACTTTCTATTTTTATATACTTCTATATCCCTTAGGTTTATTTTTAATTTTATTTTACTACCAGTATAAGTATAAATACCTTTCACACTATTTGCATATGGGCATATGTTTTCAATTCTTTTGTGCAGATACCTGGGAGTAGAATTGGGGGGTATTACATTCCCATCAGTAATATTCAAATGTGATGCTATTTGATGCTATTGCTAGTGGTACATACTGTTTTTTCACTTCTATGTCCAACTGTGGGCTGCTAGTATGTAAAAATACAATTGATTATTGTAAATTGGTCTGGCTAAACTCATTTATTATAGTGGCTATTTGTATGTTCCTTAGAATTTTCTGTCTACATGATCGTGTTGTCTAGGAATAAATACAGTTTTACTACTTCCTTTCTAATCTCTGTGCCTTTTATTTTTTCTTGCCTTATTGCCTGGCTGGGACCATTTATACAATGTTAAATATAAGAGATAGAAAGGTATGTTCCTGTCTGGTTTCCAGTCGTAGGGGGAAAGCAACTTAGTATTTTGCCATTAAGTATGATATTAACTGTAGGCTCTTTATGGATGCTATTTATCAGGTTGAGGAAATTCCCTTCTATTCCCACCTCTGAGAGTTTTTATTATGCGTGGGTGTTAAGTTTGGTCGAATACGTTTTCCGTACCTACTAAAATTATCATATGGTGTTTTATTACCCTTTTAATATAACGAAATGCATTGATTTTTGAATGATAAACCAAACTTGCATTCTTGAAATGCACCTTAATTTTTATATATTGCTGGATTCAGAACATATGTTGCTGGATTCAAGCTTTTTATCTCCCCCCCAAGTTTCATTAAAATATAATTGACATATAACATCATATTTAAGGTATACAAAATGATATGTACATATTATGAAATGGTTACCACAATTTAGTTAAAATCCATCATCTCACATTTTTATATTTTTTTGGTGATGAGAACTTTTAAGATTTACTCTCCTAGCAACTTTCAAATATATGATACAGTACTGGTTACTAGTCATCATGCTGCACATTACATCCCCAGAACTTGTTTTTCTGATTATACTCCATTATAGATTATTACAAGATACTGAATATAAATCCTTGTGCTATACAGTAAATCCTTGTTGCTTATCTATTTGATGTATAGTAGTTTGTGTCTGTTAATACCATACTCCACCCCTCTCTCACCCCTTTGGTAACCACAGGGTTCTTTTTTATATCTGTGTGTCTGTTTCTGTTTATTTGTATAGATTCATTTGTATTTTTTAGATTCCACCTTTAAGTGATATCATATAATATTTGTCTTTCCTGTCTGAATTACTTCACTTCTTATGATATTCTCTAGTCCATCCATGTTGCTGCAAATGGCAATATTTCATTCCTTTTTATGGCTGGGGAATATTCTATTGTGTGTGTGGAATCTTCTTAAGGAAATTGTCTGTTGATGGGCACTTGGGTTGTTTCCATGTCTTGGCTATTGTAAATAGTGATGCTGTGAACATTGGGGTGCATCTTTTCGAATTAGAGTTTTAATTTTTTTCTGGATATGTACCCAGGAGTGGGATTGTTGGATCATATGGTAGCTCTAGTTTTTTAAGGGACCTCCATACTGTTTTCCATAGTGACTGCACCAATTTACATTCCCACCAACAGTGTAGGAGGGTTCCCTTTCCTCCATGCCCTCTCTAGCATTTATTATTTATAGACTTTTTGATAATCATTCTGACAGGTGTGAAGTGAGAATTCATTGTGGTTTTGATTGGCATTTCTCGAATAATTAGTGATGTTTCACATCTTTTCATATGCCTGTTGGCCATCTGTAGGTCTTCTATGGAAAAAATGTTTATTTAGGTCTTCTGCCCATCTTTTGATTGGGTTGTTTGTTTTTTCAATATTGAGCTATATGAGCTGTTTTCCTATTTTGGAGATTAATCCCTTGTCGCATCATTTGCAAATATTTTCTCCCATTTAATAATAAGTCGTCTTTTCATTTTGTTGATGGTTTCCTTTGCTGTGCAAAAGCTTTTAAGTTTGATTAGGGCACAATTTATTTATTTTTGCTTTTATTTCTTATACCTTGGGAGACTGATCTAAGAAAATATTGGTATGAATTATGTCAGAGAATGTTTTGCCTATGTTCTAGGAGTTTTAGGCTATCATATCTTATATGTCTTATATTTAGGTCTTTAAACCATGTTGAGTTTATTTTTGTATATGGTGTGAGCATATGAGGGAATATTCTACTTTTACTGATTTAAATGTAGCTGTCCAGCTTTCCCAGCACCACTTGTTGAAGAGACTGTCTTTTCTCCTTGTATTTTCTTGCCTCCTTTGTCATAGATTAATTGACTGTAGGTACGTGGGTTTATTTCTGGGCTCTCTATTCTGTTCCGTTGATCTATATAACTTTTGCGCCAATATTGCACTGTTTTGATTAATTTCCTTCATCAGTGTTCAATAGTTTTCAGAGAATAGGTCTTTCACCTACTTGGTTAAGGTTATTCCTAGGCATTTTATCTTTTTAATGCAATTTAAACAGGATTTTTTTTTTTACTTTCTGATATTTCATTATTAGTGTAAAGAAATGCAACAGATTTCTGTATATTAATCTTGTACCCTGCTACCTTGCTGATCATTTATTAGTTCTAATAGCTTTTATGTGGAGACTTTAGGGTTCTCTATATACAGTATCATGTCATTTTCAAACAGTGACAGTTTTACTTCTTCCTTTCCAATTGGGATTCCTTTATTTCTTGTCTGATTGCTGTGGCTAGGACTTCCAATAGTATGTTGAATAGAAATGGTGAGTGGACATCCTTGTTCCTGAATTTAGCAGGAAGGCTTTCAGCTTTTCACCATTGAGTATTATATTGGCTATAGATCTGTCATAAATGGTTTTTATTATGTTGAGATATGTTCCCCTATACCCATTTTTATCATGAATGGTTGTTGAATTTTGTCAAATGCCTTTTCTGCATTGAGATGATCATGTGGTTTTTGTCTTTCCTATTGTTAATGTGGTGTTATCACATTGATTTTTTATTGCATATATTGAGCCATACTGGTCACTGTGGAATGAATCCAACTTGGTCATGGTGTATGATCCTTTTTATGTACTGTTGGATTTGGTTTGCTAATATTTTGTTGAGGATTTTTACATCCATATTCATCAAAGATATTGGCCTGTAATTTTCTTTTTTTGTAGTGTCTTTGTCTGCTTTTGGTATCAGGGTGATGGTGGCCTCACACAATGAGTTTAGCACTGTTTCTCCTCTTCAATCACTTGGAATAATTTGAGAAGAATAGGTATAATTTCTTCTTTGTATGTTCGGTAAATTCCCCAGTGAAACCATCTAGTTCTGGACTTTTGTTCGCAGGGAGCTCTTTAATTACAGATTTTTTCACTTCTAGGGATCAGTCTGTGCAAATTGTCTGTTTCTTCTTGACCCAGTCTTGACAGGCTGTATGTTTCTAGAAGGTTATCCATTTCTTCTAGGTTGTCCAATTTGTTGGCATATAACTGTTCATAATATTCTCACAATTTTTCTGTGGTATCTGTTTTAACTTCTCTTTTATTTCTCATTTTGTTTATTTGTGTCCTCTCTCCTTTCTTGGTGAGCCTGGCTAGAGATCTGTCAATTTTATTTATCTTTTCAGAAAACCGGCTCTTGGTTTTTATTGATCTTTTCTATTGGTTTTTATCTCTATTTTATTTATTTCCTCTCTGATCATTATTTCCTTACTTCTACTGACTTTTGGTTTTGGTTGTTATTCTTTTTCTGATTCTTTTAGATGGCAGGTTAGATTGTTTATTTGTAATTTTTCTTGCTTCTTGAGGAAGGCATGTATCACTATGAACCTCCTTCTTAGAATTGCTTTTGCTGCATCCCATAGATTTTGGAAATTTGTGTTTTCATTTTCATTCGTCTTTTTTTTTCTTTCTTTTTTTTTTTTTTTTGGCGGTACTTGGGCCTCTCACTGTTGTGGCCTCTCCTGTTGCGGAGCACAGGCTCTGGACGCGCAGGCCCAGCATCCATGGCCCACGGGCCCAGCCACTCCGCGGCATGTGGGATCCTCCCAGACCGGGGCACAAACCCGTGTCCCCTGCATTGTCAGGCAGACTCTCAACCACTGTGCCACTAGGGAGGCTCTTGTCTTTATTTTCTGATTTCTTCTTTGGTTTCGTCATTTCTAGTAGCATGTTGTTTAGTCTCCACGTGTTCTTATTTTTCTTTGGTTAATTTCTAGTTTCAAACCATTGTGGTCAGAAAAGATGCTTGAAATAATTTTTATCCTCTTAAATTTCTTGAGGTTTGTTTTGTCACCTAGTACGTGATCTATTCTAATGAATGTTCCAATGCGCGCTTGAAAAGAATTTGTATTCTTTGGGGGTGGGGAGGAATGTACTGTCCTATAGATGTCAATTAAGTCCAACTAGTCTCATGTGTTATTGAAGATTTCTGTTGACTTATTGATTTTCTGTCTTGATAATCTGTCCATTGTTGTCAGTGGGATGTTAAAGTGTCCTATTATTATATCAATAGTATTGTTAATTTTTCCTTTTATGTCTGTTAGTATTTTATGTATTTAGATGTTCCTATCATGGGTGCATGTGTTAATAACTGTAATCCTTTTATCACTATATAATGCCCTTCTTTATCTGTCTTTATGGCCTTTGTTTTAAAGTCTATTTTGTCTGAGATAAGTAAGCTATCCCTGCTTTCCTTGTCATTTCCGTTTGCATGAAATATCATTTTCCATGCCCTCAATTTCAGGTTGTGTCTTTCACCCTGAAGGGAGTCACCTGTAGGCAGCATATTGCAGGCTTTTGGTTTTTGAATCCAGTATGCCACTCTGTTCTTTTTTTTTTTTTTTTTTTTTGCGGTACGCGGGCCTCTCACCGCCGTGGCCTCTCCCGTTGCGGAGCACAGGCTCCAGACGCGCAGGCCCAGCGGCCATGGCCCACCAGCCCAGCCGCTCCGCAGCATGCGGGATCCTCCCAGGCCGGGGCACGAACCCGTGTCCCCTGCACCGGCAGGTGGACCCCCAACCACTGCGCCACCAGCGAAGCCCGCCACTCTGTCTTTTGATCAGAGCATTTAGTCCATTGACATTTAAAGTAATTATTTATAGGTTTGTACTTATTGCCATTTTAATCCTTGTTTTCTAGTTGTTTTTGTAGTTCATTGTTCATTACTCTTTATGTTTTTCCCATTATGGTTTGATTTTCTTTTGTAGTATGCTTGGGTGCCTTTCTTTTTGATTTTTGTGAATCTATTGTGTTTTTGATTTGTGGTTACCATGTAGGTCAAGTATGTTAACCCATAACTATACCTACTTGCTTTAAACTGATAGTCATACAAGTTCAAACACATTCTAAAAGATCTACATTCTTATATCCCCTTTCCCCACATTTTGTGATTTTGATATCTTATTTTGCAACTTCATGTTTACCTTTTTACTGTTTATTGTAGTTATAGTTATTTATACAATTTGTAAAATCTATGTACTGGCTTATTCACGTGATCTTCAATCCTCTCTTATATTTTCCTTTGCTGTTGTGTTTTTCTCTTTCCTATAGATTCTTGCCTCTTTTCCATTTAGAGAAGACCCTTCAATATTTCTTTTAGGGTAGGTGTAGTGTTGCTGAATTCTTTCAGTTTTTGCTTGTATGAGAAGTTCTTTCTCTCCTAAGTGATAATCTTGCTGGGTAGAGTATGC
The DNA here is from genome assembly GCF_011762595.2 of Tursiops truncatus. NCBI lineage: Eukaryota > Metazoa > Chordata > Mammalia > Artiodactyla > Delphinidae > Tursiops > Tursiops truncatus. The sequence goes on along the minus strand of NC_047040.1, from coordinate 73,446,637 downwards.
TAGGTTGCAGGTTTTCTTTTTCAGAACTGTGCATATATCATGCCACTCCCTTCTGACCTGCAAGGTTTCTGCAGAGAAATCAGCTGATAATCTTATGGAAGTTCCCTTGTAACTGACTCTGTTTATCTCCTGCTGCCATTAGAATCCTTTGTCTTAAAATTTTTCCATTACAATTATGATATGACTTGGTATTGGTCTGTTTGGGTCCATCATGTTTGGGACCCTCTGTGCTTCCTGTATCTGGATATCTGTTTCCTTCTTTAGGTTTGGGAAGTTTTCAGCCATAATTTCTTGAAATACATTTTTTGATCCCCCTCCTCCTCCCTTCAGAAACCCTGTTATGGGCAGGTTGGTGCTTTTTATGTTATCCCATAGATCTTGTATGTTGCTTTCATTATTTTAATTTGTTCTTCTGTCTGCTGTTCTGATTAGATGATTTCCATTATCCTGTCTTCCAGATCACTTATTCTTCTGTGTCATTTATTCTGTTATAATTGAATTATCTATTTTTGAGTTCATCTTTATGGTTTCTAGTTCCTTGTTACAGTGATCTGCATTTATATTGATAATCTTAATTCAGTTAGTGTTTTTAATACCTCCTTTTTGAACTCGTGGTCTAATAGACTGGTGAGCTATGTTTCATTATTTTTTCTTTTAGGAGATTTCTCTTGTTCTCTTAATTGGGAGTAGGTCCTCTGCCTTTTCATTTCACTTAAGTTTCTCTGTCTCTGTAAACTTTAGGAGAAACAGTTATCTATTGTGGTTTTGAAGGGGTGTTTTTTATGTGGGAGTATACCTGTGTAGACTGTGCATGTCCAATGTTTTTGGTGCGAGGGCTGGTTTTGGCATGAATGCCAGCCACTGCTTTCCTCAGGGTGTGCTGGCTGTTATCCCCTTGATAGGGAGTGTAGTTTGTGTTGTACTATCTAGAGCCTGTGCAGGATGTGAGGTGGGGCTTCCTCTCCTCTGTTGCTATCACTGTCCTGTCATGGGTGGGATCTGCTCCCCAATTATTGGATTAGAAGCCCTCATGGTCAGATTCAATCATGCTCCATTGCCCTTGAGTGTGTGCCCTGGCCCAAAGGAGGTGATTGCTGAAGCAAGTGAGGCCCATGTGTTCACAGAGGACCTATGTGCCACCTGTGTATACATGTGCGGTTCTGCTCAGAAGCAGCCCAAGGTCATGTCCTTTTCTCTGTGTGTGACCCATATCTAGGGCAAGGCTGCTGTGAAGTAGGCTGTGACTGGGGGTTAGGGCGTTGTGGGTGGAGGTATTGTTATAGCTGTGCTGCCACCTGAGTCTTCTCCCAGGATCTGCCTGCACCAGATCTAGCACTAAGCTGCTGTGTGTAATGGGCAGGGCCAGGGTGCTCTTGCTGGGAGAGTAACTGCTGTATACTTTTTGTTGTTGTTGTTGAATGTCTTTTTTTATTGAAGCGTAGTTGCTGTACAATATTATATAAGTTACAGGTATATAATATAGTGATCCATAATTTTTAAAGGTTGTATGCCATTTAGTTATTATAAAATATTGGCTATATTCCCTGTGTTGTACAATATATACTTGTAGCTTATTTTATAACTAGTAGTTTGTACCTCTCACTTTCCTACCCCTATATTTCCCCTCCCCCTATATTTCCCCTCCCCCTTCCCTCTTCCCACTGGCAACCACTAGTTTGTTCTCTGTATCTGTGAGTCTGCTTCTTTTTTGTTATATTCACTAGTTTGTTGTATGTTTTAGATTCCACATATAAGTGATATCATATAGTATCCTGAATGGGAGAAAATATTTGTAAATGATTAGACAGATAAGGGATTAATAGCCAACATATATGAACAGCTCATAAAACTCAAAAAATCAAACAACCAATTAAAAATGGTCAGAAGAACTGAATAGACAATTCCCCAGAAAGAAAATGCAGATAGCCAACAGGCACATGGGAAGATACTCAACATCACTAATCATCAGGGAAATGCAAATCAAAACCACAATGAGATATTACCTCACACGTGTCAGAATGGCTATCATCAAAAAACACAAATAACAAATGTTGGTGAGGTTGTGGAAAAAGGAAAAAAATCCTTGTACACTGCTGCTGAGAATGTAAACTGGTGCACAGCCACGGTAGAAAACAGTATGGAGATTGCTCAAAAAACTAAAAATAGAAGTACTGTGTGACCCAGCAATTCCACCCCTGGGTACATATCAAAAGAACACAAAAACACTATTCAAAAAGATACATGCACCCCAATGTTTATAGCAGCATAATTTACAGTTGCCAAGATATGGAAGCAACCTAAGTGTCTATCAACAGATGAGTAGGTAAAGAAGATGTGGTATGTGTATATATACACAATGGAATGCTGGTCAGCTTTAAAGTGAAATTTTGCCATTTGCAGCAGCATGGATGGACTTGGAAGCGTTAAGTGAAATAAGTCTGACAGAGAAAGACCGCTGTGTACTTCTGAGTGCACTGACAATGGCCCCACCCAGACCACACCCCAGTCCCTCCCGGCTATCTCTGAATAGATAGATGAGTCCTCCTCCAGGACCTGTCTGCTTGAGATTCGGTGCTTAGCTGCTGTGCACATTTTTGGTGCTGCCCATGCATGCGTTGACAGTGGTTGCTGTGGCCCCATCCATCACGTGGTTTGTGCTGACAGTGGCCTCAATGGCTCCACCTGGTTCACGTCCCAGGTGCCCCAGTCTGTCTCTGTGTTGCTAAACCAAGTCTTTGCCCATATATTACATTTCGCTCTGGTGTGGAGTGAGCAGGGCCAGGGTGTTTGCCCCTCTGGATTGGGAAGTGTGGCAAGGTGGCAGTTGCCAGTGCAAGGTGCTCTCTGCCCTGATTGTCAGGAAGCCAGCATGCATACACTCTTTGTGAGTAGAGTCCTGGCTTTTCCTGCCCTTCTTTCTGTCTCAGTGGGTTTCCCAGTAGGCAAGGGGGCTTGGCTCCTCCACACAGGACCTCAGGACTGGGATGCCCAGATTGTGGCTCAGTCTGCTCACTCCCCAGGGAAAGGGTCCACCAGTGAGGACCTTCTCTTCCTACAAATCACTCCCTGGAGTATAGGTTCTGACCTGATGCCCTTTTTTTCTGTCCTACTTGCAGAACTTTCTTGCAGCTTTAGTTGTATAGGATCTCTTCGGCCAATTTCCAATTTTCCATGAGAATTGTTCCATATGTAGATGTATTTCTGATGCTTTTTTTGGGGGAGGTGGGCTCCATGTCCTCCTCCTCTGCCATCTTGATTATTGCCTTGCATCCCCAGAGCTTATTAATCTTATAACTGGAAGTTTGTACCTTTTGACCACCTTCATCCAATTTCCCCACCTCCGGCAACCACAAATCTGATACCTGTTCGTATGACTTTGGTTTTTTTAAGACTCAATATATCAGATCATACTATATTTGTTTTTCTTTCTCTGACTTATTTCACTTATCATAATGCCCTTGAGAACCATTCATGTTGTTGAAAATGGCAGGATTCCCTTCTTTTATGGCTGAATAGTACTCCATTGTCTATACATGCCGCATTTTCTGTACCTTTTCATCTGTTGATAGCCATTTATGTTGTTGCTGTATCTTGGCTATTGTAAGTAATGCTGCAGTGAACATGGGGATGCAGATATCTCTCTGGGATGGTGATTTTGTTTCCTTCATATGTTTACCCAGAAGGGGAATTTCTGGATCATATGGTACCTCTATTTTTAATTTTTTTGGGAAATCTCTATACAGATTTTTATAGAGGCTGTACCAATTTACATTTCCACAAAGAGTGCACAAGTGTTCCCTTTTCACATCCTCACCAACACTTGTTGTTTCTTGTCTTTTTGATAATACCCATCCTAATAAGTGTGATGATTTCTCATTGTTTTGATTAGCATTTCTCTGATTAGTGATGTTGAACACCTTTTCAAGTACCAGTTAGCCATTCATATATCTTTGGGAAAATGTCTATTCAGATCCTCTGCCCTTTCTTTTTTTACTCAGATTGTTTCTTTGCTATTAAGTTGTGAGTTCTTTATATATTTGGGATATTAACCCCTCTTCAGCTCTCAAAATATTTTCTCCCATTTCATAGATCTTATTTTCATTTTGTTGATGATTTCCTTTGCTGTGCAGAAGATTTTAGTTTGATGTAGTCCCACTCACTTTTGCTTTTGTTGCCTTTGTTTTGGGTGTCAAACCAGATCATTACCAAGACTGATGTCAAAGAGCTGACTCCTGTTTTATCTTCTAGGAGTTTTATGGTTTCATTTGTTACATTCAGGTCTTTAATCTATTTAATGATTTTGTGTGTATGGTGTAAGATAAGGGTCCAGCTTTATTTATTTTTTGCATGTAGCTGTCCAGTGTTCCAAGAATCATTTATTGAAAAGACGATCCTGTCCGCATTGTATATTCTTGGCTCCTTTGTACATTAATTGACCATATATATATGTTTGGTTTTGAGCTCTCTGTTCCATTGCTGTGTCTGTTTTTGTACCAATACCATACTACTTTGATTATTATAGTTTGGTAATATACTTTGAGATCGGGAATTGTGATGCTTCCAGCTTTGGTATTCTTTCTGAATATTGATTTGTCTATTCGGGGTCTCTTGTGGTTCCATACAAATCTTAGAATTGTGTGTTCTGTTTCTGTGAGAAATACTATTGGAATTTTGATAGTGACTGATTAAATCTCTAGATGGTGTCAGGTAGTATGCACATTGGAAGAATTATTATTGTTAAAATCTATGAGCACAGAATAAATATTCCATTTATTTCTATCTTCAATTTTATTCATCAGTGTCTTATAGTTATCAGTGTACAGGTCTCGCACCTCCTTGGTTAAATTTATTCCTAGATATTTGCTTCCTTTTGATGCAACTGTAAATAGGATTATTTCAGTTTCTTGCAGCTTATTGTTAGCATATAGAAAATCAGCTGACATTTGTACATCTTTTCTTGAACCCTCCAACTTTAGTGAATTCATTGATTAGCTATAGCAGTTTCTTTGTTTTTGTTTTTGCTTTTGGAATCTTTAGGGTTTTCTAAATATATCTTCTGCAAATAAAGATTATCTTTTTTTCAGTTTGGATGCCAATGATAAACCAAACCTGCATTCTTGGAATGTACCCCACTTTTTATATATAGCTTGATTCAAAATATGTTTTTCAAACCCATTTCTGTTATCACAAGTATTTGTATCTCCACAAAACATTTTGGTTTATAGTTTATTTGTAATGTCTTTGGTTATGGTAACAGGATAATGTTGGCATCACAAAATAGATGGACAATCTTCCTTTATTTTGAAACAGTTTGTGTAGGCATGGTATTTCTTCCTTAAATACCTGATAAAATTTGCCAGTGATAACATCTGTGCCCAGATTTTCTTCACAGCAAGCTTTTTAAATGTACTTTCAACTTATTTAATTGATATAAGGTTGTTTAGGTTTTATGTCTTCTTGAGGCAGTTTTCATAATTAGTTTTTCAAATAATTTGTTCATTTCACCCACCCTGATCATCAATTTTATTGGCATAACTTTGTCCATAATATTTTCTTATTATCTTTTGAATGTATGTAGGGTATCTTGTGATATTTCCTTTTATGGTTTTTATACTGATAATTTGTTCCTTTCCCCTTTTTTCTTGACAAGTTGTTTTATACAATTTATTGACCTTTTCAAAGAACTCAAGAAGAGTGAATGAACACAGAAGTTTAACAAAGAATTAGAAAATATAGGGCTTCCCTGGTGGCGCAGTGGTTGGGGGTCCGCCTGCCGATGCAGGGGGCACGGGTTCGTGCCCCTGTCCGGGAGGGTCCCGCGTGCTGCGGAGCGGCTGGGGCCGTGGCCGCTGGGCCTGCGCGTCCGGAGCCTTTGCTCCGCGGCGGGAGAGGCCACAACGGTGAGAGGCCCGTGTACTGCAAAAAAAAAAAAAAAAAACAAAAGAATTAGAAAATATAAACAACTAAATAGAGCTGAAAAATATAATAACTGAAATAATACACTACAAGGAATCAGTAGTAGAATAGATGATACAGAGGAGCAAATCAATGAACTGAAAGACAGAGTAGTGGAAATCACTGAACAGAAAAAAGAAATAATGAGGACAGTTTGAGAGCTCTGGGAAAACATATAGCATATTAACTTTCACATTACAGGGATACAGGAATGAGAAGGTTGAGAGGAAGGGACAGTAAACTTACTGGAAGAAATAATAGCTGAAAACTTCCCTAACCTAGGAAAGAAAACAGACATCCAGGTCCAGGAAGCACAGAAAGACCCAAACAAGATCAACCCAAAGAGGTCTACAACAAAATACATTGTAATTAAAATGGCAAAAATTAAAGATAAAGAGAGAATCTTGAAAGCAGCAAGGGAAAAGCAACTAGTTATATATAAGGGAATGCCCATAAGAGTGTAAGCTAACTTTTCAGCAGAAACTGCAAGCCAGAGGTTAGTGACATTATATATTCTGAGTTACTAAAGGAAAAATACTTATAACAAAGAACACTCTACCTGACAAGTCTTTCATTCAGATTTGAGGGAGAGATAAAGAGTTCTACAGACAGGCAAAAGCTAAAAGAGTTAAGCAGCATTAAACATGCTCTACAAGTAATGTTAAAAGAACTTCTAAGTGTAAAAGAACAGACCGCAAGTAGAAATATGAAAATTATGAAAGAATATCATTGGTAAAGGTAAATATACATAAAAGGCAGTAGATCAACCATGTATAATGCTAGTAGGAAGGTTAAAAAACAAAAGTATATCAACAACGAGTAGTTAATGGATACACAAAACAAAAAGATGTAAAATATAATGTCAAAACCAGTAAATGTGGAGGAAGGAGTAAAACACAAGGTTTCTAGAATGCATTAGAATTTAAGAGATTATCAGCTTAAAATAATCATATATATGTTGCTGTGTATGAACCTGGTAAGCTCAAACCAAAAATCCATAATAGATACACAAAAAAGAGAAAGGAATCAAACATAACACTAAAGATTGTCATCAAATCATGACAGAAGAGAGCAAAGAAAGAAAGGGGGAAAAACTATTTAAAACAATGATAAAAAACAACCCCCTAAACATTTATCAAAATGGCAGTGTGTACTTACCTACCAATAACTATTCTAAATGTAATCATTTAGAATTAATTGTGTAATTTATCAGAATAAATGCTCCAATCAGAAGACAGTGGCTGACTGAATACAAAAACAAGACTCATACACTGCCTGCAACAAATAGATACACTTCAGATCTAAAGACACACACAAACTGAACTTGGGGAGATGGAAAAGGGTATTCCATGTAACTGGAAATGATAAGACACCTGGAGAAGTAATATTTTATTGGACAAAATTGACTCTAAAGCAAAGACTTAAAAAAAGACAAAGGACATTACATAATGATAAAGGGAATAATCCAAAGAGAAATAACAATTGTAAATGTACCCAACATAGGAGAACCTAAATACATAAAATAAACATAAGAGGAGAAATTGATAGTAACATGATAATACTAGGGGACTTTGACACCCCACTTACATCAATGGACAGATCATCCAAACAGAAGATCAATAAGGAAACACTGGCTTTAAATGACATATTAGACTGCATGAATTTCTTAAAATTTTATATTAGAGTATATTTGATTTACAATGTTGTGTTAGTTTCAGGTGTACAGCAGAGTGATTTAGTTATGTAATACATATACATATATCTTTTTTTCAGATTCTTTTCCCACATAGGTTATTACAGAGTATTGAATAGAGTTCCTTGTGCTATACAGTAGGTTCTTATTGATTATCTGTTTTATATATAGTAGTGTGTATATGTTAATCCCAACCTTCTAATTTATCCCTCCCCAATCACCTTTCCCCTTTGGTAACCATAAGTTTGTTTTTTAAGTCTGTGAGTCTGTTTCTGTTTTGTAAATAAGTTCCTTTGTATCAGTTTTTCTAGAATCCACATATAAATGATATTTGTCTTTCTCTGTCTGGCTTACTTCACTTAGTATGATAATCTATAGATCTATTCATGTTGCTGCAAATGGCATGATTTCATTCTTTTTTATGGCTGAGTAATATTCTATTGAATATATATACCACTTCTTTTTTATCCATTCCCCTGTCGATGGACATTTAGGTTGCTTCCATATCTTGGCTATTGTAAATAGTGCTGCAGTGAACATTGTGGTGCATGTATCTTTTTGAAGTATGGTTTTCTCTGGATATATGCCCAGGAGGGGGATTGCTGGATCATATGGTAAAATAGTTCTATTTTTAGTTTTTTAGGGAACCGCCATACTGTTCTCCATAGTGGCTGTATCAATTTACATTCCCACCAACAGTGCAAGAGGGTTCCCTTTTCTCCACACCCTCTCCAGCATTTGTTGTTTGTAGATTTTCTGATGATGCCTATTCTAACTGGTGTGAGGTGATACCTCATTGTAGTTTTGATTTGCATTTCTCTAATAATTAGTGATGTTGAGCAGCTTTTCAATTGCTTCTTGGCCATCTGTATGTCGTCTTTGGAGAAATGTCAATTTAAGTCTTGTGCCCATTTTTTGATTGGGTTATATTTCTTGATATTGAGCTGCATGAGCTGTTTGTATATTTTGGAGATTAATCCCTCATCGGTTGCCTCATTTCCCATTCTGTGTGTTGTCTTTTCATTTTGTTTATGGTATCCTTTGGTGTGCAAAAGCTTTTAAGTTTAATCAGGTTCCATTTATTTTTTTTTTTAATTTTCATAACTCTTTGAGTTGAATCCAAAAAGATATTGCTGCAATTTTTGTCACAGTTCTGCTTATGTTTTCCTCTAAGAGTTTTATAGTATCCAGTCTTACATTTAGGTCTGTAATCCATTTTGAGTTTATTTTTGTGTATGGTGTTAATGCTCTAATTTCATTCTTTTACATGTATCTGTCCAGTTTTCCCAAAACCACTTATTGAAGAGACTGTCTTTTCTTCATTGTATATTCTTGCCTCCTTTGTCATAGATTAATTGACCATAGGTGCATGGGTGTATTTCTGGGCTTTCTATCCTGTTCCATTGACCCATAATTCTGTCTTTGTACCATACTGTTTTGATTACTGTGGCTTTTAGTATAGTCTGAAGTCAGGGAGTCTGATTCCTCCAGCTTTGTTTTAATTTCTCAAGATTGCTTTGGGCATTTGGGGTCTTTTGTGTTTATATACAAATTTTAAGATTTTTTGTCTTAGATCTGAAAAGAATGCCATTGGTAATTTGATAGGGATTGCATTGACTCTGTAGATTACCTTGGGTAGTATAGTCATTTTGACAATATTGATTCTTCCAATCCAAGAACATGGTATACCTTTCCATCTGTTTGTCATCTTCAATTTCTTTCTTCAGCTAGACCACATGAACTTGATATATATATAAAACAATCCATCCAAAAGCAGCAAAACACTCATTCTTTTCAAGTGTGCATAGAACATTCTCCAGGATAGATCACATGATAGGCCACAAAAAGAATCTCATTACATTTTAAAAGATTGAAATTATATCAAGCATCATTTCTGACACCTTCCTTTCCATGAGACTGGAAACCAATAACAGGAAAAAAATGCAAAAAAATACAAACAAGGGGGTACTTAAAACTATGCTACTAAACAAGCAACAGACCACTAAGGACATTTTTAAAATACATCAGAAATAATGTAGAAAGAAAAGAAAGTGGAACACAACAATTCAAAATCTAAGGCACATAGCAAAAGCACTTCTAAGAGGGAAGTTTATAACCATCTAAGCCTACTGCAAGAAAAAAGAAAAATTCTCAAAAAACCTAACGTTATACCAAAAAGGAACTAGAAGAGAAACAAAAAAATCCCAAAGTTAGTAGAAGGAAAGAAATGATAAAAATCAGAGCAGAAACAAATGAAATAGAGAATTTAAAAAATAGACAAGATCAATTAAACTAAATATAAACAAAATAAATAAACCTATAACCAGACTTCTCAAGAAAAAGACCCAAATCAATAAAATCAGAAATTAAAAAGTAACCACACAAATACAGTAACCACATAAATACAAAGGATCTTAAGACATGACAACAAACAATTATATACCAATAAAATTGAAATCCTAGAAGAAATCCTCAAATTCCTAGAAATGTATTATCACCCAGGACTGGATCAGGAAGAAATACAAAATATGAACAGACCAATTACCAGTAATGAAATTGAATCAGTAATTTAAAAATTATCAAACAAAAATCCAAGACCAGATCCTTTCACAGGTGAATTCTACCAACATGTACAGAATAGGTAGTGCCTATTCTTCTCAAACTATTCCAAAAAAGTGAAGAGGAATGAATGAAAACTTCAAAACTTATTCAGCAAGGCATGATATCAAAACCAGACAAAGACAGCACAAAGAAAATTACCAAAATCACTGATTATAAATGCAAAAATCCATAACAAAGTAATAGCAAACCAAATTCAACAGTACAATAAAAGGATCTAATGCCATGATCAAGTAGGATTATCCTGGGGATGCGAGAATGGTTCAATTTCTGTAAATCAACATGATACACCCTACTAATAAACTGAAGAATAAAAATCATGATTATCTCAGCAGATGCATAGAAAGATTTTGACAAAATTCAACATCCATTTATGATAAACTGTCAACAAAAGAGATGTAGAGGAAATGTACCATGGAGGTCAACATGATAAAGGCCATATATGTCAAACCTACAGCCAACAGAATACTTGATGGTGAAAAGTTAAGCATTTTCTCTAAGATCAGGAAAGAGGCAAGGATGCACAGCAGCGACACCCTTACTGTGCTCAAAAGCCACTGCAGGGCTTCCCTGGTGGTGCAGTGGTTGAGAGCCCGCCTGCCGATGAGGGGACACGGGTTCGTGCCCCGGTCCGGGAAGATCCCACATGCCGTGGAGCGGCTGGGCGCGTGAGCCATGGCCGCTGAGCCTGTGCGTCTGGAGCCTGTGCTCCGCAGCGGGAGAGGCCGCAGCAGTGAGAGGCCCATGTACCGCAAAAACAAAACAAAACAAAAAACAAAAAACAAAACAAAACAAAAAAAAGCCACTGCAAACATAGCAATAAAAACATGTCATTTTCAAAAAAAAAACACACTTTTATTCAACATTATTTGAAGTCCTAGCCACAGCAATCACACAAGTAAAAGAAATAAAAGGAATCCAAATTGGAAAAGAAGAAGTAAAACCATCTGTTTTTGCAGATAAGATGCTATATATAGAAGATCCTAAAGACATCACCAAAACCTATTAGAGCTAATAATTCATTAAGTTGCAGGATATAAAATCAATATAGAAATTTGTATTTCTATACATAAATAACAAGTGTCCAAAAGGGAAATTAAGAAAACAATCCCATTTACAATTGAGTCAAAAATGAAACAACTAGAAATAAATATCTGAAGAGTGAAAGACCTCAACTAAGAAAACCATAAGACACTGATGAAAGAAAAGGTGATAGAAATAGATGGAAAGATGGTATTCATGGATTGGAATAATTAATGTTGTTAAAATGACCATACTACACATGGCAATCTACAGATTCACTGCAATCCCCATCAAAATGCCAATGGCAAATACCAGTGTTTTAGTCCTGTTTTTTCACAGGACTAAAATAATTCTAAAATTCGTATGGAAACAAAAACCCGAATATCCAAAACATTCTTGAGGAAGAACAAAGTTGGCAGTATGATGCTCCCTAACTTCAACCTATACTACAAAGCTATAGTCGTCAATTCAGTATGGTGCAGACACAGAAAACAGACACATAAGTGAATGGAACAGGATAGAGAGCCCAGAAATTAACCACTCATAAGCTCATAAGTGGTCAGTCTTAAGCAAGGGATGAAAAAATATACAGTGGGAGAAAAGACAGCCTCTTCAAAAAGTGGTGTTGGGAAAACTGGACAGCTACATGCAAAAGAATCAAACTAGACTACTTTCTCCACCAGACACAAAAATAAACTCAAAATGAATTAAAGACTTAAATGTAAAAATTGAAACCTTAAAACTTCTATAAGAAAATACATGCAGTATGTCCTTTGACATCTGCCTTGGAAATATTTTTTCGATATGTCTCCTCAGTGAAGAGAAACAAAAGCAAAAATAAACAAATGGGTGTACATCAAACTAAATCTTTTTGCTTAGCAAAAGAAACTATCTAAAAAAATTAGAAGGCTGCCTACTGAATGGAAGAAGATATTTGCTAAAGATATATCTGATTGGGGGTCAATATTCAAAATATACGAAGAACTCATACAACTCAATGTCAAAAACACACAACCAGATTAAAAAATGAGCAGAGGATCTGAATAGATGTTTGTCTGAAGAAGACATATAGATGGCCAACAGGCACATGGAAATATGCTCAACATCACTATCAGGGAAATGCAAATCAAAACCACAATGAGATATCACCTCACGCCTCTCAGAATGGCTTTATCAAAAATACAACAAATAAGTGTAGGCAAGGATGTGGAGAATAAGGAACACTTGAGCACTGCTGGTGGAAATGTAAATTGGTGTAGCCACTATGGAAAACACGACAGAAGTTCCTTAAAAAATTAAAACTAACATATAATCCAGCAATTCCATTTCTGGGTATTTTTCTGAGGTAAACAAAAACTAATTAGAAAAGGTATCTGCACCTCCATGTTCACTGCAGCATTATTTACAATAGCCATTGCATAGAGGCAACCTAACTGTCCATTGATAGAATACTGGACAAAAAAGATACGATATGTGTACACACACATTTATATACATACACAATGGAATATCACTCAGCCTTAAAAAATAATGAAATCTTGACATTGGCAACAACATGGTATTATCCTAAATGAAATAATTTTGACAGAGAAAGACAAATACCTTATGACTTCATGTGGAATCTAAAAAACAAATGCATAGAAAGAGATTGGGTTTCCAGTTGCCATATCTGGGGGTCAGGGCCAGGGGTAATTGGATGAAGGTAGTCAAAAGGTATGAACTTCCAATTGTAAAATAAATAAGTACTAGGGATGTAATATACACATGATAAATATAATTAACACTTTTCTATGTTATATATCTGAAAAGAAGAGAGTAAATCCTGAGAGTTCTCATCACAAGAAAAAGTGTTTTTATTTTATTTTGTGTCTGTATGAGATGATGGATGTTCACTAAACTTACTGTGGTAATCACACCATGATGTAAGTCAAGTCATTATGCATATATATGCAATGTACACATTACATACATATATATATGTATATAGTGCTGTATGTCAATCATCTCTCAATAAAACTAGAAAAATGTTTCTTGTAGTCAGTTTAGTTTGGTGTGTTATTTAATTGGGATATTTAGGTCATTTGTTTTAAAGTAGCTATTGATATGATTTGATTTAAATCTACTATATTACTACTTCCTATTTTTCTCCTCTATTTTGCATCTCCTTTTCGGACTGATATTTTTGTAGAGGGAATATTTTTTAAATTTCATGTTAGCTTTACAATTGACTTATAAGCTATATGTGTGTGTGTGTTCAGTGGTTACTCTAGAGTTTAGAGGCAAACGTTCAAACAATACTAATCTCCTCATGTATAGTAAGAACACCTGTAAAAGTTTACTTTTACTTCTCTCCTGGTGTTTGCATACATTTTATCTCTACATATTATAAGTTATGATGTACATTGGTTTAAATGGTTAATTGCTTTTATGTGTGTATTTCTACAAAACTTTATGGACCTGAAACTAACACAACATTGCTAACCAACTATACTCCAATATAAAATAAAAATTAAAAAAAAAAATTCATGGGGGGATCTTCAAGATGGCAGAGGAGGAAGACGTGGAAATCACCTTCCTCCCCACAGACACATCAAAAATACATCTACATGTGGAACAACTCCTACAGAACACCTACTGAACACTGGCAGAAGACCTCAGACTTCGCAAAAGGCAGAAAACACCCATGAACCTAGGTAGGGCAAAAGAAAAAACAGAGACAAAAGAGTAGGGACAAGACCTGCACCTCTCGGAGGGAGCTGTGAAGGAGGAAAAGTTTCTACACACTAGGAAGCCCCTTTGCTGGCAGAGACGGGGATTAGGCAGGGAGGAAGCTTCAGAGCCACAGAGGAGACCACAGCAACAGGGATTCATAAGGCAAAGCGGAGAGATTCCTGCACAGAGGATCAGTGCCAACCAGACTCACCAGCCTGAGAGGCTTGTGTGCCCAACCTCCAGGGCGGGTAGGGGTTGGGAGCTGAGGCTTGGGCTTTGGAGGTTAGATCCCAGAGAGAGGACTGGGGTTGGCTGCATGAGGACAACCTGAAGCGGGCTAGTGTGCCACAGTTAGCTGGGAGGGAGTCAGAGAAAAAGTCTGGAACTGCCTAAGAGGCAAGAGGCCATTGTTTTGGGGTGTGCGAGGAGAGGGGATTCCTTCCTGTCTGCCCACAGAAGGCAGAGCACTGCCTAAATGAACTTCAGAGATGAGCACAAGCCATGGCTTTCAGCTCAGACCACAGAGACAGGCATGAAATGCTAACGCTCCTATTGCAGCCACCAAGAATCCTGTGTGCAAGCACAGGTCACTATCCACACCCCACTCACCTGGGAGCCTGTGCAGCCCGCCACTGCCAGGGTCCCATGATCCAGGGACAACTTCCCCAGGACAACACATGGTGCAACTCAGGCTATTGCAATGTCACATCAGCCCACTGCTGCAGGCTCGCCCCACATTCTAACCATGACTACTGTACCACTTCGTACCCCCGGCCTGAATGACCAAGAGCCCCCTAATCAGCCTCTGCTTTAACCCCCACCTGTCTGGGTGGGAAACAGATGCCTGAGGGCGACCTACACGAAGAAGTGGGGCCAAAACAAAAGCTGAACCCCAGGAGCTGTGTGAACAAAGAAGAAAAAGGGAAATTTTTCCCAGCAGCCTCAGGAGCAGTGGATTAAATCCCCACAATCAACTTAAGGTACCCTGCATCTGTAGAATACCTGAATACACAATGAGTTGTCCCAAAACTGAGGCAGTGGATTTGGGGATCAACTGTAGGCTTGGGGTTTGCTGTCTGTGACTGATTTATTTCTGATTTTTATGTTTACCTTAGTTTAGTTTTTAGCATGTGTTATCATTAGTGGATTTGTTTATTGGTTTGGTTGCTCTCTTCTTTTTTTATTATTTTTCTTATCTTTTAATAATTGTTTTTTTCC
Organism: Tursiops truncatus; assembly: GCF_011762595.2. Lineage (NCBI taxonomy): Eukaryota > Metazoa > Chordata > Mammalia > Artiodactyla > Delphinidae > Tursiops > Tursiops truncatus. Next base: position 73,431,417 of record NC_047040.1, on the reverse strand, counting down.
TTTTCTTCTGAGCTGTGTGGCTGACAGGGTCTCAGTGCTCTGGCCTAGTGGCAGGCCTGAGTCTCTGAGGTGGGAGGGGCAAATTCAGGACACTGGACCACCAGAGAACTCCCAGCCCCAGGTAATATCAGTCAGCAAGAGCTCTCCCAGAGATCCCCATCTCAATGCTAAGACCCAGCTCCATCCAAAGGCCAGCAAACTCCAGTGCTGGATGCCCCATGACAAACAATTAGCAAGACAGGAACGCAAACCCACCCATTAGCAGAGAGGCTGCCTAAAATCATAATAAGTTCAGACACCCCAAAACACACCACTGGACATGGTCCTGCCCACCAGAAAGAAATGCCCCATGCAGCAGAACATAGGCACCAGTCCCCTCCACCAGGAAGCCTACGCAGCCACTAAACCAACCTTAGCCACTGGGAGCAGACACCAAAAACAATGGGAACTAAGAACCTGCAGCCTGCAAAAAAGGAGCCCCAAACACAGTAAGTTAAACAAAATGAGAAGACAGAAAAATATGCAGCTGATGAAAGAGCCAGGTAAAAACCCACCAGACCAAACAAAGGAAGAGGAAGTAGGCAGTCGACCTGAAAAAGATTCAGAGTAGTGATAGTTAAGATGATCCAAAATCTTGGAAATGGAATGGAGAAAAAACAAGAAATGTTTAACAAGAACCTAGAAAAATGAAAGAGTAAACAAACAATGATGAACAACACAAATGAAATTAAAAATTCTCTAGAAGAAACCAATAGCAGAATAACTGAGGCAGAAGAACGGATAAATGACCTGGAAGATAAAATAGTGGAAATAACTACTGCAGAGCAGAATAAAGAAAAAATAATGAAAAGAATTGAGGACACTCTCAGAGACCTCTGGGACAACATTAAATGCACCAACATTCGAATTATAGGGGTCTCAGAAGAAGAGAAAAAGAAAGTCTCTGAGAAAATATTTGAACAGATTATAGTTGAATACTTCCTTAACATGGGAAAGGAAATGGTCAATCAAGTCCAGGAAGCGCAGGGATTCCCACACAGGATAAATCTAAGGAGAAACACACCGAGACACATATTAATTAAACTATCAAAAATTAAATACAAAGAAAAAATATTAAAAGCAGCAGGGGAAAAACAACAAATAACATACAAGGGAACCCCCCTATAAGGTTAACAGCTGATCTTTCAGCAGAAACTCTGCAAGCCAGAAGGGAGTGGCAGGACATATTTAAAGTGATGAAAGGGAAAAACCTACAACCAAGATTACTCTACCCAGAAAGAATCTCATTCAGATTTGACGGAGAAATTAAAACCTTTACAGATAAGCAAAAGTTAAGGGAATTCAGCACCACCAAACCAGCTTCGACAAAAATGCTAAAGGAACTTCTCTAGGCAAAAAACACAAGAGAAGGAAAAGCCCTACAAAAACAAACCCAAACAATTAAGAAAATGGTAATAGGAACATACATATCGATAATTACCTTAAATGTAAATGGATTAACTGCTCCAACCAAAAGACATAGACTAGCTGAACGGATACAAAAACAAGACCCATATATATGCTGTCTACAAGAGATGCACTTCAGACCTAGGGACACATACAGACTGAAAGTGAGGGGATGGAAAAAGATATTCCATGCAAATGGAAATCAAAAGAAAACTGGAGTAGCAATTCTCATATCAGACAAAATAGACTTTAAAATAAAGATTATTAGAAGAGACAAAGAAGGACACTACATAATGATCAAGGGATCAATCCAAGAGCAAGATATAACAATTGTAAATATTTATGCACCCACAAAGGAGCACCTCAATGCATAAGGCAAATGCTAACAGCCATAAAAGTGGAAATCGACAGTAACACAGTCATAGTAGAGGACTTTAACACCCCACTTTCACCAATGGACAGATCATCAAAATTGAAAGTAAATAAGGAAACAAAACCTTTAAATGATACACTAAACAAGATGGACTTAATTGATATATATAGGACATTCTGTCCAAAAACAGCAGAATACACTTTCTTTTCAAGTGCTCATGGAACATTCTCCAGGATACATCATATCCTGGGACACAAATCAAGCCTTGGTAAAATTAAGAAAATTGAAATCGTATCAAGCATCTTTTTCCAACAGTAACGCCTATGAGACTAGATATCAATTACAGTAAGAAATCTGTATAAAATAGAAACACATGGAGGCTAATCAATACACTACTAAATAACCAAGAGATCACTGAATAAATCAAAGAGGAAATCAAAAAAATACCTAGAAACAAATGACAATGAAAACACAACCCAAACAAAACCTACGTGGCGCAGCAAAAGCATTTCTAAGAGGGAAGTTTATAGCAATACAGTCCTACATCAAGAAACAAGAAACATCTCAAGTAAACATCCTAACCTTACACCTAAAGCAATTAGAGAAAGAAGAAGAAAAAAAAAAACCAAAATTACAGAAGGAAAGAAATCATAAAGATCAGATCAGAAATAAATGAACAAGAAATGAAGGAAGCAATAGCAAAGATCAATAAAACTACAAGCTCGTTCTTTGTGAAGATAAACAAAATTGATAAACCATTAGCCAGACCATCAAGAAAAAAAGGGAGAAGACTCAAATCAATAGAATTAGAACTGAAAAAGGAGAAGTAACAGCTAGCACTGCAGAAATCCAAAGGATCATGAGAGATTACTATAAGCAAGTATATGCCAATAAAGTGGACAACCTGGAAGAAATGGACAAATTCTTAGAAATGCACAACCTTCCAAGACTGAACCAGGAAGAAATAGAAAATATGAACAGACCAATCACAAACACTGAAATTGAGACTGTGATTAAAAGTCTTCCAACAAACAGAAGCCCAGGACCAGATGGCTTCACAGACGAATTCTATCAAACATTTAGAGAAGAGCTAACACCTACTTTCTCAAACTCTTCCAAACTATAGCAGAGGGAAGAACACTCCCAAACTCATTTTACGAGACCACCGTCACCCTGATACCAAAACCAGACACAGATGTCACAAAGAAAGGAAACTACAGGCCAGTATCACTGATGAACATAGATGCAAAAATTCTCAACAAAATAATAGCAAACAGAATCCAACAGCACCTGAAAAGTATCATATAACATCATCACGTAGGGTTTATCCCAGAAATGCAAGCATTTTTCAATATATGCAAATCAGTCAATGTGATACACCATATTACCAAATTGAAGGATTGAAACCATATGATCATCTCAATAGATGCAGAAAAACTTTGGACAGAATTCAACACCCATTTAGGATAAAAACCCTCCAGAAAGTAGGCATAGACGGAACTTACCTCAACATAATAAAAGCCATATATGACAAACCCACAGCCAACATAGTTCTCAATGGTGAAAAACTGAAACCATTTTCGCTAAGATCAGGAACAAGACAAGGTTGCCCACTCTCACCACTTTTATTCGATTTAGTTTTGGAAGTTTTAGCCATGCCAATCAGGGAAGAAAAAGAAATAAAAGGAATCCGAATTGGAAAAGAAAAAGTAAGGCTGTCACTGTTTGCAGATGACATGATACTATACATAGAGAATCCTACAGATGCTACCAGAAAACTACAAGAGTTAATCAATGAATTTGGTAAAGTAGCAGGATACAAAATTAATGCACAGAAATCTCTTGCATTCTTATACACTAATGAAAAACCTGAAAGGGAAATTAAGGAAACACTCCCATTTACCATTGCAAAAAAAAGATAAAATACATAGGAATAAACGTACCTAAGGAGACAAAAGACCTGTAGACAAAATACTGTAAGACACTGATGAAAGAAATTAAAGACAATACAAGCAAATGGAGAGAGAAACCATGTTCTTGGATTGGAGGATTCAACATTGTGAAAATGACTATACTACCCAAAGCAATCTACAGATTCAGTGCAATCCCTATCAAACTACCAATGGCATTTTTCACAGAACTAGAACAGAAAATTTCACAATTTGTATTGAAATACAAAAGACCCCAAATAGCCAAAGCAATCTTGAGAAAGAAAAACACAGCTGGAGGAATCGGGCTCCCTGACTTCAGACAATACTACAAAGCTACAGTAATCAAGACACTATGATACTGGCACAAAAACAGAAATATAGATCAATGGAGCAGGATAGAAAGCCCAGAGATAACCCATGCGCATTTCATCACCTTATTTTTGATAAAGGAGGAAAGAATATACAATGGAGAAAAGACGGCTTCTTCAATAAGTGGAAAACTGGACAGCTACATATAAAAGAATGAAATTAGAACACTCCCTAACACCATACTCAAAAATAAAATGGGTTAAAGACCTAAATGTAAGGCCAGACACTATAAAACTCTTAGAGGAAAACATAGGCAGAACACTCTGTGACATAAATCTTAGCAAGAACCTCTTTGACCCACCTCCTAGAGAAATGGAAATAAAAACAAAAATAAACAAATGGGACCTATTGAAACTTAAAAGCTTTTGCACAGCAAAGGAAACCATAAACAGGATGAAAAGACAACACTCAGAATGAGAGAAAGTGTTTACAAATGAAACAACTGACAAAGGATTAATCTCCAAAATTTACAAGTAGCTCAATATCAAAAAAACAAAAACCCAATGCGAAAATGGGCAGAAGACCTAAATAGACATTTCTCCAAAGAAGATATACAGACTGCCAACAAACACATGAAAGAATGCTCAACATCATAATCATTAGAGAAATGCAAATCAAAACTACAATGAGGTATCACCTCACACCAGTCAGAATGGCCATCATCAAAAAATCTACAAACAGTAAATGCTGGAAAGGGTGTGGAGGAAAAGGAACCCTCTTGCACCATTGGTGGGAATGTAAATTGATACAGCCACTATGGAGAACAGTATGGCCGTTCCTTAAAAAACTAAAAAAGAACTACCATACGACCTAGCAGTCGCACTACTGGGCATATACCCTGAGAAAACCATAATTCCAAAAGAGTCATGTACCACAATGTTCATTGCAGCTCTATTTACAATAGCCAGGACATGGAAGCAACCTAAGTGTCCATTGACCGATGAATGGATAAAGAAGATGTGGCACATATATACAATGGAATATTACTCAGCCATAAATAGAAATGAAATTGAGTTATTTGTAGAGAGGTGGATGGACCTAGAGTCTGTCATGCAGAGTGAAGTAAGTCAGAAAGAGAAAAACAAATAGCGTATGCTAACATATATATATGGAATCTAGAAAAGAAAAAGGTTCTGATGAACCTAGGGGCAGGATGGGAATAAAGACAGCATTATAAACACACCATTGTAAAGCAATTATACTCCAAAAAAGATGTTAAAAAAAAAAAAAGACACACACACAGATTGGGAGCACCATTGTAAAGACGGAAGTGGAGACTGTATGGTATAAATGCCAGTTAAGGGATGTCCAGAATTGCCAGCAACCACCAGAAGGCAGGAGAGAAGCATAGAACAGACCCTTCCTCAAAGCTCCCCAGAAGAAACCAACCTTACCGACATCTTGATTTCAGACTTCTGGCTTCCAGGTTTGTGAGAGAATAAATTTCTATTGTTTTAAGCCACCCCAAATAAATAAATAAATAAATAAATTTAGCTGAATAGTAACCTTAATTCAATATGTGCCCTTTATTCCCCTTTGCCAGGTGTCCTAACGTATTCACAGTTTTGGAGACTAGGATGAGGACATAGTTAGGGGGCTATTAGTCAGCTTACCTCAAAGGACAAATAAACAATCTACAGTAACATCTTCCACTTTTGACAATGGATTTGGCTTAAAACCTAAATCAAAAACCTAAATCAAAAGTTGCATAACTTCTCATGCAACTTCAAAACCCTCTACCATTTACAGTCTTAAAAATGCCATTCACAGTAGACTTTAAAAAGTATTAATTTCCATTTATATTTTGGTGAACCAGAGTATAGATGTGAAAACAAAGAAAATTTTGATTTATAGATTTCTATATTTACTATATTATTTTTCTTATAGTCACACTATATTAACAACATAAATAGATGTAGAGATAATGTCACTATAGTACACCTCATATATAGCACTTGCAAATCTTATATAAAGCCCTGGGCTTATATCAAAGCACAGTTCCTTTTCCTAAGAATGGAATCTTTCTCTGTGTTTATTTCCTGTTTTTATTAATATATAATTTACATACAGCATTGTGTAAGTTTAAGGTGTACAACATAATGATTTGACTTACATACATTGTGAAAGGATTACAACAATAATTTTAGTGAACATCCATCATCTTATATAGATACAAAAAAAGAAAAAGTTGTTTTTCCTGTGATGAGAACTCTTGGGATCTACTCTCTTACCAACTTTCTAATATACCTATAGCAGTGTTAACTATAATCACTAAGGTTGTACATTACTTAGAGTATCTTATAACTGGAAGTTTCTACCATTTGATCACCTTCATTCAGTTACCCCTCCCTCCACCCTCTGCCTCTTGTAACCATAAATCTGATCTCCTTTTCATGGATAGTGGTTGTGGTAGTGGTGGTGATGGTGCGGTTTTTTAGATTCCACACTGAAGTGAGATCATACTGTTTTTGCCTTTCTCTGTCTGGCTAATTTCACTTAGCATAATGCTCTCAAGGTCCATTCATGTCACAAATGTCAACGTTTCATTCATTTTATGGGTGAATAGTAATTCGGTTTGTGTCTGTGTATCATATTTATTCATTCATTGTTCAGTGGACACTTATACTGTTTCCATATTTTGGCTATTACAAATAATGCTGCAGTGAAAATGCAGGTACAGATATCTCTTCAATTTAGTGTTTTCATTTTCTTCAGATAAATGCACAGAAATAAAATTGCTGGATTCTATGGTAGTTCCTTTTTGAATTTTTTAAGGAAACTTCATACTCTTTTCCATAATTATTTTTCCAGTTGACATTCCTACCAACAGTATGCAAGGATCCCCTTTCTCCACATGCTTGCCAACACTTCTTTTTTTTTAAACATCTTTATTGAGGATAATTGCTTTACAATGGTGTGTTTCTGCTTTATAACAAAGCGAATCAGTTATACATGTACATATGTCCTTCTATCTCTTCCCTCTTGCGTCTCCCTCCCTCCCACCCTCCCTATCCCACCCCTCTAGGTGGTCACAAAGTGCCGAGCTGATCTCCCTGTGCTATGCAGCTGCTTCCCACTAGCTATCGGTTTTACATTTGTTAGTGTATATATGTCCATGCCACTCTTTCTTTGTCCCAGGTTACCCTTCCCCCTCCCCGTATCCTCAAGTCCATTCTCTAGTAGGTCTGAGTCTTTATTCCTGTCTTGCCCCTAGGTTCTTCATGACCTTTTTTTTTTAATATTCCATATATATGTGTTAGCATACAGTATTTGTTTTTCTCTTCCTGACTTGCTTCACTTTGTATGCCAGACTCTAGGTCCATCCACCTCACTACAAATAACTCAATTTCGTTTCTTATTATGGCTGAGTAATATTCCATTGTATATATGTGCCATATCTTCTTTATCCATTCATCTGTTGACACTTAGGTTGCTTCCATGTCCTGGCTATTGTAAATAGAGCTGCAATGAACATTGTGGTACATGACTCTTTTGGAATTATGGTTTTCTCAGGGTATATGCCCAGTAGTGGGATTGCTGAGTCATATGGTAGATCTATTTTTTGTTTTTTAAGGAACCTCCACACTGTTCTCCATAGTGGCTGGATAAGTTTACATTCCCACCAACAGTGCAAGAGGGTTTCCTTTTCTCCACACCCTCTCCAGCATTTATTGTTTGTAGATTTTTTGATGATGGCCATTCTGACTGGTGTGAGGTGATATTTCATTGTAGTTTTGATTTGCATTTCTCTAATGATTAATGATGTTGAGCATTCTTTCATGTGTTTGTTGGCAGTCTGTATATGTTCTTTGGAGAAATGTCTATTTAGGTCTTCTGCCCATTTTTGGATTGGGTTGTTTGTTTTCCTGATATTGAGCTGCATGTGCTGCTTGTAAAGTTTGGAGATAAATCCTTTGTCAGTTGTTTCATTTGCAAATATTTTCTCCCATTCTGAGGGTTGTCTTTTGGTCTTGTTTATGGTTTCCTTTGCTGTGCAAAAGCTTTTAAGTTTCATTATGTCCCATTTGTTTATTTTTGTTTTTATTTCCATTACTCTAGAAGGTGGATCAAAAAAGATCTTGCTGTGATTTATATCAAAGTGTTCTTCCTATGTTTTCCTCTAAGAGTTTTATAGTGTCTGGTCTTACATTTAGATCTCTAATCCATTTTGAGTTTATTTTTGAGTATGGTGTTAGGGAGTGTTCTAATTTCATTCTTTTATGTGTAGCTGTCCAGTTTTCCCAGCACCACTTATTGAAGAAGCCGTCTTTTCTCCATTGTATATTCTTGCCTCCTTTATCAAAAATAAGGTGATGATATGCGCATTGGTTATCTCTGGGCTTTCTATCCTATTCCATTGATCTATATTTCTGTTTCTGTGCCAGTACCACAGTGTCCTGATTACTGTAGCTATGTAGTATAATCTGAAGTCAGGGAGTCTGATTCCTCCAGCTCCATTTTTTTCCCTCAAGAATGCTTTGGCTATTTGGGGTCTTTTGTGTCTCCATACAAATTTTAAGATTTTTTTGTTCTAGTTCCATAAAAAATGGCATTGGTAATTTGATAGGGATTGCATTGAATGTGTAGATTGCTTTGGGTAATATAGTCATTTTCAGAATATTAATCCTTCCATTCCAAGAACATGGTATATCTGTCCATCTGTTGGTATCATCTTTAATTTTTTTCATCAGTGTCTTATATTTTTCTGCACACAGGTCTTTTTTCTCCCTTGGTAGCTTTATTCCTAGGTATTTTATTCTTTTTGTTGCAGTGGTAAATGGGAGTGTTTCCTTAATTTCTCTTTCAGATTTTTCATCATTAATATACAGGAATGCTGGAGATTTCTGTGCATTAATTTTGTATCCCGCAACTTTACCAAATTCATTGATTAGCTCTAGTAGTTTTCTGGTGGCATCTTTAGGATTCTCTATGTATAGTACCTTGTCATCTGCAAAGAGTGACAGTTTTACTTCTTCATTTCCAATTTGGATTCCTTTTATTTCCTTTTCTTCTCTGATTGCTGTGGCTAGGACTTCCAAAACTATGTTGAATAATGGTGGTGAGAGTGGACATCCTTGTCTTGTTCCTGATCTTAGAGGAAATGCTTTCAGTTTTTCACCATTGAGAATGATGTTTGCTGTGGGTTTGTCGTATATGGCCTTTATTATGTTGAGGTAGGTTCCCTCTATACCCACTTTCTGGAGAGTTTTTATCATAAATAGTGTTGAATTTTGTCAAAAGCTTTTTCTGCATCTATTGAGGTGATCAAATGGTTTTTATTCTTCGGTTTGTTAATATGGTGTATCACATTGATTGATTTGCGTATGTTGAAGAATCCTTGCATCCCTGGGATAAATCCCACTTGATCATGGTGTATGATCCTTTTAATGTGTTGTTGGATTCTGTTTGCTAGTATTTTGTTGACGATTTTTGCATCTATATTCATCAGTGGTATTGGTCTGTAATTTTCTTTTTTTGAGATATCTTTTTCTGGTTTTGGTATCAGGGTGATGGTGGCCTCGTAGAATGAGTTTGGGAGTGTTCCTTCCTCTGCAATTTTTTGGAAGTGTTTGAGGAGGATGGGTGTTAGCTGTTTTCTAAATGTTTGATAGAATTCACCTGTGAAGCCATCTGGTCCTGGACTTTTGTTGGAAGATTTTTAATGGCAGTTTCAATTTCATTACTTGTGATTGGTCTGTTCATATTTTCTATTTCTTCCTGGCTCAGTCTTGGAAGGTTATACCTGCCTAAGAATTTGTCCATTTCTTCCAGGTTGTCCATTTTATTGGCATTGAGTTGCTTTTAGTAGTCTCTTAGGATGCTTTGTATTTCTGCAGTGTATGTTGTAATTTCTCCTTTTTCATTTCTAATTTTATTGATTTGAGTACTCTTTCTCTTTTTCTTGATTAGTCTTGCTAATGGTTTTTCAACTTTGTTTATCTTCTCAAAGAACCAGCTTTTAGTTTTGTTGATCCTTGCTATTGTTTTCTTTCTTTCTATTTCACTTATTTCTGCTCTGATCTTTATGATTTCTTTCCTTCTGCTAGGTTTTGGTTTTGTTTGTTTGTCTTTCTCTAGTTCCTTTAGGTGTATGGTTAGATGGTTTGTTTGAGATTTTTCTAGTTTCTTGAGCTAGGGTTGTATGGCTATAAACTTCACTCTTAGAACTGCTTTTGCTGCATCCCATAAGTTTTGGATCATTATATTTTCATTTTCATCTGTCTGTAAGTAGTTTTTGATTTCTTCAGTGATCTCTTGGTTATTTAGTAATGTATTGTTTAGCCTCCATATGTTTGTGTTTTTCACGTTTTTCTTCCCTGTAATTGATTTCTAATCTCATAGCATTGTGGTCAGAATAGATGCTTGATATGATTTCAATTTTCTTAAATTTACTGAGGCTTGATTTGTGACCCAAGATGTGATCTATCCTGGAGAATGTTCTGTGCACACTTGAGAAGAAAGTGTAATCTGCTGTTTTCCAGTGGAATGTCCTGTAAATATCAATTAAAGCTATCTGGTCTATTGTGTCATTTAAAGCTTGTGTTTCCTTATCAGTTTTCTGTTTGGATGATCTGTCCATTGGTGTAAGTGAGGTGTTAATGTCCCCCACTATTGTGTTACTATTTTCTCTTTTATAGCTGTTAGCAGTTGCCTTATGTATTGAGGTGCTCCTATGTTCGGTGCATATATAGTTATAATTGTTATATCTTCTTCTTGGATTGATCCCTTGATCGTTATGTAGTGTCCATCCTTGTCTCTTGTAACATTCTTTATTTTAAAGTGTATTTTTTCTGATATGAGTATTGCTAGTCCAGCTTTCTTTTAATTTCCATTTTCATGGAGTATCTTTTTTCCATCCCCTCACTTTCAGTCTGTATGTGTCCCTAGGTCTGAAGTGCATCTCTTGTCGACAGCATATATATGAGTCTTGTTTTTGTATCCATTTAGCAAGCCTGTGTCTGTTGGTTGGAGCATTTAATCCATTCATGTTTAAGGTAATTGTTGATATGTATGTTCCTATTACCATTTTCTTAATTGTTTTGGGTTTGTTTTTGTAGGACCGTCTCTTCTCTTGTGTTTCCCACTTAGAGAAGTTACTTTAGGGTTTGTTGTAAAGCTGGTTTGGTGGTGCTGAATTCTCTTAGCTTTTGCTTGTCTGTAAAACTTTTGATTTCTCCATCAAATCTGAATGAGATCCTTGCTGCGTAGAGTAGTCTTGGTTGTAGATTCTTTCCTTTCATCACTTTAAGTATATCATGCCACTCCGTTGTGCCTTCTAGAGTTTCTGGTGAGAAATCACCTGTTAACTTTATGGGAGTTCCCTTGTATGTTATTTGTCCTTTTTCCCTTGCTGCTTTCAATAATTTTTCTTTGCCTTTAATTTTTGCCAATTTGATTACTGTGTGCCTCAGCGTGTTTCTCCTTGGGTTTATTCTGTATGGGACACTGCACTTCCTCGACTTGGGTGGCTATTTTGTTTCCCATGTTAGGGAAGTTTTTGACTATAATCTCTTCAAATATTTTCTCAGGTCCTTTCTCTCGGTCTTCTCTTTCTGGGACCCCTATAAAGCTAATGTTGTTGTGTTCAATGTTCCCAGAGTTCTCTTAGGCTGTCTTCATTTCTTTTCATTCTTTTTTCCTTATTCTGTTCTGCAACAGTGAATTCCACCATTCTGTCTTCCAGGTAACTTATCCGTTCTTCTGCCTCAGTTATTCTGCTATTGATTCCTTCTAGTATATTTTTCATTTCAGTTATTGTATTGTTCATCTCTGTTTGTTTGTTCTTTAACTCTTCTAGGTCTCTGTTAAACATTTCTTGCATCTTCTTGATCTTTGCCTCTATTCTCTTTCCGAGGTCCTGGATCATCTTCGCTATCATTTTTCTGAATTCTTCTTCTGGAAGGTTGCGTATCTCCACTTCATTTAGTTGTTTTTCTGGGGTTTTATCTTGTTCCTTCATCTGGTACACAGCCCTCTGCCTTTCGTCTTTTCTCTTTCTGTGAATGTGGTTTTTCTTCCACAGGTTGCAGGATTGTAGTTCTTCTTGCAAAAGATTTCTGTGCATTAATTTTGTATCCTGCTACTTTACCAAATTCATTGATTAGCTCTAGTAGTTTTCTGGTAAGAGTCTTTAGGATTCTCTATGTATAGTATCATGTCATCTGCAAACAGTGACAGCTTTACTTCTTCTTTTCCAATTTGGATTCCTTTTATTTCTTTTTCTTGTCTGATTGCTGTCGCTAAAACTTCCAAAACTATGTTGAATAATAGTGGTGAGAGTGGGTAGCCTTGTCTTGTTCCTGATCTTAGTGGAAATGGTTTCAGTTTTTCACCATTGAGAATGATGTTGGCTATGGGTTTGTCATATATGGCTTTTATTATGTTGAGGTAAGTTCCCTCTATGCCTACTTTCTGGAGGGTTTTTTTCGTAAATGGGTGTCGAATTTTGTTGAATGCTTTTTCTGCATCTATGGAGATGATCATATGGTTTGTTTCCTTCAGTTTGTTAATATGGTGTATCACATTGATTGATTTGCATATATTGAAGAATCTTTGCATTCCTGGGATAAACCCCACTTGATCATGGTGTATGATTCTTTTAATGTGCTGTTGGCTTCTGTTTGCTAGTATTTTGTTGAGGATTTTTGCATCTATGTTCATCGATGATATTGGCCTGTAGTTTTCTTTCTTTGCGACATCTCTGGTTTTGGTATCAGGGTGACGGTGACCTTGTAGAATGAGTTTGGGAATGTTCTTCCCTCTGCTATAGTTTGGAAGAGAGAAGGGTAGATGTTAGCTCTTCTCTAAATGTTTGATAGAATTCGCCTGTGAAGACATCTGGTTCTGGGCTTTTGTTTGTTGGAAGACTTTTAATTACAGTCTCAATTTCAGTGTTTGTGATTGGTCTGTTTATATTTTCTATTTCTTCCTGGTTCAGTCTCAGAACGTTGTGGTTTTCTAAGAATTTGTCCGTTTCTTGTAGCTTGTCCATTTTATTGGCATATAGTTGCCTGTAGTAATGTCTCATGATTGTTTGTATTTCTGCAGTGTCAGTTGTTACTTCTTTTTCATTTCTAATTCTATTGATTTGAGTCTTCTCCCTTTTCTTCTTGATGAGTCTGGCTAGTCGTTTATCAATTTTGTTTGTCTTCTCAAAGAAGCAGCTTTTAGTTTTATTGAGTTTTGCTATTGTTTCCTTCATTTCTTTTTCATTTATTACTGATGTGATCTTTATGATTTCTTTCCTTGTGCTAACTTTGGGTTTTTTTTTTTCTTCTTTCTGTAATTACTTTAGTTGTAACGTTAGGTTTTTTATTTGAGATGTTTCTTGTTTCTTGAGGTAGGATTGTATTGCTATAAACTTCCCTCTTAGAACTGCTTTTGCTGCTTCCCATAGGTTTTGTGTCATCATGTTTTCATTGTCATTTGTTTCCAGGTATTTTTTTATTTTCTCTTTGATTTCTTCAGTGATCTCTTGGTTATTTAGTAGTGTACTGTTTAGCCTCCATGTGTTTGTGTTTTTTATAGATTTTTTCATGTAATTGGTATCAGTCTCATAGTGTTATGTTCGGAAAAGATACTTGATACAATTTCAATTTTCTTGAATTTACTAAGGTTTGATTTGTGACCCAAGATATGATCTATCCTGGAGAATGTTCCATGAGCACTTGAGAAGAATGTGTATTCTGTTGTTTTTGGCTGGAATGGCCTATAAATATCAATTAAGTCCATCTTGTTTAATGTATCATTTAAAGCTTGTGTTTCCTTATTTATTTTCATTTTGGATGATCTGTCCATTGGTGAAAGTGGGGTGTTAAAGTCCCCTACTATGATTGTGTTACTGTCGATTTCCCCTTTTATGGCTGTTAGCATTTGCCTTATGTAGTGAGGTGCTCTTATGTTGGGTGCATAAATATTTACAATTGTTATATCTTCTTCTTGGATTGATACCTTGATCATTATGTAGTGTCCTTCTTCGTCTCTTGTAATAGTCTTTATTTTAAAGTCTATTTTGTCTGATATGAGAATTGCTACTCCAGCTTGTTTTGATTTCAATTTGCATGGAATATATTTTTCCATCCCCTCACTTTCAGTCTGTATGTGTCCCTAGGTCTGAATATGTATATCGTTGCTCCTAATGTCCACCGCCTCAATTTTGGGATGATTCGTTGTGTATTCCGGTATTCCACAGATGCTGGGTACATCAAGGTGATTGTGCAGATTTAATCCGCTGCTCCTGAGGCTCCTGGGAGAGATTTCCCTTTCTCTTCTTTGTTCACACAGCTCCTGGGGTTCAACTTTGGATTTGGCCCTGCCTCTGCATGTAGGTTGCCTGAGGGCGTCTGTTCTTTGCCCAGACAAAGGACTGGCTGATTAGGGGGCCCTGGCTCACTCAGACCAGGGGGAGGGAGGGGTATGGAATGCGGGGAGAGCCTGCGGCGCCTGAGGCTGGCATGGTGTTTCAACAGCCTGAGGCGTGCCATGTGTTCTCCCGGGCAAGTTGTCCCTGGATCGAGGGAGCCTGGCAGCGGCGGGCTGCACAGGCTCCCGGGAGTGGAGGTGTGGATAGTGACCTGCGCTTGCACACAGGCTTCTTGGTGGCTGCAGCAGCAGTCTTAGCGTTTCATGCCAATCTCTGATGTCTGCACTGATAGCCGCGGCTGGCACCCATCTCTGGAGCTCGTTTAAACGGCGCTCTGAATCTCCTCTCCTCATGTACCCCAAAACAATGGTCTCTTGCCTCTTTGGAAGCTCCAGACCTTTTTCCCGACTCCCTCCCAGCTAGCTGTGGCGCACTAGCCCCTTCAGGCTTTCACGCAGCCAATCCCAGTCCTCTACCTGGGGTCTGACCTCCGAAGCCCGAGCCTTAGCTCCCAGCCCCTGCCCACCCCAGCGGGTGAGCAGACAAGCCTCTCGGGCTGGTGAGTGCTGGTCGGCACCGATCCTCTGTGCGAGAGTCTCTCTGCTTTGCCCTCTGTACCCCTGTTGCTGTGCTCTCCTCCGTGGCTCCAAAGCTTCTCCTCCAGCCACCCCCCATCTCCACCAGTGAAGGAGCTTCCTAGTGTGTGGAAACTTTTCCTCCTTCACAGCTCCCTCACAGTGGTGCCGGTTCTGTCCCTATTCTTTTGTCTCTGTTTTTTCTTTTTTCTTTTGTCCTACCCAGGCACATGCGGAGTTTCTTGCCTTTGGGGAAGTCTGAGGTCTTCTATCAGCATTCAGTAGGTGTTCTGTAGGAGCTGTTCCACATGTAGATGTATTTCTGATGTATTTGTTGGGAGGAAGGTGATCTCCACGTCTTAATCCTCTGCCCTCTTGAAGGTCTCTCCTAGTAATTGGCCTTCTTTCCAGTTTTCTATTTCTTCCTAATTAATCTTGGTTGGTTGTATGTTTATAAGAATTTTTCCATTTTTTTGTAGGTTGTCTAGTTTGTTTCCATATAGTTGTTCATAGTAGCTTCTTATCCTTTGTATTTTTGTGGTGGTGTAATATCCCCTAATTGACTTATAATTTGTTGGGTTTTGTCCTTTTCTTTATTCTTTCATTAGTATAGTTTGCCAATTTTATCTTTTCATAGAAGCAGCCCTTAGCTTTATTAATCTTTTCTATTTTCCTATT
Source organism: Tursiops truncatus (assembly GCF_011762595.2). Classification (NCBI taxonomy): domain Eukaryota; kingdom Metazoa; phylum Chordata; class Mammalia; order Artiodactyla; family Delphinidae; genus Tursiops; species Tursiops truncatus. The sequence goes on along the minus strand of NC_047040.1, from coordinate 73,415,682 downwards.
CTCTATTTCATTTATATCTGCTGTAATCTTTATTTCCTTTTTCCTGCTAACTTTGGGCTCAGTTTATTGTTCTTTTTCTGGGTCCTTGAGGCAAGGTTATTTGAGATTTTGTTTTGTTTCTTACTGTAGGAGTGTATTGCTTCGTGTGTAAGGACAAATTGGCAAGGAGATTCTCAGTCAAAAGTCAGAATGCATATTTCCTTCTCTGATTTTTCTCCTTTCCTCATTCTTATTTTGCAACTTCCTTGAACGTACTCCTCTACAGATGGCTCCATTGTCTTCCCACCCAAGCCAGTTGTACATTTCTGAAAAGATAGACATCACAGCTTTTATTTCTTGTTACCCACCATTGCTCAGTGAAAGTTGCTCACAACCATACGTGGTGCATAATAGGTGTTGAAGAAATATTCACAAAAATTAGCAAATGCTTCTCCATTTCCTGAAGATGGTACCATCTTTCAAGAAATTCTCAACACGTTCCATATGAATCTACGGTATTCTAAAATCATCTTTTTGTGAAAAAGTTATCCTCTCAAGCCCTGTTTCCCATGAGCAGGGCCCAAACACACACATTAATGAAGATTGTGGGTATGGTTGCAGGCAAAAGGAGTTTCTGGAAAACACTTCCATAAAGCAGGGGGTTCCCAAGTAAGCAACCCAGCAAAACATCCCCCCAAACTCCAAAACAGGTGAAGTTGCCACCGTGTCATTTTAACACCACAATAGCAAGGCATTACAACTCCTTAGCTATAGTCTATGAGCTATCACATTATTGAGAGAAGAGATTTAATAAATGCCCTATTAGAGCTAGCAGTTAGATTTTCTTCCCTTTCCCCTTTATCCCAGATCTGTTCTCATTGGTCTTTCCCCAACTTTATTCTCTCTCCTTTTGAAATCTTTGCTTCTATATACTAGCCTCATGATTGATTCATTTGCCCTGGCTCTGTTAGTTCATGTTATCATAAACACTATTTTTTGAGTGTTCGTATGTGTGTCTATGTCTCTACGTCTAAACAAATCATCTAAAAAACAACTATTAGCTCTTTAAAAATGTGTAGAATGCATATAGAAAATTTGGACTTTAGATTTCCTTGGTTTGGCAATGTTTTTAAGTTTGGAAGATTTTATGTAACAATCCATAGTTCTGAATTATCTTGAAAATTTGGCAGCATGGAGTCATCATTTTTGTAGGGCAGTAATCAGCTGGAAATGAGTAACAGCTGCCTCCTTAAATTGGACACTTTTCAGTATGCCTCATTCCCCACTACTGCCTCTTACACTACCCTCAGCCTAGCTGATTTATTTAAGTGTAAGAGCCCTAGATTAGATAAAGCTGCCAAGTAAGGCAGGTACTACAAGAAGGTCCAGCAGCATTTAAGATACATCCATTCAGCATCTACTACAAAGGGAGGAAAAAAATATTTATTAGATATCAAGTATGTGCCAAGTGATCCCTGCTACCGAATAGTTCACAGTCTAGAAGGAGAGACAGCCAAGGAAACAAATAAGCCAAAATACAATAAGATGCACACTAAGACCCAGGTAAGAAACAGGTTCTTGTTTGCAACCAGAATTCCTCTAGGCAGGCACTGGCAGAGTGATTCCAGAATCAGATATAAACTCCGGCATGGGACTCTGTATTCAGGACAGAGCTCCAAAAACTAGATAAGATTGTCATTGCAAGGCAGGAATGAGGATTATTACCTCATTCCTCCATATCTCAATTTTTTCATCTGTAAGTGGGGATAATAGCCTAACAGCCTCTCATTAAGTTGCTCTAAAAATTAAATGAGGTGATGTATTAGATAATGTTAAGCCTTTAGAGAATGTTTGCATGTATTAAATGGCTTATAAATGCTAGTTATTATAACTAAATAAAGGCTCTAAAGTAGGAACTTGATTATGATGGCAGTGGTGAGGTGAGAGAGTGTGGGTATAGGAGACCAACATTTAGTTACAGGGAACATGCGCAGAGCTCAGTGACTGTATCCAGACAAAAGAGACTATATAAACCTTGCAGCAATAAAGAGCTCCTGGCCCAGGACTCCTATTACCCTGAGAGTACCCTTTGCAATTTTGTATGGCTCTATTCTGTAAAAGCAGGATGGCACTTCCTTTTTGATGTTTTCTAGCACCTGGTACAAGCTTGGCTTTTAGTAAATCACTAGTAAATGGTTATTGAGGAAAGTAATGAACATGTGAGGAAACTTGAAACTAGATTAAGATCAGAATTTTGGGAATGGCAGAGCTGAGCATAGAGATGGGGTTAAAGGGCCCCAGCTGGGTGACCTAACAGTTCTGTGGGCAAAGAATATGTAATACAATTCCTGAGTACTCAAAATTTGGGGGCACTTGTATCACCTGTGTGTATTGTCCAGCAATTAGCAAAGTCAACCCTGTCTTTCATACTGTCTAAGATGTTCCTCAGACTACCAATCTTTCCTTTTCAAATTAGGGTCTATTTAGGAAGAACCTGGTTATTTAAATATGAATAAATTTACTGTTTGGCAAGGAAGGAGCAAACCACTAAAATAAATAGAGCAGCAGCTTCTGTCTCTTCTCTGCCCTTCTTGCCCCATTTTTGACTGGCAGAGAGGAGAGGCAGGGCCATCATGTGGCCAAGAGAGACAGAGTAAGACCTTTTGGACAAACAAACCTTGCCTGCCTGGGAAATTGGCCCACTGCTCTTGAAAGGCCAATTTTTTCATGATAAGTGCTTTTACCCAACATTGTTGCAACCCTTGTCCAATGTACATTGCCCTATGGCATGAACTCCTGTCCCGTTTTTTGCTGCTGCCAGCTTCCCCTCTGGAGTCAACAGCCTGTTTACCAGACATGGGATTAGGGACTGAGAAATTCCAAAAGCTGGAGACATGGTCCCTGAGCACAGTCCCTTAGCTCATTTCCCTTGAAAGCCTTGGGTACATAATAAGATTAGTTGCTGCAGTGCCCAACTCTCTACAACCCTCTCATCTCCCAAACTCCCTATGCTATAAGAGAAGAGGAAATTTGGAAAGAATTGTTTTAACCAAGAAACTTTCCAAGAAGAAAAACTTTTCTGCTTCTTATATTCTCTTTATCTTGAGTAACTCCTGTCATCTTTAACTCTTTACCTGATTAAGGCCAAATTGTTTGCAAGTGAGACTGGCAGCTGCACAATTATGAGGATTCAGTGGCACTTGAAATATTACCTAAGACTCCTTCCCTCTTTTTTTTTTTTTTTTTTTTTTTTTTTGCGGTACACGGGCCTCTCACTGTTGTGGCCTCTCCCGTTGCGGAGCACAGGCTCCGGACGCGCAGGCTCAGCGGCCATGGCTCACGGGCTCAGCCGCTCTGCGCATGTGGGATCTTCCCGAACCGGGGCACGAACCCGTGTCCCCTGCATCGGCAGGCGGACTCCCAACCACTGCACCACCAGGGAAGCCCACTCCTTCCCTCTTTACTCAAACTCTGGGTTCTAAGGCATTGGTTCTCAAATTTAGCACCAATCAGAATTGTATGGAGGGCTTGTTAAAACCCAGGTTGCTGGCTCCACAAAATACCTCCCCATCCAGAATTTCCAATTCTATATGTCTGAGATGCAACCTAATAATCTTCATTTTTGATAAGTTGCCAGGTGATACTGATTATCATTGATCTAGGGGCCACATGTTGAGAACCACTGCCCCAAGGTATGACTCAGTCTAAAAATTTAATCACTAAGCACCAGAGAAAATTCATGCTGTGTAAAAGAGTATAAAGATTCCAGATGAAATCTTCTGGAAGCAAAGACCTATGTTATATGAAGAGTATTCAGCTGGATACTGATCAGTGCATGTATGTGAGGAAACTTCCCAAAGCTGGAGAAAGAACAACCTGAAAGGATGAGAGGCAGCTGCTCTTGGTCTTCATACAGGGCCAGAAATAATGCCTATTTCTAAGGCTGAAAACTGGTAATTCATGGGGCATTGGGTAAAGTACATAGAAGAGTCTTGCCTCAGTATTGGGGAATAATGATCCCCAGGCAGAGCATAGCTCCAGGCCCACCTAACAAATTTTAGCAAGAACCAAAAGGACTAAAGTGTTTCCATGTAACAACTGCAACCTAGAACCAAGTTTAGAAATATTTTAAAGAATACAACAATATCTGGCATTCACTAAGGTAAAATTCAGTGTGTGACATCCAATAAAAAAATTACCAGAATTATAAAGAAGCAAGAAAATATGACCTATAATGAGAAGAAAAATCAGTGAATTGAAACTATCCCAGAATTGACACATATATTTGAATTAGCAAACAATGACATTGAAGCAGTTATTTTAACTGTATTCCATATGGACAAAACCTTGAGACATGGAAGATTTTTGTGAAAAAATATATATGTATACTGGTTTTGAACTGAAATTCTGGAGGTAAAGAAATCTACATGTGAGATGAAAAATACGTTAAATGGGGATAATGGCAGATTGGACATTGCAGAAGAAAAGATTAGTGAACATGAAATAGAAACCCTCGAAAATGTAGAATGAAAAGAGAATTATAAAAAAAAAATACACAGCATCAAGGAACTGTGGGACATCAGGTGGCCTAATATATGTGTAATTGAAATCTCCAAAGGAAAGGAGAAGAGCATAGAAAACTAAAAAATTGAAGAAGTAATAAAAAATATCCAAATTTGATGAAAATATTATATTCACAGATTCAAGAGCTCAGCAAATCCCAAGAAAAACAACAACAAAATACATCAAGGTGCATCATAATCAAATGCTTAAAAGCAGTGATAAAAACACAATCTTAAAACCAACCAGAAGGGTAAAAAAGAAAATCATTCTAGACAGAACAAAGGTAAGGATGGCATCAGATTACTCACAGGAAAAATGCAAACAAGATAGTGGAGCAAGAAAAATGTCAACTTAGAATTCTATACTTGGTGAAAACATCTTTCAAAACTGAAGACAAAATACTTTTTCAGACATCGAAAAGCTGAGAGAATTTATCACCAGCAGACCCACAGTAAAAGAATTGTTAAAGAAAGGAAAAAATGTTAAAAGACAGAAGGAAAATAATATCAGATGAAAGTTTGGCTCTACATGATGGAAAGAAAAGCACTGGAAATGGTAACTGCATAGGTAAGTATATAATAGTTTTCAACTATTATTTTCAAATTATAAACTTACCAGCTAGGTTTCTTTGGGTAGCCAGGAATTACCTAAATCAGTTCTTTTTCCTCAATTTCTCACACCAACACGGAAGAAAATAAAGGAGAGGAAGAGGCTGGGGAAGACTCATATGGAACATGAAGCCAACTAGCCCTTATATTTTTACTGAGATATAATTGATATAAAATATTAATTTCAGGTATACAACAAAATGATTCCATATCTGTATAACTGGGAAATGATCACCACAGTAAGTCTAGTCAGCATCTATCATTGTACATATTTACAGTTTTTTTCTTGAGATGAAAATTTTTAAGATCTACTTGCTTAGCAACTTTCAATTATACGACACAGTATTATTAACTATAGTCACCATATTGTACCTACATCCCCAGGACTTGTTTGTCTTATAACTGGAATTTTGTACCTTTTGACCACTTTCACTGATTTTGCCCACCCACTGCCCCTTGCGACAACCAGTCTCTCTGTACATATGAATCTGAGCTTTTTTTGTTTGTTTGTTTTTTAGATTCCACATGTGAGGTCATATGGTATTTGTCTTTCTCTGACTTATGTCACCTAGCATCAATGCCCTCATCCATGTTGTCACAAATGGCAAAATTTCACTCTTTTTTATGGCTGAATAGAATTCCTGTGTGTTGGGTGCATGTGCCTATGTGTGTGTGTATAATCACATCTTCTATATATTACATTCATTGGTCAATGGATGCATTACATTATAAGTATATTAGTATAAGTAATGCTGCAATGAACGTGGAGTTGCAGAATGAACCTTTTTCAAATTAGTGTTTTCATTTTCTTCAGATAAATACCCAGAAGTGGATAAATACCCAGATAAGTACCAGAAGTGGAATAAATACCCCGAAGTGGAATTGCTGAATCCTATGGTAGTTCTATTTTTCATTTTTTGAGGAACCTCCATACTGTTCTCCATAGAGGCTGCACCAGTTTACATTCCCACCAACAGTCAACAAAGGCTCCCTTTTCTCCACATCCTCACCAACACTTATCCCTTGGCTTTTAATAATAGCCATTCTTAAAAGTGTAAGATGATTTCATTGTGGTTTTGATTTCATTTCCCTAATGATTAGTGATATTAAGCACCTGTGCCTGTTGGTCATCTGTATGACTTTTTTGGAAAAATGTCTATTCAGGTTCTCTGCCCATTTTTTACTCAGATTGCTTTTTTGCTATTGAGTTGTATGAGTTCTTTACACATTTTAGATTCCAACCTCTTATCAGATACACGATTTGCAAATATTTTCTCCCATTCATTTGGTTGCCTTTTCAGTTTGTTAATGGTTTCCTTTACTATGCAGAAGCTGTTTAGGTTGATATAGTCCCACTTGTTTATTTTTCTTTTATTGCCTTTTGCTTTTGGAGTCAGATCCAAAAAATCATTACCAAGACCTATGTCAGGTAGCTTACTGCCTATGTTTTCTTCTAGAGTTTTACAGTTTCTGGTCTTACATTCACAACTTTAATCCATTTTGAGTTTATTTTTGTGTATAGTGTAAGATAGGGGTCTAGACCCATTCTCATGCATGTAGCTGTCCAGTTTTCCCAGCCACATTTGTTGATGAGACTGTACTTTTTGTATATTCTGTCCCCATTATATATTCTTGACTCCTTTGTCATAGATTAATTCCCCATGAATGCATGGGTTTATTTCTGGGCTCTCTATTCTGTTGCATTGATCTATGTACCTGTGTTTATGCTAATACCATAATGTTTTGATTACTAAAGCTTTGTGATATACTTTGAAATTGAGAAGCATGATGTCTTTGTTCTTTTCCAAGATTTCATTGGCTATTCAGGGTTTTTGTGGTTTCATACAAATTTTAGGATTGTATATTTATGTGAAAAATGCCATTGCAATTTTGATATGGATTGCATGGATTGAATTTGTAGACTTTTGGTAGTGTGGACATTTTTAAAAATAAGTCTTTCAACATATGAACACGATACCTTTCCATTTATTTGTGTTTTCAATTATTTTCATCAATGAATTATAGTTTTCAGTATAAGTCATTCACTTTCTTGTTAGATTTATTCCTAGGTACTTAATTTCTTTTTGATTGTAAATGGGATTGTTTTCTTAATTTTTCCTTCTGATAGTTTGTTAATGTATATAAATGCAAATGAATTCAGTATTTTGGTGGAGCTCTTAGAGTTTTCTGTATATAATATGTTATCTGCAAATAGTGACAGTTTTGTTTCTTCCTCTCCAATTCAAATGCCTTTTTTAAAAATTGAAATATAGTTGATGTACAATATTATATGTTAGTGTACAGTAGTGATTCACAATTTTTAAAAGTTATACTCTATTTATAGTTATTATAAAATATTGGCTATATTCCTTGTACAATACATCCTTGTAGCTTATTTTATACATAATAGTTTATACCTCATTATCCCCTAACCTATATTGCCCCTCACTTCTTCCCTCTCTCCACAGATAACCACTAGTTTGTTCTCTATATCTTTTGGTCTGTTACTTTTTTGTTATATCCACTAGTTGGTTGTATTTTTTAGATTCCGTGTATAAGTGATACCATAGAGTATTTGTCTTTCTCTGATTTATTTCACTTAGCATAATACCCTCCAAGTCCATCCTGTTGTTGCAAATGGCAATATTTCATTCTTTTCTATGGCTGAGTAGTATTCCATTGTATACATATACCACATCTTCTTTATCCATTCATCTGTTGACGGGAACTTAGGTTGCATCCATATATTGGCTATTGTAAATAATGCTGCTATGACATTGGGGCACATGTATTTTTTCAAATTAGTGTTTCTGTATTTTTGGACATATACCCAGGATTTGGATTGCTGGGTCGTATGGTAGTTCTATTTTTAGCTTTTTGAGAAACCTCCATACAGTTTTCCACAGTGGCTGCACCAATTTACATTCCCACCAACAGTGTACAAGGGTAATAGTTTCTCCCCAGGCTTACCAACATTTGTTATTTGTGTTCTTTTTGATAATATCCATTCTGACAGGTGTGAGATGATCTGTCATTGTGGTTTTTATTTCATTTCTCTGATTAGCGATGAGCATCTTTTCATGTGCCTGTTGGCCATCTGCATGTTCTCTTTGGAAAAAATGTCTCTTCAGATCTTCTGCCCATTTTTTAATCAAGTTTGTTTTTTACTGTTGAGCTCTATGAGCTGTTTATATATCTTGGATATTAACTCCTTATCAGCCATATCACTTGAGAACATTTTCTCCCATTAAGTAGGTTATCTTTTCATTTGGTCAATGATTTCCTTTGCTGTGCAAAAGTTTTTAAGTTTGATTAAGTCCCGTTTGTTTGTTTTCACTTTTATTTCCTTTGCTTTAGGAGACAGATCCAGAAAATATTGCTATGATTTATATCAAAGAGTGTTCTGTCTACATTTTCCTCTGGGAATTTTATGGTTTCTGGTCTTACAGTTAGGTCTTTCTTTAATCAATGTTTAGTTTATTTCTGTAAATGGTGTTACAGAATGTTCTAATTTCATTTTTTTACATGTAGCTGTCCAGTTTTCCCAGCACCACTTATTGAAGAGACTGTCTTTTCTCCATTGTATATTCTTGCCTCCTTTGTCATAGATTAATTGACCATAAGTGTGTGAGTTTATTTCTGGGCTCTCTATTCTGTTCCATTGATCTATGTGTCTGTTTTTGTCCCAGTACCACACTATTTTGATTACTGTAGCTTTGTAGTGTAGTCTGAAGTCAGGGATCATGATTTCTCCAGCTCTGTTGTTTCTCAAGATTGTTTTTGCTATTTGGGGTCTCTTGTATTTCCATACAAACTTTAAAACTATTTTTTTCTAGTTCTGTGAAAAGTGCCATTGGTATGTTGATAGCGTTTGCACTAAACCTGTAGATTGTCTTGGGTAGCATGGTCATATTAACAATATTAATTTTTCCAATCAAAGAACACAGTATACTTTTCCATCTTTTTTTTACCATCTTCAATTTCTTTCGTCTTAGTTTTTCCAAGTACAGGTCATTTACCTCCTTAGGTGGGCTTATTCCAAGGTATATTATTGTTTTTGATGCAATGGTAAGTGGGATTGTTTCCTTAATTTCCCTTTCTCATATTTCATTGTTAGATTATAGAACTGAAACAGATTTCTATATATTTTGTATCCTGCAACTTTAACAAATTCATTGAGTTTTAGTAGTCTTTTGGTAACATCTTTAGGATTTTCAATGTATAGTATCATGTCATCTGCAAACAGTGACAGTTTTACTTATTCCTTCCTTTTATTTTTTTTTCTTCTATGATTGCTGTGGCTAGGACTTCCAGAACTACTTTGAATAAAAGTGGCAAGAGTGGGCATCCTTGTCTTGTTCCTGATCTGAGAGGACATGCTTTCAGCTTTTCACCATTGAGAATGATACTAGCTCTGGGTTTGTCATATATGGACTTCATCATGTTGAGGTATGTTCCCTCTATGCTGACTTTCTGGAGAGTTTTCATCATAAATGGATGTGGAATTTTGTCAAAAGTTTTTCTGCATACATTGAGATGATTGTATGGTTTTTGTTCTTCAATTTGTTAATGTGGTGTATCACACTGATCTGTGGATATTGAAAAATCCTTGCATCCCTGGGATAAATCCCACTTGATCCCTTTAATGTACTGTTGGATTTGATTTGTTAATATTTTGTTGAGGATTTTTGAATATATGTTTATCAGTGATGTTGGACTATAATTTTCTTTTTTGCATGATATCTTTGTCTGGTTTTGATATTAAGTTGATGCTGGCCTCATAGAATGAGTAGGGAAGCGTTCCTTCCTCTGCAGTGTTTTGTAATAGTTGGAGGACGATAGGTGTTAACTCTCCTCTAAATATTTGGTAAAATTCACCTGTGAAGCCATCTGGTCCTGGACTTTTGTTTGTTGGGAGTTTAATTACTGATTCAATTTCATTACTGGTAATTGGTCCATTTATATTTTCTGTTTCTTCCTGGTTCACTCTTGGGAGATTGTATATTTATAGATATTTGTCCATTTCTTCTAGGTTGTCCATTTTATCGGCATATAGTTGTTCATAATAGTCTCTTATGAGTTTTTGTGTTTCTGTGGTGTTGGTTGTAACTTCTCTTTTTTTCATTTCTGATTTTATTGATTTGGGCCCTCTCTTTTTTTTCTCTTGATGAGTCTGGCTAAAGGTTTATTAATTTTATTTAATTTTTCCAAGAACCAGCTTTTAGTTTCATTCATTTTTTCTGGTTTGTTTTTAGTCTCTATTTCATTTATTTTGGCTCTGACATTTATGATTTCTTTCGTTCTACTATCTTTAGGATTTGATTGTTCTTTTCCTAGCTCCTTTAGACATAAGATTAGATTGTTTATTTGAGATATTCCTTGTTTCCTGAGGCAAGCTTGTATCATTATAAACTTCCCTCATAGAAGTATTTTTGCTGCAGCCTATAGATTTTGGATCATTGTGTTCTCATTTTCATTTACATCTTGGTTTTTTTTAATATCTTTGGTTTCTTCAGTGGTCCATTGATTGTTTAGTAGCATATTGTTTAGCCTCCAGGTGTTTGTGTGTTTTTGCAATTTTTTCCAAGAGTTTATTTCTAGTCTCACAACATTATTGTCAGAAAATATGCTTGATATGATTTCAGTTTTCTTAAATTTACCAAGGCTTGTTTTGTGGCCTAGCATGTTATTTATCCTAGAGAATGTTCCATGTGCACTTGAAGAGAATGTGTATTCTTCTGCTTTCAGATGGCAATTAAGTCCATCTGGTCTAATGTGTTATTTAAGGCCAGTGTTTCCTTGTTGATTTTCTTTCTGGGTGATCTGTACATTGATGCAAGTGGGGTGTTAAATTCCCCTACTATTATTGTGTTACTATCAGTTTCTCCCTTTATGTCCATTAATATTTGCTTTATGTATTGAGGTGCTCCAATGTTGGATGCATATATATTTACAATTGAAATCTTTTTCTTGGCTTGATCCCTTGATCATTATGTAATATCTTTTTGGCTCTTGTAACAGTATTTTAAAGTCTATTTTATCTAACATAGGTATTCATATCCTGGATTACTTGCGATTTCCTTTTGCATGGAATACTTTTTTCCATCCCCTCACTTTCAGTCTGTGTGTCTTTAGATCTGAAGTGAGTCTCTTATAGGCAGCACATATACGTGTCTTGTTTTTGTATGCATTCAGCCACTCTATGTCTTTTGATTGGGATATTTAGTCCATTTAAATTTAAGATAATTACTGATAGTATGTTTTTATTGCCATTTTGTTCATTGTTTGGGGGTTGTTTTGTAGGTCTGGGTTTTTTTGCCTTCTTTTGTTCTCTTGTGATTTGATGACTATCTTTAGTGATATGTTTGGATTCCTTTTTCTTTTTTGTGTGTATATCTATTATAGATTTCTGGTTTGTGGTTATAATGAGGTTTTTATATAGCAATCTATATACATATGTGATAATTCTAAGTTGCTAATATCTTAATTTCAAATGCATTTTAACAGCACTGTATGTGTACTCTTCTCTCCTCATGATTACTGTTTTTGATGTTATATCTTACATCTAATTGTTTTATGTATCCCTTAACTGGTTATGTGGATATAGATGATTTTACTATTTGTCTTTTAACTTCCATAATAGCTTTGTGTGAAGATGATTTCCTACCTTTACGGTATGTTTGCCTTTACTATTGGGTGTTTTCATTTTGTAATATTCATGTTACCTGTTGTGGAGTTTTCTTTTTCGCTTAGAGAAGATCCTTTAACATTTCTTGTTAAGCTGGTTTAGTGTTGCTAAACTGTTTAACTTTTGCTTGTCTGTAAACCTTTTGATCTCTCCATCAGGTCTAATTAGGACCCTTACTGGATAAAGTATCCTTGGTTGTAGACTTTTTCCTTTTATTACTTTAAATACATCATGCCACTCTCATCTGGCCTGCAGATTTTCTGCTGAAAAGTCAGCTGATAACCTTATGGGAGTGCCTTTGTATGTTATTTGTTGTGTTTCCCTTGCTGCTTTTAGTATTCTCTCTTTATCTTTAATTTTTGCCATGTTAATTAAAATCTGTCTTGGTGTGTTCTTCTTTGGGTTAATCTTGTATGGGACTATCTACACTTTCTGGGCTTGGATCACTGTTTCCTTTACTAGGTTAGGGGAGTTTTCAGCTATTATGTCTTCAAATATGTTCTCAGCCCCTTTCTTTCTCTCTCTTCTTCTGGGACCCCTATAATGCAAATACCAGTGTGCTTGATGTTGTCACAAAGGTCCCTTAAACTGTCCTCATTTCTTTTCATTCTTTTTTCTTTTCTCTGTTCAGCATCAGCGATTTCCACTACTCTGTCTTCTAGCTCACTGATCCATTCCTCCGTATCATTTAGTCTACTATTGATTCCTTCTAGTGTATTTTTCATTTCAGTTATTGTATGCTTCATTGCTGTTTGGTTGTTCTTTATATTTTTAACTCTTTGTTAAAAACTTCAAACTTTTCATTCTGTGCATCCAGTCTTCTCCTGAGTAGAATATGTATGCTAAATTGCTGTACTATGTGTATGAGAGGTTGGGTTCTTTTTTTTTCCCCCAACAAATGATCTTACATAGTTTCGACATTTTTAGATATGAATATAGGACACAAATGTACTTGCCAGATATGAACTCGCTTGTTGAAAAAATGCCTAAAAAAACTCAGATTATACTAAAATATTTAACTATTATCTTTGAGTGGTGCTACTCCAGGTTATTTCTTCATATTTGCTCTATTTTCCATCTTTCTATAATGAAAAATGTATTATAGAATGTTGGAATGGCAGTTTTCTGCTGGTTTGGGAAGTCAGGTCAGTCTGCTAATTACCAAGAGACTTAGTGGGCGACTAATAATTCTTTTAGTGAATTCATAATTTCATTTTTTCTAAATTATACATATCATTGTTTAAAAAGATTAATATAATAGTTCTACAAGGTTTATAGTAAAAAGTAGCAGTCCAGAGTACATCACCAAGATGGTGATATAGAACATTCCTGACTTTGCTCCCCTCCCCAGCCAAGAACAATAACTAACAGCTCTTCATGGACAAAACACCACTGAGAAAATCCTAGAACATGGGGTGAGGCTGACACACCCCTGCAACACAGAGACTGAGACAGATTGCATTAGAAGGGTAAGAGGAGTGGCTTATCCTGACTGCATTACCCATCCCCCAGGCTGATGCAGGATCACACAGAGAGGTCTCTCCTGAGCCTACAGTTGCAGCAGGGGGAAAAGAAAGCCCAAGATGGTTATCCAGTGCCCCCAGTGTTGTGGGTTCCTTTTTGGGAGCCCCCACTCTGGTCTCACCCCATGGGAACTGCAGGAGAATCTGAGGGATCTGAACACTGGGAATCTGATTATGATGGAGAAAGGGAAGGAGCTTGCAACAACCAGCAACTGGACCTTGGCAGACTGAATTCCTACCTGCAGCACCCAAGTAGTAGTCCCAACCAGAGGCTTTTTGCTCCTCTTCAGAGCCAAGTCATTGGCACAGACTGACCAGGGTACTTGATGAGGTGCAAGTCTGTTAGATTTGGGTCCTCAAACAAAGACTTGCCAGCCCTCAAGCCTGGTCTGCCTCCACTCAGGCAGGGAGGCTGAGTCATAGCCTGGCCCACTGCTGAATGTATCTCCTGACACTGTATCAACGGAAAGGCGGCCAAGAGCACCTGGAAGCTGTGTAGCTCAGCAGTGTTTGAGCAGAGAGTACAGCAGACAGAGCTGATAGGCTGTAGAGCCAAGGCAGTGACCCTATTTGGCCAAGGAGCTTGGGGCATGGGTCAGCTTGAGTCAAGACCACAAAGAGCCTTACCAACCTTGGAGTTGGTTCTCTCACTCTGCCCAGGCAGGTAAATGATTCAGAGCCCTGTCCACTGTTGAATGCATCCTGCAGTCTGCCCAACCAGGAAACCTAACCAGATCACACAGAAAGCTGCATAGCTCATCTAACAGCCTTGCTTATAGGGGTACTTGTACAGGGAGCAAAGCCTGTGGCTTTTCCCATCAGCAAAGAAAAACCAGTGGTCCTATGTGGCCAGGATTCAGTGCATAGTCTTGCCTGATTTAGGTCCCCCAAACAAGCTGCGTAGGCCCTGGGACACATCTTGATGCTCTGTCAAGGCAGGGAAGTTAATCCATAGCTCCAGTTACTGCTGAGGATAATCTAGGAAGTCTGATCAATGAACCCAGGCAATGATGGAGCCCACCCTAAAGCCTTTGCTTGGGCAGGGAACAAAGCCAGCAGTCCTATCCAACTGTTCTTAGTCAGTGGCAGTCCCCCAACCCCCGACCTCAGAGCCTAAGCAGTGGCCTCGCCCATAACAAAACCCTGATAGTGAGCCCTAGGACATTACCAGCAGTAATGTCCAGAAACCCATGTTGAGCTGTAGTGAATAACTGTCTCTGCCAAAGTGAACCTGTAAAGTCTGGAAGCAGAAATTGCTTACTCAAATGCACAGATACCAACGTAAGGAATCAAGGATCATGGAAAATCAGGTAAACATGACACCAAAGAAATTAATAAAGCTCTAATAGCTGACCCTAAAGAAATGGAGATTTATGAACTGTCAGACAAAAAGTTCAGAATAATCATTTTAAAGTAGTGAAGTACAAGAACACACAGACAACTAAACAAAATAAGGAACACAATGCGTTAGCAAAACAAGAAGTTCAAAGAATAGAAACCATCAAAACAAATCTTAGAGCTGAAATACGCAATGACTAAACTGAAGAACTCAATAGAGAGCTTCAAGAGCAGACTCAACCATGCAGAAGAAAGAACTAGTGACCTAGAACATAGGACATCTGAAATTATATTGTAATAGAAGAAAAAAGTATGAAAAAGAATGAAGAAGGCTACAGGACTTATAAGACACAATCAAAAAATGTCCACATTATGAAAGTTCTAGAAAGAGAAAAGAGAAAGGACTAGAAAGCATATTTAAGATAATAATGGCTGAAAATTTCCCAAGCCTGAGGAGAGAAATAGACATCCAGATCCATAAAGCTGAAAGAATCCCAAATGGGTTAAACCTGAATAGAGCCCACCAAAACACATAATAGTTACATTGTCAAAAGTCAAAGACCAAAAAATTTAAGAACAGCAAGAGAAAAAATAGGAATTATACAAGAACCCCCATAAGACTGTCATCAGACTTTCTCAACATAAAGTTTTCAGGCCAGCAGAGAATGTTATGATTTATTTAAAAATATTGAAAGAATGAAAAAAATCGACCACAATTTACCAGTATTAAAATTCAATCAGTAACTTAAAAACTCCCAACAAACAAAAAGTCCAGGGCCAGAACACTTAGTGAAGAGTTTTGACACCTATCCTTCTCAACCTATGACAAAAAAAATTGCAGAGGAAGGAATGCATTTGAACTCATTCTATGAGCCCAGCATCACCCTCATAACAAAACCAAAGATATCACAATAAAATTACAGGCCAATATCACTGATGAACATAGATGCAAAAAATCCTCAATAAGATATTAGCAAATCAAGTCCAATAATACATCAAAAGATTTATAAACCATGATCAAGTGGCCTTTATCCGAGGGATGCAAAGATTTTTTTGTTAATATTTGCAGATCAATCAATGTGACACACCACATTTACAAATTGAAGAATAAAAACTGTATGATCATCTCAATAGATGCAGAAAAAGCTTTTGACAAAATTCAACATGAATTTATGATTAAAAAAAAAAATTCTCCAGAAAATGGGCAAAGAGGGAATATACTGGGTGGGCCAAAAAGTGCCTTCAGTTTTTTAAGTAAAAATAAAAGATACATTTTTCATTTTCACCAAGAACTTTACTGAACAACATACCGCCCTTTTGTTCCACTAACTTCTGCCATTTTTCAGGCAACTTCATAATTCCATCTTCCCAAAACTTTTATCTTTTTGAGCAAAGAATTGTTCCAGGTGCCTTTTACAGTCTTCCAGAGAATTGAAAATTTTTCCATTAAGAGAATTTTGTAAAGACTGAAATAAATGGAAATCCGAAGGTGCAATATTTGATGGATACGGTGGATGAATCAGAACTTCCCAGCCAAGATGTAACAGTTTTTGCCTGGTCATCAAAGAAACATTCTGTCTTGCGTTATCCTGATGGAAGGTTGTGCGTTTTCTGTTTACTAATTCTGGATGGTTTTTGTCGAGTGCTGCTTTCAATTGGTCTAATTGGGAGCAGTACTTGTTGGAATTAATTGTTTGGTTTTCCAGAAGGAGCTCATAATAGAGGACTCCCTTCCAATCACACCATATACACATCACCCTCTTTGGTTGAAGACCGGCGTTTGGTGTTGTTGGTGGTGTTTCATCTCACTTCCCCCATGATCTCTTCCATTCCACATTGTTGTACAGTATCTGCTTTTCATTACCATCAAAATTTGGTTTAAAAATAGAACATTTTCATTACATTTCAGTAGAGAATTACACGTGGAAACATGGTCAAGAAGAGTTTTTTCACTTAACTTATGTGGAACCCAAACATCAAAGCGATTCACATAACCAAGCTGGTGTAAATGATTTTCAGCACTTGATTTGGATATTTTGAGTATGTCAGCTACCTTCTGCATGTTATAACATTGATTGTTCTCAGTTATTATTTTGATTTGATCGCTATCAACTTCAACTAGTCTACCCTACAGTGGAGCATTGTCCAGTGAGAAATCTCCAGCATGAAACTTTGCAAACCACTTCTGACACATTCGATCAGTGACAGCACCTTCTCCATACACTGTACAAAACTTTTTTTTTTTGCATTTCAGTTGCGTTTTAACCTTTCTTGAAATAATAAAGCATAATATGCTGAAAATGTTGCTTTTTCTCTTCCATCTTCAATATTAAAATGGCTACACAAAAACTCACCAATTTTGATGTCTTTTTTTAAATGCATGCTGATATGACAGCTGTCAAATACAAACTAACAAAATTGTTTCAAATGAAGTTAAAGACAACTAAGTGCTACTAGAGCCATCTTATGGAAAAAACCAAACTAACCTTTTGGCCTACCTAATACCTCAACATAATGAAAGTCATATATGACAGAACTACAGCTAACATCATAATTGTGAAAAGCTGAAAGCATTTCCTCTAAGATCAGGAACAAGACAAGGATACCCACTTTTGCCACT
Source organism: Tursiops truncatus (assembly GCF_011762595.2). Lineage (NCBI taxonomy): Eukaryota > Metazoa > Chordata > Mammalia > Artiodactyla > Delphinidae > Tursiops > Tursiops truncatus. The sequence goes on along the minus strand of NC_047040.1, from coordinate 73,398,363 downwards.
TTTATTCAAAGTAGTTTTGGAAGTCCTAGCCACAGCAATCAGAGAAGAAAAATAAATAAAAGGAATCCAAATTGGGAGAGAAGAAGTAAAGCTGTCACTGTTTGCATATGATAATATACATTGAAAATCCTAAAGATGCCACCAGAAAACTGCTAGAGTTCATCCATGAATTTGATAAAACTTCAGGATACAAAATTAATGCACAGAAATCTGTTGCATTTCTATACACTAACAACAAAAGATCAGAAAGAGAAATTAAGGAAATAATCCCATTTACCACTGCATCAAAAAGAATAAAATACTCAGGAAAAAACCTACCTAAGGAGGCAAAAGATCTATACTCCAAAAACTATAAGACACTGATGAAAAAAATTCAAGACATCACAAATAGATGGAAAGATATAGACTGTGTTCTTGGATTGGAAGAATCAATATTGTTTAAAGGATCATACTACCCAAGGCAATCTACAGATTCAATGCCATCCCTATCAAAATACCAATGGCCTTTTCTCACAGAGCTAGACCAAATAATCTTAAAATTTGTATGGAAACACAAAAGACACCAAATAGCTAAAACAATTTTGAGAAAGAAGAATGAGGAATGATAGAGGAATGATGCTCCCTGACTTCAGACTATACGACAGACCTACAGTAATCAAAACAGTATGATACTGGGACAAAAACAGTCACATAGATCAATGGAACAGGATAGAGAGCCCAGCAATAAACCTATGCACTTATTGGCAATTAATCTACAACAAAGGAGGCAAGAATATACACTGGAGAAAAGACAGTCTCTTCAACAAGTGGTGCTGGGAAAACTGGACAGCTACATGTAAAAGAATGAAGTAATGACATTCTGTAACACAATTTACAGAAACAAACTCAAAATAGATTAAAGACCTAAATGTAAGATGAGATACTGTAAAACTCCTAGAGAAAAGCACAAGCATAACACTCTTTGATATAAATCACAGCAATATTTTTTTGGATCCATCTCCTGAAGTAAAGGAAATAAAAACAAAAATAAACAAATAGACCTAATTAAAATTAAAAGCTTCTGCACAGTAAAGAAAGCCACTGACGATAAAAAGACAACCTACTGGATGGGAGAATACACTTTTAAATGATATGACTGATAAGGAATTAAAACCCAACATACATAAACAGCTCATACAACTCAACATCAAAAAAACAACCCAATCAAAAAAATGGACAGAAGACCTAATAGACATTTTTCCAAAGAAGACATACTGTACAAATGGCAAACAGACACAAGAAAAAATGTTCAACGTTATCAGTCATCAGGGAAATGCAAATAAAAACCACAGTGAGATATCACCTCACACCTGTCAGAATGGCTATCAAAAAGAACACAACAGATGTTGGCAAGGATGTGGAGAAAAGGGATCCTGTCTACACTCTTGGCTGGAATGTAAATTGGTGTAGCCACTGTGGAAAACAGTATGGAGATTCCTCAGAAAACTAGACGTAGAACTTCCATATGTTACAGCAATTCCATTCTTGGGTATATATCTGAAAAAATAAGAAGACACTAATTTGAAAAGCTACATGTACCTCAATGTTCATAGCAGCATTATTTATAATTGCCAAGATATAGAAGCAACTTAAGTGTCCTTCGACAGATGAATGGATAAAGGTGTGGTATGTATATATATATAATATATATATATATTATATATATATGCAATGGAATATTACTTAACCATGAAAAATGAAATCCTGCCATTTGTAACAACATGGATGGACTTGGAGGGTTTTATGTAAGTAAAATAAATCAGAGAGAGACAAATACAGTATGATATCACTTATATTTATGTGGAATCTAAGAAATACAACAAACTAGTGAATATAACAAAAAAGAAACAGACTCACAGTTATAGAGAATGACTTAGTGGTTACCAGTGGGGAAAGGGAAGTAGGGAGGGGCATGATAGGGGGAAGGTATTAAGAGGCACAAACTACCATGTATAAAATCAACAAGGACTCATTGTACAGCACAAAAAACATAGCCAATATTTTATAATAACTGTATGTGGAATATAGCCTTTAAAAATTGTGAACCATTATGTTGTATACATGAAACTAATATAATATTATACATCAACTATACCTCAATTAAAAACATGGAAAAAAAATCAAGTTGGTTGCTCATTGCCCCCCACACCCGCAAAAGAATAGGAAAAGTGTGATCTTTGCCATGTTTTTGTTCAGTTTTGCTTGCATTATTAGTATTACATTTTACCTGAAAGTTTCTTGTATGAATCCTTTCAAGTCAATTGTTATTTTATAACAGTTAATTTGCATAGAAGTAGATACATAATCAATAAATCCACTTAACTGAATAAACCTTAGGAACAAGTCATTTCGATACATTGAAAACAAGCAAATGCTTGGGGGAAGGGGTGCTCTGTCAGCCCTTCTACATGGGGGGATCTTCCAGGCTTCTCTGTATTATTTGTAACACAAGTAATGCTGTCAGTGTCCACTCCTCGGTTAGTATTAGTAATGCTTAAAATCGTTTTCTAGGTGTAAAATAAATATATATACATAGAAATTTCTTCCTACATTTCAGTGGATCATCTTATGCATCTCTGCAATATATGGACCCCATAGTCTGCTCTTTGGAAACCTCCTTTTCTCACCATCACTGGGCTAACTAACTCAGATCCCAAGCAGCAGGAGGCAGTAATTAGAAATCTAGCTGCATATCAGGCAGTAATTAGAAATCTAGCTGTATATCAGGCATCTTGGGTGCTAAAAATTAAAAACATGGAGTCTCTGATTATAACACCAGATATGTCATCCTGGCTAGACTCCAGGAGTTTGCATTTTTAACATCACCTTAGTGATTCAAAGACAGTTATTGTCATCCCCATTCACTATGGAACCACTGGTAGGGGAAACATGCTAGACAGGAAATCAGGAGTTCTAAGTTCAGGTATCTCCCTGCCAGGCTACTTATCTGGGTAAGGCACTTGACTTTTCCCCATGCCTATTCAGTAAAACTGAAAGATTGGATGAGAGATGACCTACTTTAAGGTCTTCCTTAGTGCTAACATTCTAATGTTAATCACCTGCAGGGCAGAAGTTTTTTCTTTTTCCCTCAAGCGTGGGTTGAAAATTCTTTCAGAATTAGCATTAACATTTCCATCGCCCAAGATGTTTGTAGGAGCAGCTTATCTCAATTCTTATAGAAACTTAAAAATTGAGGTCCAGAGAAAATAATCCTTAAGAGTTAACCATTGTATCAATCCATAGTCAGAAATTGAACCTAAATTAAGTGACATCAAACTTTTATCACCCCATGGTAGACTTAAAAAAAATTTTTTTTTTAAATTTCAAACATATTTTATTGACTTTTGAACGGGACGCTAAATGAGCCACCTATATAGCAGAACCCAAAAAGGGGAAAGCGCAAATAAATGTAGAGACTCAGAGTAACAGAAATGAGGGTGGTGGCTTTGGTGAGTTTGAAATGCATATGAGGTGGGGTTAGGAAGAGCCCAGTCTGCAATGGCAGGGAGTTTATGCCTAATGACTGGAAATAAGCTAATTCCTTCTGGGAGGAGGAACTGGGTATGCCCAACTGGGTATTGATATAGTTTTCTGAAGTTCATTTCTGGGCCTATCCTGCAGAAAAGGCTATTTGAGTCTTCATGTGTAGGAAGGGGTCTAAAAAATATAGACATCTAACACACAATCTTTGAGTCTAAAGGATTCTTAACTGCCATGCTTCCCAATGGTAGATTTTTAAATCAAACAGCCATGCAGCAAGATATAATGTCTCTGTAACTAATCCATCTGGTGACTACTGTGGTTGGCAAGAGCATCTAAAGAGAAGAACTGTACTCTTTGAGGACCATCACGACTCTCAAAATCCTATTCTTTCTACTCTCTACCTTGTATTTTTCTTATAGTGTGGCAGTTTTATGAATTTTTGGTTTGGTTCTTAGAAGAACAATGATTGCCCATGGATCTAGGACTCAGTGGTACTTGTTTGGGTCATCAGGGTCAGAGACACTCAGGGGCTATCTCTGCAGGCAACTGCCTTCAGGAAAGCGGCTCCCTTCTTGGGGTTTGCTGATCATTTTGACCATCTTTTAAATTTTTCTCAGGCTTTGACTTTTCAGCTGTTGCATCTACAGGGGATGAGATCTACTTAATTAACAGGAAAGAAGAGGTTCCATTTCAAGATGGCAGTATAGGAAGATCCTAAATTCACCTCCTCCCACAAGACAACAAATAGACAGCTACATATGGAACAAGTTCCTCTGAAAAAAAAACCTAAAAACTGGCCCAGCAACCCCTTCACATCAGGCAAGGAGAGAAAAACCACACTGAAGCAGGCAGGAAAACCTGAAACACAGTCTTGCCATAAACTCCACCTCTTGCATGGTAACCCAGAATTGGGAGGAAACTCAAAACCCAGAGCTTCTCCCTGAGGAATGAATGTTTTGTAAGCCACATTGGGCACCCCAACTTTGAAGACCTCCACCTGAGAGATGAACTCCCAAAACATCTGGCTTTGAAGACCAAGTAGGCTCCCATTCATGAGACCCATGGGGCTGTGGAAAACTCTGAAACAGCTCTAAAATAGTTCATGGGCAGACTCACCCATCCCAGGGCCCAGACAGAAGCAGCTCTCTGAAAAATGCCCAGATTTTGTGAAAAAGACTCATTTACTCCTTTTAAAGTGTTGGTCTGAGGGGCCAGAACCTACTGGGATACTCTCTGGGGAGAGAGGCTGGTGGGTGCCGTCTTCCTGCTCTCCCTCTACCTTCTAAAGCTGGCGGGTGCCATCCTTTTATTCCCCCTCTTATTTCTCTTTTGAAATTTCTTCCTGTTTTTTCCTTTTCTCCTATTCCATTTTTCTTTCTCAGTGGATGCCGTCTTTGTACTCCCCCTCTGCCTTGCTTCAGTTAATGCGTACCATCTTTGCACTCTCCCTCTGCTGTGCTCTAGAGTGCCAATATCTCCTAGGAGGAGCCCCATCTGGTGCCCTGGTTTTTATGTCTAAGGACCCTGTCTTTATGGCTGCCACCCAGGGGATCCCCCTTGGGGTCCCCCTTGTTGCCTGGAGGTCAGGGGGACTTGCATTCCTGGGTCTCAAGGGACTGTAGCAGTTGGAAAGACAGTTTTTGGTGGACTATTACTCCCAGGCACTGCACAGACAGTAGACTTAAACTTACCTTCAGTGTTTCTGAGAAAGAGGCCTATTTGCTTGTCCAGCAGCTTTGGGCAGAGGGACAGGCTTCTGGTTTGACTCACTTATAGAGGCCTACAGATGCTCTCAGGGAATAAAGGTAATTACAAATTTTGTACTCTACCTCTTCCTTGCTCGAGATCATTGATATATTCAAGAAAGGAGGTTATATCTTGCCTGGTGCCATGAATTTTTGTAGCTGCTTCCAAGAGGCACCTCTACATTGCCTGGCTCTGGTGACCAGTGAAGTGAGGCTTACGCTCATGAATCTCACAGGACTGTAACCAATGGAAAAAGTGTAATTTTTTAATTGAAGTACAGTTGATTTACAATACTATGTTAGTTTCAAGTCTACAGCATGGTGATTGAGTATTTTTGCAGATTATACTCCGTGATACATTATTACAAAATACTGAGTGTAATTCCCTGTGCTATACAGTATATCCTTGTTACTTATTTTATATGTAGATACATGTGCCTGTTAGCCAGCTGCTTATATCTTCTTCGAAAAAATGTCTTTTCAGGTCCTCTGCTCATTTTTTGATTGGGTTGTTTTTTTTGATATCGAGTTGTATGAGCTGTGTGTATATTTTGGATATTAACACCTTGTCAGCTGCATCCTTTGCAAATGTTGTCTCCCATTCAATAGGTTTTCTTTTCATTTTGTTGATGGTTTCCTTTGTTGTGCAAGAGCTTTTAAGTTTAGTTAGGTCCCATTTGCTTACTTTTGCTTTTATTTCTTTTGCATTAGAGTCTGATTTATGAAAATATTGTTACAATTTGTGTCAGAGTGTTTGCTTTGTGTTCTCTTCTAGGAGTTTCATGGTTTCAGGTCTTACATTTAGGCCTTTAAACTATTTTGAGTTTTTTTGTATATGGTGTGAAGGAATGTTCTAATCTCATTGTTTTACATGTGGCTGTTTCATTTATCCCAGCACCACTTGTTGAAGAGACTGTCTTTTCTCCACTGTATATTTTTGCTTCCTTTGTTGTAGATTGACCATAGGTGCGTGAGTTTATTTCTGGGCTCTTTATTATGTTCCATTGATCTATGTGTCTGTTTTTGTGCCAATACCTCACTGTTTTTTGATTACTGTAGTTTTGTAGTATAGTCTGAAGTTTGGGAGGGTTATACTTCCAGCTTTATTCTTTTTTCTCAGGATTGCTTTAGCAATTTGCAGTCTTTTGTGGTTCCATATGAATTTTAGGATTATTTGTTCTAGTTCTGTGAAAAATGGCATGGGTATTTTGACAGTGATTGCATTAAAATTGTAGATTGCTTTGAGTAGTGTGGCCATTTTAACTATTAATTCTTCCAAACCAAAACACAGGATATATTTCCATTTCTTTGAATCAATTTCCTTTATTAATGTTTTATAGTTTTTAGTGTACAGGTCTTTCACCTTCTTAGTTAAACTTATTCCTAGGTTTTTTTGGTTTTTTTTTTTAAACTTTTCTCATTCTGATATTTCATTAGTGTATAGAAATGCAATAAATTTCTGTGTATTAATCTTGTATCCTGAAACCTTGATGAATTCATTTATTAGTTTTAATAGTTTTGGGGTGGTAACTTTAGGGTTCTCTATATAAAGTAACATGTCATCTGAAAATAGTAATAATTTTACCTCTTCCTTTCCAATTTGAATACATTTTATTTATTTTTTTCTGTTTGACTGCTGTGGCTAGGACTGCCAATACTATGTCAAATAGAAGTGGCAAAAGTGAGCCTCCTTGGGCTATTCCTGAATTTAGTGGGAACACTTTCAGCTTTTCACCATTGAGTGTTATGTTGGCTGTAAGTTTGTCATAAATTGCTTTTATTATGGTGAGATATGTTCCCTCAACACCCACTTTGGTGAGAGTTTTTGTTTTTTTAATCATGAATGGATGGTGAATTTTGTCAAATATTTTTTCTGTGTCAATTGATATTATCATGTGTTTTTTTTTCATTACTTTTATGTGGCAGATAACATTGCTTGATTTGCGAATGTTGAACCATTCTTGTGACCCTGGAATGAATCCAAGTAGATCATGGTGTATGATCCTTTATATATACTGTTGGATTCAGTTTGCTAATATTTTGTTGAGGATTTTTGCATCTGTATTCAAAGATATTGGCCTGTAATTTTCTCATTTTTTGTGGTGTCCTTGGCTGGTTTTGGTATCAGGGTGAGGGTGGCCTCAGAGAATCAGTTTGGGAGTGTTCCCTCCTCTTCAATTTTTGGAATAGTTTGCAAAGTATAGGTATTAGTTCTTCTTCATATGTTTGGTAGAAATCCCCTGTGAAGCTGTCTGGTTTTGGACTTTTGTTCGCTAGGCATTTATGTTACTACAAATTCAATTTCACTTCTAGTGATCATTCTGTTCAAATTGTCTGTGTCTTCATCTTGACTCAGTCTTGGCAGGCTCTGTGTTTCTAGAAATTTGTCCATTTCTCCTGAGTTGTTGAATTTGTTGGCATGTAACTCCAGTATTCTCTGTTTATAGTGTGATTTTTTTGTATCTCTGTTGTATCAGTTTTTCTTTCTCCTCTTTCATTTCCTATTTTATTTGGGTCCTCTATCTTTAATTCTTGGTGAGCATGGTTAAATGTTTATCAATTTTGTTATCTTTTCAAAAAACCAACTCAAGGCTTCATTGATCTTTTCTATTGATTTTTAAATCTCTATTTCATTTATTTCCTTTCCGATCTTTATTATTTCATTCCTTCTCACTTTGGGCTTTGTTTTTCTTTTTCTAATTCTTTTAGGTGATAGGTTAGTTTGAGGTTTTTCTTATTTTTTGAGGAAGGACTGTATCACTGTGAACTTCCACTCAGAACTGCTTTTGTTGAATCCCATAGATTTTGGAGAGTTGTGTTTATTTTCATTTGTCTAGAGATAATTTCTCATTTCCCCTTTGATTTCATTGTTGACCCATTTTTGTTTTTCTGTTTTTTAGTTTTTTATTTGGTAACATGTTATTTAGTCTCCATGTGTTTGTTCTTTTCTCATTTTTCTTTCTGTGGTTGATTTCTAGTTTCTTATCATTGTGGGCAGAGAAAATGCTTGATGTAATTTCTGTTCTCTTAAATTTGTTAAGGCTTGATTTGTGATCTAGTATGTGATGGAGAAAATTCACGTGCACTTGAAATGAATGTGTATTCTGATGCTGTTTATAATGTCCTGTAGATATCAATTAAATCCACTGGTCTATTGTGTCATTTAAGACCACAGTTGCCTTACTGCCTATCTGGATGATCTGTCCATTGATGTTGGTGGAGTGTTAAAGTCTCCTACTGTTAATGTATATTGTCAATTTCTCCATTTATGTCTGTTAGTATTTGCTTTATATATTTAGCTGCTCCTGCACTGGATGCATGTATGTTAAGGAGTGTAATATTCTCTTCTTGTATTGATCCCTTTACCATTACATAATGCCCTTCTTTGTCATTTTGTTATAGCCTTTGTTTTAAAAATAAATTTTGTCTGATATTAATATTGCTATCCCTGCTTTCTTGTTGTTTCCACTTGCACAAAATATCTTTTTCCATTTTGTCACTTTAAGTCTGTGTGTGTTTTTGCTCCAAAGTGCATCTCTTGTAGGCAGCATTTTGAAGGGTCTTGTTTTTCAATCCAATCAGCCACTCTATCTTTTGACTGGAGCATTTAGTCCACTGACATTTAAAATAATTTCTAGTTATGTACTTAAGGCCATTTTTATTGTTTCCTGGTTGTTTTTGAAGTTTTCTGTTCATTTCTTTTTATTTCTCTCATTGTGGTTTGATGATTTTCTTTTGTAGTATGTTTGGGTTCCTTTCTTTTTGGTTTTGGTGTATCTTTTGTAGGTTTTTGATTTGTGGTTACCATGGGGTTCATATGTTGACCCATAATTATATCTACTTGATTTAAACTGATACTCATTTAAGTTCTAAAAGATATACACTTTTATACTCCTCTCCCACATTTTGTGTTTTTGATGTCATATTTTATATCTTCTTATGTCTTTACTGTTTATTGTAGTTATAGTTGCTTTTACAAATTTTTGTCTCTTAATCTATATACTCACTTATTTAAGTGATCTTCAATCCTTACTATATGTTTGCCTTTCCTACTGGAATCCCCTTTCCTACAGATTCTTACCTCTTTTCCATTTAGAGAAAGCTTTAACATTTCTTTTAGGGTAAGTGTAGTATTGCTAAATTCTTTTAATTTTTGCTTGTCTGAGTTCTTTATCTCTATTCTAAATGATAATCTTGCTGGGTAGAATATTCTAGGTTGCAGGTTTTTCCCTTTCATTACTTTGAATAAATTATGCCACTCCCTTCTGGCCTGCAGAATTTCTGCTGAGAAATTAGCTGATGGCCTTATGTGGGTTCCCTTGTATATGACTTTTTTCTCTTCCTGCCTTTAGAATTTTCTATTTAACTTTCACGTTGGCCATTTTAATTATGATATGTCTTGGTGTGCAAGTCTGTTTGGGTTCATCTCATTTGGAACCCTCTGTGCTTCCTGTATCTTGATATCTGTTTCCTTATTCAGGTTTGTGAAATTTTCAGCCATAATTTCTTCAGATACATTTTTGAGAGCCTGGAGAAGAGTTCTTAAACAGGTACCACCACCAGGATAGAGCAAGAAGCTACAGACCCAGGAGTTCAGTCTCTGTAAAAAAAAAAAAGGCCTATTAACTAGTAATCATAACTGCAGCCTGACAGTAGGCTTCTAATTAAAACACATATAAGGGATGACTATAAACCTTTCAAAACTTCAGAGGGCAGGCACTGTCTTCACACTCACTCCGCCATGCTTTAGAGTGCCAAATCTCCTGGAGGTGATTTTCTATATGTGTCCAGTGACCCAGTTTTACATCTGATGTCGTTTTTTGCGGCTGCCACTCAGGGATACTCCTTAATTGCCTGGCTCTGGTGGCCAGGGTAGGTTTGCATTCCAGGGTCCCACAGGATTATAACAATCAGAGAAACAGTTCTTGGCAGGTACTGCAGAGACAGCAGACTGAAACACACAACCAGTCTTTCTGTGAAAGAGGCCTACTAGCTTGTCCTGGAACTTCAGCCTTGTGTGCCAAACTGAAGGCTGCCCCTAACTAGAGGCTATGGAAATTCTCTTAGGGAATATAGGCCAGGAGGCACCATCATTGCATTCTCCTTCTACCTTGCTACAGCTCACCAGAATCTCCCAGAAAGGAGCTTGTACACTCACTTGGACTCCAATTATTCTGACAGCTACTCAGGAGACATCTCCAGATCACCTGGCTCTGGTGGCCAGTGGGGCTTACACTTGGGTCCCACAAAACTGTATATATTTGCACACTTTATGAACCTCTGCCTGAGGACCTGAGTTCTAATCAGCCTGAATCTAGTGGCTGACTGAGATCCTCTCCTTTAAGACACTGACGATTCTAAACATACCTGCAACTACTGGGAGCTATTGAAAGTAAAATAGGCTGCTTAAAGAATCACAAAGGTTTGAGAGATAGTCATGAGCTAGGGCAAGGTTGAACAATAAGTTTTATGTCATACACAGGACCAACCATTTAAGACTAGGAAGGGTGGCATTTTCATCTAATGCATAGAAAACAACACAGGGAGTCAAGCAAAATGAAGAAACAGAGGACTATGTTTCAAACAAAAGAACAAAACGAAACCTCAGAAAAAACAACTCAATGAGATGGAGATAAGTAACTTACCTAATAAAAGAGTTCTAAGTAATGGTCATAAAGATGCTCACTGGGTACTTCCTTGGTGGTCCGTGGTAAAGTATCCACCTTCCAATGCAGGGGACGCAGTTCAATTTTGGGTCAGGGGAACTAAGATCCCACATGCCACAGGGCAACTAAGCCTGCATGCCACAACTACTGAGCTCGCGCGCCTCAACGAGAGAGGCCACATGCCACAAAATACATAGCCCGCACACCCTGGAGCCCGCATGCCAAAACTAGAGAGAGAAAACCAGCATGCCACAACTAGAGAGAAGCCCGCATGCCACAACTAGAAACCCAAGCAGACTGTGCGCTGTAACAAAAAGATCTCACATGCCTCAAAGATCCCATGTGCCACAACTAAGACCAGATGCAGCCAAAAAAAAAAGATAAGGAAAATAAATAAATATTTTTTAAAAAGATGTTCACTGAACTTGGGAGAAGAATGGATGAACACAGTGAGAACTTCAGAAAACAGAAAATATAAGGAAGGACCAAAGGGAAGTAACAGAGCTGAAGAATCATAACTGAACTAAAAGATACACAAAAGGGATTCAATAGCTCTTCCTAAAGAGATCCACACCAAGACATATTACAATTAAAATGTCAAAAGTTGAAGGATTAAATCCTAAAAGTGGCAAGAGGAAGCAACTTGTTACATGCAAGGGAGCTCCCAAAAGACTATCAGCTGATTTTTCATCAGAAACATTGCATACCAGAATGCAGTGGCACGATATATTCAAAATGCTGAAAGAAAAAAAATCTCCAACCAAAATTCTATGCCCAGCAAAATTATCATTCAGAAATGAAGGAGAAATAAAGAGATAAAGAGTTTTCTAGACAAGCAAAAGCTAAAGGGCTCATTACCATTAAACTGGTTTTGTAAGAAATGTTAAAAAGACATCTTTAAGTTGACAAAAAAGGGTGCTAATTAGTAACAAAAAATGAAAGCACACATCTCACTGGTAAAGGTAAATACACAGTAAAGGTAGTAGATTAATTACTTTTAAAGCTAGTATGAAGGTTAAAAGACAAAATAAAATAACTGAAACTGCAATAATTAGTTAAGTGATGCCCAAGATAAAAAGATGTAAAATGTGACATCAAAACCTGAATGTGGGTGGAAAAAGTTAACATGCAGAGCTTTAGAATTCCTTCAAACTTAAGTTATCAACTTAAAATAGACAATTATACATGTAAGTTGCTATATGTAAGCCTCATGGTAACCACAAAGCAAAAACCTACAGGAGATATATTCCTTTCTAATTATCTTTTGTCTAAGTATGTCACTAAAGAAAGTAAAAAATCAGGGAGAAAAAGAGCAGCAGCAGAAGAAAGAACAGAGGAACTATAAAACAGCCAGAAAACAATTAACAAAATGGCAATAAATACATACCTATCAAAATTTACTGTAATATAAATGGATTAAATTCTCCAATCAAAAGACAGAGTGGCTGAGTGGATTAAAAACAAAAAGACCCATCTATATGCTACCTACAAGAGATTCACTTCAGATGTAAGGACACACACACTGAAAATGAAGTGATGGAAAAAGATATTCTAGGCAAATGGAAACCAAAAGTAAGCTGTGGTAGCTATATTTAATCCCACAAAATACACTTTATTTTTTAAAAAATTTTAAATTATTTACTTATTTTTGGCTGCATTGGGTCTTCATTGCTGCCCGTGGGCTTTCTCTAGTTGCAGCAAGTGGGAGCTACTCTTCATTGTGGTGCACAGGCTTCTCATTGCAGTAGCTTCTTTTGTTGTGGAGCATGGGCTCTAGGCATGTGGGCTTCAGTAGTTGTGGCATGCAGGCTCAGTAGTTGTGGCTCGTGGGCTCTAGAGCACAGGCTCAGTAGTTGTGGCGCATGGGCTTAATTGCTCCTTGGCATGTGGGATCTTCCTGGGCCAGGGCTCGAACCCGTGTCCCCTGCATTGGCAGGCGGATTCTTAACCACTGCACCACCAGGGAAGCCCCCAAAATACACTTTAAAACAAAGACTATAATAAGAGACAAGGAAGGATATTACATAATAAAAAAGGAGTCAATCAACCAGAGGATATAACATTTGTAAATACTTTATGCATCCCAACATAGGAGCACTTAAATATACAAAGAAACTATTAACAGACCTAAAGGGAGAAGTAGATAGCAGTTCAATAATAGTAGAGAACTTTAACACCCCACTTACATCAATGGATAGATCATCCAATCAGAAAATCAGTAAGGAAATATCAGCCTTAAAAGACATGTTAGGCCAAATGGCTTTAAAGATACAGACAGAATATTTCATCCAAAAGCAAGAAAATACACATTCTTCTCAAGTACGCATAGAACATTCTCCAGGATTGCATCACATGTTAAGCCACAAAACAAGTCTTAACAAATTTAAGAAGACTGAAATTATATCAAGCATCTTTTCTGATCAAAATGCTACAAAACTAGAAAAACAGAAAATTCACAAATATGTAAAGATTAAACAACATACTACTGAACAACCAATGGATCAAAGACACCAAAAAGAAATTTTAAAAAAGACCTAGAGACAAATGAAAATAGAAATACAACATATCAAAACTTATGGGATGCAGTAAAAATAATTTTAAGAGGGAAGGTTTTAGTCTTAAATGCTTACCTCAAGAAACAAGGAAAATATCAGATGAACAATCTAAAATTACACCTCAAGGAACTAGAAAAAGAACAAATAAAGCCCAGAGCAAAAGGAGGGAAAAAAAGATCAGAGCAGAAACAAATGAAATAGAGAATAAAAACATAATTGAAAAGATCATTGAAACAAAGAGGTGGTTCTTTGACCAAGATGAAATTGACAAACCTTTAGCTAGACTCACTAAGAAAAACAGAGAATTCAAATTAGTAAAATCATAAATGAAAGAGGAGACATTACAACTGATACCACAGAAATATGAAGGATCATAGGAGACTACTACAAACAATTGTATGCAAACAAATTGGACAAATTAGAAGAAATGGATAAACTCCTAGAAACATACAACCTTCTAAGACTGAATCATGAAGAAATAAAAAATCTGAATAGACCAATTACATGTAAGGAAATTGAATCAGTAATCAAAAACTTCCCAATGAAATAAAGTCCAGGACCAGATGGCTTCACTGATGAATTCTACCAACATACAAAGAAGTAATACCAATCCTTCTCAAACTGTTCCAAGAAATATAAGGGAGGGAAAACTTCCAAACTCATTTTAGGAGGCCAGCATTACCCTGATACCAAAATTAGATAAACACCACAAGGAAAGAAAATTACAGACCAATATACCTGATGAACGTAGTTGCAGAAATACTCATGAAACATTGACAAACCAAACTTAACAATACATTAAAGAGATCATACACCATGATCAAGTGGGATTTATTCCAGGGATGCAAGGATGATTCAACATCCTCTCCTCTCACAAGCACATCAAAATCTCAACTACTTGCAGAACAACCATTGATGAAAAAGACAGGAACCAATCAGAAAACATCTTCTATAACTAAAGATATAAAGAAGGAACCACAATGTGACAGGTAGGAGAGGTGGACTCATGACTTACTCAAGTTCCATACCCAAGGGTAGGTGACCCACAAACTAGAGAATAATTATATTGCAGAGGTTCTCCCACAGGAGTGATTTTTCGGAGCTCCATGTCTGTCTCCCCAGCCTGGGGGTCCTGCACTGGGGAAGTTGAGCCCCCAGAACATTTAGCTTCAAAGGCCAGCAGGGCTTACTTTTAGGAGTCCCAGAGGGATGGGGGAAATAGAGACTTCACTCTTAAAGGGTACACACAAAATCTCACACACTCCAGGACCTAGGGCAAAAGCAGTAATTTTATAGGAGCCTGGGCCAGACCTACCTGCTGGTCTTGGTGACTCTCCTGGGGAGGTGCAGGTGCAGCTATGGCTTACCATAGGGATGTGGACAATGGCAGCAGCTGTGTTGGGGTCTCCTTCTACCGTGTGGATGCTGGTGCTGGTGCTGGTGCTGGTGAGTGCCGTTGTGGAGTCGTCCCTTTAGCTGCTTAGTGCCAAGACCTGGCTCTACCCAACAGCCTGTAAGCACCAGTGCTGAGACACCTCAGGCCAAGGTACTAACTAGACAGGAACATAGCCCTGCCTATCAGCAGACAGGGTGCCTAAAGACCACCTGAGCCCACAGCCACCTCTAGAAATGGCCCTGCCTACCAAAGGGCCCAGGCAGGACCCAACTCTACCCCCCAGTGGGCATGCACTAGCCCCCAAATCCCCTGGGCCCCAGCCCTGCCCTGTAGGAAGTCCGCTCTAGTCCCTGGACCAACCTCATCCACCAGGGGGCAGACCAGATGCAAGAAAACTGCAGTCCCCAGCCTGCAGGCCAGCCTGCCCACAGTAGGCCAAACCCTGCCTGTGGACCAGCTGGGCCCCAGCCTTGCCCACTAGTAGGCCAACACAAGCTTTAGGACACCTCAAACTCCATACCCAACTGTGTCAGGGACTCTCCACCCCCACCCCACCCCCAGCCAGTGATCTGATGCCAGCTCTGTGATCCCTGGGCCCTGCAACCAGACTCCAGGAGAGGGCTCTGCCTCCCAGTAGTCCGGCACTAACCCCAGAACCTGGCTTCTCCCTCCAGGGGGCAGGCAACAGCCTTGGACTCTTCTGGATCCTGACTCTACCCACCAGTGACCAGCACTAGCCCTAGGGCCCCATGGGGTTCTGCAGTCAGCTGCCTCTTGACCCATTCCCACCAACCAGTGGCTGGTAGCCTCTGCACAAGGCAGGGCCTGGCAACTAATCACATCGGGGTCCAACCAAGCCTGCAAGATCACCCACATAGTCCACCACGAGAGATGGATCCATGCAGCCCTCAGAGGGGGAATCCCTGAAGCATATAACTTGGATGATGAGAGGGGAGTACACTGTTGGTATGCATAGGACATCTGCTACAAAAGGCTAGTTCTCCCAGGTTGGGAAACATAATTAACCTACCAGATACATGAAAATACAAACAGCAACTTAGGCAAAATGAGGCAACAGAGGAACATGTTTCAGATGAAGGGAAAAGAATGCCAAAAGAAGAACTAAGTCAAGTGAAGATAGGCAGTCTACCTGAGAAAGAGTTCATTCAGGGTAGTGATTGTAAAGCTGATCAAAGTTGAGTATTATGTTGTCTGTGGGTTTGCTATAAATGGCTTTTATTATGTTGAGATATGTTCCCTCCAGACCCATTTTGGTGAGAGTTTTTATCATGAGTGAATGTTGAATTTTGTCAAATACTGTTTCTGTGTCGATTGAGATGATCATGTGGTTTTTGTCTTTCCTTTTGTTAATGTGGTGTATCATGCTGATTATGTTGAATCACCCTTCCAACCCTGGAATGAATCCGACGTGATCCTGATGTATGATTCTTTTTATGTATTGCTGGATTTGGTTTGCTAATATTTTATTGACGATTTTGCATCTATATTCATCATAGATATTGGCCTTTATTTATTTTTTGTAGTGATTTTATCTGGTTTTGTTATCAGGGTGATGAATGCTCCATAGAATGACTTTGGGACTGTTCCCTCTTCTTCAGTCTTTTGGAATAGTTTGAGAAGATTAGGTATAAGTTCTTCTTGCATGTCTGTTAAAATCCCCCAGTGAAGCCATCAGTTCTGTACTGTTTATTTGCAGGGAACTTTATTATTACAAATTCTATTTCACTTCTAGTGATCAGTCTGTTCAAATTATCTGTTTCTTCTTGATTCTGTCTTGGCGGGCTGTATGTTTCTAGAAACTTGTCCATTGCTTCTAGGTTGTCCAATTCGTTGGCATATAACTGTTCATAGTATTCTCTTATGATTTTTTTGTATTTCTGTGTATCAGTTGTTATTTTTCCTCTTTCATTTCTTATTTTATTTGGGTCCTCTCTCTTTTCTTCTTGGTGAGCCTGGCTAGAGGTTTGTTGATATTGTTTTGCTTTTGAAAAAGCCAACTCTTGATTTTATTGATCTTTTCTATTTTTTTAATCTCTATTTTATTTGTTTCCTCTGATAGTTATTATTTCTTTTTTTAACATCTTTATTGGAGTTTAATTGCTTTACAATGTTGTGTTAGTTTCTGCTGTACAACAAAGTGAATCAGCTATATGTAGACATATATCCCCATATCCCTTCCCTCTTGCGTCTCCCTCCCACCCTCCCTATCCCACCCCTCTTGATCATCACAAAGCATCAAGCGGATCTCCCTGTGCTATGCAGCAGCTTCCCATTAGCCATCCATTTTACATTTATTATGTATATATATCAATGCTATGCTCTCACTTCATCCCAGGTTCCCCTTCCCCCACCGTGTCCTCAAGTCAGATCTCTACATCTGCGTCTTTATTCCTGCCCTGCCACTAGGTTCATTAATACCATTTTTCTATATTCCATATATGTGCGTTAGCATACAGTATTTCTTTTTCTCTTTCTGACATACTTCACACTGTATGACAGACTCTAGTTCCACCTACCTCATTACAAATAACTCAGTTTTGTTCCTTTTATGACTGAGTAATATTCCATTGTATATGTGTGCCACATCTTCTTTATCCATTCATCTGCCAATAGACATTTAGGTTGCTTCCATGTCCTGGCTTTAGTAAATAGTGCTGCAATGAACATTGTGGTACATCTGTCCTTTTGAATTCATGGTTTTCTCTGGGTATATGCCCAGTAGTGGGATTGCTGGGTTATATGGTAGTTCTGTTTTTCGTTTTTTTAAGTAATCTCCATACTGTTCTCCATCGTGGCTGTATCAAGTTACATCCCACCAACAGTGCAGGAGGGTTCCCTTTTCTCTACACCCTCTCCAGCATTTATTATTTGTAGATTTTTTGATGATGGCCATGCTGACCGGTGAGAGGTGTTACCTCATTGTAGTTTTGATTTGTATTTCTCTAATGATTAGTGATGTTGAGCATCTTCTCATGTGTTTGTTGGCAATCTGTATGTCTACTTTGGAGAAACGTCTATTTAGGTGTTCCACCCATTTTTAGATTGGGTTGTTTGTTTTCTTGATGTTGAGCTGCATGACCTGCTTGTATGTTTTGGAGATCATCCCTTTGTCAGTTGCTTCATTTACAAATATTTTCTCCCTTTCTGAGAGTTGTCTTTTCGTCTTCTTTATGGTTTCCTTTGCCGTGCAAAAGCTTGTTTCATTAGGTCCCATTTGTTTCTTTTTGTTTTTATTTCCATTTCTCTAGGGAGGTGGGTCAAAAAGGATCTTGCTGTGGTTTATGTCATAGAGTGATCTGCCTATGTTTTCCTCTAAGAGTTTTATAGTGTCTGGCCTTACATTTAGGTCTTTAATCCATTTTTGAGTTTATTTTTGTGTATGGTGTTAGGAAGTGTTCTAATTTCATTCTTTCATGTGTAGCTGTCCAGTTTTCCCAGCACCACTTATTGAAGAGGCTGTCTTTTCTGCATTGTATATTCTTGCCTCCTTTATCAAAAACAAGGTGACCATAAGTGCGTGGGTTTATCTCTGGGCTTTCTATCCTGTTCCATTGATCTATATATCTGTTTTTGTGCCAGTACCATTGTCTTGATTAGTGTAGCTTTGTAGTAGAGTCTGAAGTCAGGCAGCCTGATTCCCCAGCTCTGTTTTTCTTTCTCAAGATTGCTTTGGCTATTTGGGGTCTTTTGTGTTTCCATACAAATTGTAAAATCTTTTGTTCTAGTTCTGTGAAAAATGCCATTGATAACTTGATAGGGATTGCATTGAATCAGTAGATTGCTTTGGGTAGTATAGTCATTTTCACAATGTTGATTCTTCCAATCCAAGAACATGGTATATCTCTTCATCAGTTTGTATCGTCTTTGATTTCTCTCATCAGTGTCTTATAGTTTTCTGCATATAGGTCTTTTGCCTCCTTAGGTAGGTTTATTCCTAGGTATTTTATTCTTTTTGTTGCATTGGGAAATGGAACTGTTTCCTTAATTTCTCTTTCTGATTTTTCATTGTTAGTGTATGAGAATGTAAGAGATTTCTGTGCGTTAATTTTGTATCTTGCAACTTTACCAAATTCATTGATTAGCTCTAGTAGTTTTCTGGTGTCATCTTTAGGATTTTCTATGTATAGTATCATGTCGTCTGCAAACAATGACAGTTTTACTTCTTCTTCTCCAATTTGGATTCCTTTCATTTCTTTTTCTTCCCTGATTGGCGTGGCTAGGACTTCCAAAACTATGTTGAATAATAGTGATGAGAGTGGGTACCCTTGTCTTCTTCCTAATCTTAGATGAAATGATTACAGTTTTTCACCATTGAGAATGATGTTTGCTGTGGGTTTGTCATATATGGCTTTTATTATATTGAAGTAAGTTCCCTCTATGCCCACTTTCTGGAGAGTTTTTATCATAAATGGGTGTTGAATTTTGTCAGAAGCTTTTTCTGCATCTATTTAAACAATCATATGGTTTTTATCCTTCAGTTTGTTAATGTGGTGTATCACATTGATTGATTTGTGTATAGGGAAGAATCCTTGTATTCCTGAGATAAACCCCACTTGATTGTGGTGTATTATTCTTTTAATGTGCTGTTGGATTCTGTTTGCTAGTATTTTGTTGAGGATTTTTACATCTATGTTCATCAGTGATATTGGCCTGTAATTTTCTTTTTTTGTGACATCTTTTGTCTATTTTTGATATCAGGGTGATGGTGGCCTCGTAGAATGAGTTTGGGAGTTTTCCTCCCTCTGCTATATTTTGGAAGAATTTGAGAAGGATAGGTGTTAACTCTTCTCTACGTGTTTGATAGAATTCACCTGTGAAGCCATCTAGCCCTGGGCTTTTGTTTTTTGGAAGTTTTTTAATCACAGTTTCAATTCCAGTGCTTGTGATTGGTGTTTATATTTTCTGTTTCTTCCTGGTTCCGTTTTGGAAGGTTGTACTTTTCTAAGAATTGGTCCATTTCTTCCAGGTTGTCCATTTTATTGGCATATAGTTGCTGGTAGTAATCTCTCATGATCCTTTGTATTTCTGTAGCATCAGTTGTTACTTCTCCTTTTTCATTTCTAATTCTATTGATTTGAGTCTTCTCCCTTTTTCTCTGCTGGGTCTGGCTAATGGTTTATCAGTTTTGTTTATCTTCTCAAAGAATTAGCTTTTAGTTTTATTGATCTGTGCTATTGTTTTGTTCATTTCTTTTTCATTTATTTCTGGTCTGATCTTTATGGTTTCTTTCCTTCTGCTAACTTTGGGTTTTATTGTTCTTCTTTCTCTAATTGCTTTAGATATAAGGTTAGGTTGTTTATTTGAGATTTTTCTTGTTTCTTGAGGTAGGTTTGTATTGCTATAAACTTCCCTCTTAGAACTGCTTTTGCTGCTTCCCATAGGTTTTGGGTCGTTGTGTTTTCATTGTCATTTTTTTCTAGGTATTTTTTTTATTTCCTCTTTGATTTCTTCAGTGATCTGTTGGATGTTTAGTCGTGCATTGTTTAGTCTCCACGTATTTGTATATTTACAGTTTTTTTCTCCAGTAATTGATATCTAGTCTCATAGCACTGTGGTTGGAAAAGATGCTTGATACGATTTCAGTTTTTTAAAATTTACCAAGTCTTGATTTGTGACACAAGATGTGATCTATCCTGGAGAATGTTCCATGTGCACTTGAGAAGAAAGTGTGTTCCGTTGGTTTTGGATGGAATGTCCTCTAAATATCAATTAAGTCAATCTTGTTTA
Organism: Tursiops truncatus; assembly: GCF_011762595.2. Classification (NCBI taxonomy): domain Eukaryota; kingdom Metazoa; phylum Chordata; class Mammalia; order Artiodactyla; family Delphinidae; genus Tursiops; species Tursiops truncatus. Next base: position 73,377,731 of record NC_047040.1, on the reverse strand, counting down.
ATGTGTCATTTAAAGCTTGTGTTTCCTTATTTATTTTCTGTTTGGATGATCTGTCCATTTATGTAAGTGGGGTGTTAAAGTTGCCTAGTATTATTGTGTTACTGTCGATTTTCCCTTTTGTGGCTGTTAGCACTTGCCTTATATATTGAGGGGCTCCTATGTTGGGTACATAGATATTTATAATTGTTATATCTTCTTCTTGGATTGATCCCTTGATCCTTATATAGTGTCCTTCCTTGTCTTGTAATAGTCTTTATTTTATTTTATTTTTAATTAATTAATTTATTTTTTTGGCTGTGTCAAGTCTTCGTTGCTGTGCACAGGCTCCCTCCAGCCGCGGTGAGTGTTGCGGTGCACACGGGCTTCTCACTGCGGCGGCCCCTCCCGTTGCGGAACACGGGCTCCAGGCATGCAGGCCTCAGTAGTTGAGGCACGCAGGCTTCAGTAGTTGTGGAGCACGGGCTCAGTTTCTCCGTGGCATGTGAGATCCTCCTGGACCAGGGCCCAAACCCGTGTCTCCTGCATCAGCAGGTGGACCCTCAACCACCGTGCCACCAGGGAAGTCACTAGTCTTTATTTTAAAGTCTATTTTGTCTGATATGAGTATTGTTACTCCAGCTTTCTTTTGATTTCCATTTGAATGGAATATCTTTTTCCATTCCCTCACTTTCATTCTGTATGAGTCCCTAGGTCTGAAGTGGGTCTCTTGTAGACAGCATATATATGGGTCTTATTTTTGTATCCATTCAGCCAGTCTGTGTCTTTTGGTTGGGGCATTCAATCCATTTACATTTAAGGTAATTATTGATACGTATGTGCCTATTACCATTTTCTTAATTGTTTTGTGTTTGTTTTTGTAAGTCTCTTGTGTTCCTGCCTAGAGAAGTTTCTTTAGCATTTGTTGTAAAGCTGGTTTGATTTGCTGAGTTCTCTTAGCTTTTGCTTGTCTGTAAAGCTTTTGATTTCTCTGGCGAATCTGAATGAGAGCCTTCTGGGTAGAGTAATCTTGGTTGTAGGTTCTTCCGTTTCATCACTTTAAATATATTTTGCCACTCTCTTCTGGCTTGCAGAGTTTCTGCTGAAAGATGAGCTGTTAACCTTATGGGTATTCCCTTGTATATTATTTGTTGCTTTTCCCATGCTGCTTTTAATATTTTTTCTTTTTGTTAATTTGATTAATATGTGGTTCAGCGTGTTTTTCCTTGGGTTTATCCTGTATGGGACTCTCTGGGAATCCTGGACTTGATTGACTCTTTCCCATGTTGGGAAATTTTTGACTATAATCTCTTCAAATATTTTCTTAGACTCTTTCTTTTTTTCTTCTTCTGGGACGCCTATAATTTGAATGTTGGTGCACTTAATGTTGTCCCAGAGGTCTCTGAGACTGTCCTCCATTCTTTACCTTGTTTTTTCTTTATTCTGCTCCTCAGCAGTTTTTTCCACCATTTTATCTTCCAGCTCACTTATCCATTCTTCTGCCTCAGTTATTCTGCTATTGATTCCTTCTTGAGTATTTTTAATTTCAGTTATTGTGTTGTTCATTACTGTTTGTTTGCTCTTTAGTTCTTCTAGGTCCTTGTTAAACATTTCTTATATTTTCTCTAGTCTATTTCTAAGATTTTGGTTCATCTTTACTATCATTACTCTGAATTCTTTTTCAGGTCATTTGCCTATTTCCTCTTCATTTATTTGGTCCTGTGGGTTTTTATCCTTTGCCTGTAAGATATCTCTCCATCTTCTCATTCTGTCTTATTTACAGTATTTGAGGTCTCCTTTCCCTAGGCTGCAGGGTCGTAATTCCTCTTGCTTCTGTTCTCTGCCCCAGTGGTGAGGTTTGTCCAGTGGCTTGTGTCGGCTTCCTGATGGGAGTGACTGGGCCTGCATTCTGGTCAGTGGAGCTGTGTCTTTTTCCTCTGATGAGTAGGACCGTGTCAGATGGTGTGTTTTGGGGTGTCTCTGAGCTTAGTATAACTTTAGGTAGTCTTTGTGCTGATGGGTGGGTTTCATTCCTGTCTTCTTTGTTGTTTAGTGTGAGGCGTCCAGTGCTGGGAGCTGCTGGAAGTTGGTTGGAGCTGGGTCTTGGATTCAAATAGAGGCCTCCGTGAGAGCTCTCAGTGATTAATCTTCCCTGAGGCCAGGAATTCTCTAGTGATCCAGCACCCTGGACTTGGTATTCCCACCCCAGAGCCTCAGGCCCGACTTCTGGTCAAGTGACCAAGACCCCACAAGTCACTCATCCCAGCAATAAAGGGGATTTTTAAAAAAAGACTACCAAAACCCCACAGAAATGGAAAAAATAAAATCAAACAAAAGAATCAGAAAGAAGGAAACACGCACACACACAAAAGAAACAAAAACAGAACCAAATAAATCAAGAAGCAAGAGAACAACCAGACAAACAAAAGAACCCAAGAACGAAATCAAACATTTAAAAAGAAAGCTGACAAAAACGCAAAACCAAAGAAGAAAACCAGAGTGCCAACTGAAGAATGAAGTAAAGAAACAAAAGAAACTGACAAAAATGATAAAAAAAAAATAAATTTTAAAAAAGAGAAAGAGGAAAGAAGACAGAACAACAGAAAAGCAACATAGAAATAAAAACGAAAAATAGAAAATAAAAGAAAAAAAAGACAAAACCCCAGAGAAATGGTAAAAACAAATCAAACAAACAAAAGAAAAAAACAGAAACAAGGAAACACACACGTAAAAGAAACAAAAACAGAGCCAAATAAAACAAAAAGCAAGAGAACAACAGACAAACAAAAGAACCCAAGAATGAAATCAGTTTTGATTAAAACTAGCAAAATAACCTAAAAACAAAACCAAAGCAGTGTGCCAACTGAAGAATAAAGCAAGGAAACAGAACAAACCGATAAAAATGATTTTAAAAATCATAAAGTAAAATAAAATAAAATGAAATAAAAAGGGAAAAAACAGGACAACAGAAAAGCAAAGCAGAAATGGAGATATTAAAAGTATAATAAATAAAAAAGAGAAGAAAAATAAGGAAGAGAACACAGAACAACAGAAAAGCAAAGTAAACATAGAAACATATAAGAAAAAATTAAAAATATGTTATAAAACATGGAGATCCCAAAAGACTAAATAAAATAAAAACTAGGGGCTTCCCTGGTGGCACAGTGGTTGAGAGTCCACCTACCGATGCAGGGGACACGGGTTTGTGCCCCGGTCCGGGAAGATCCCACATGCTGCAGAGCCTGCGTGTCCGGAGCCTGTGCTCTGCAACGGGAGAGACCACAACAATGAGAGGCCCGCATACCACAAAAAACAAAACAACAACAACAAAAAAAAACTAAAGCAACTACAAATGAACAACAAATAAAGAAAAAGAAGCCAAAAAAAAAAAAAAAGCCAGAACCAACAACAGAATGAATCAAAACATGATAAAGTTAATAGTAATAATTATGTTTCCCTGGGGTCTCTGCTGTAAGTGTCCTTGCACACGCCATGAGCCACAGCCCACCTCTGCTTCCCCAAGAGGCTCTCCTCTGCCTCTGGGCTGGCCTCTGGACCTGCTGTGCGCCCTGTGGGAGGCACTCAGAATCTGATCTGGCCCAATTTCTGTGTGTGCTGCTCCCAAAGTCCACAGCTGCCTGAGCTAAACTGTTTTCATTTGTGGGAACACTCATTGTCTACTCAGATATTCCATAGACATAGGGTCTACCTAGCAGATCATGGGGGGTTAATCTGCAGCTTGTACAGCTGATGGAAAGATTTTCAATCTTCTTCCGTTGTCACCCCATCCCTGGGGTTCAGCTTTGGTTTTATCCCCACGTCTGCACGTTGTCCACTCACAGGAGTTTGGTCCTGAAGCTGCCTTGGATCTCTTGGGTCTCCCCCTGTGTGGACCAGGCACAGAGGTGGTATTACTGCTTGGATCATAGGAGCCCTGGCAGCACCAAATGCACAGGGAAGCCAGCGGCCATGGGCACAAAAGATATGGCCCTAGTAAGTGCCTTTTCTGGTACATGAGGGCCAGACCTGGCTGGGGTTTTTCTGGTGCCTGGCAGCAGGCACGTGAGGGCCAGCCCTGAGAGGGCTTTTTTTTTTTTTTTTTTGCCCTGTAAGCAACGCATGAGGGCCACCTCTGAGGGGGCTTTTTTTTTATTGCTTGGCAGCGGCATGCAAGAGCCAGTCCTGAGTGGGCTTCTTTTATTGTCATCGGCAGGTGCCGGCATGTGGGGAGAGAGAGGCTACAATAGTGGCTCCTCCTCCTGCGTGTGACTCAGCAATAATGCCCTGCTTCCATAGCAGTCCCATCTTCCTCCAGAGGCATTCCCTGCTGTGGATTTCCTCCCTCCCATCCCCTCGGTCCATCTCCCCACAGCCAACAGCAGTTCTCGCTCTGGGCCTGTTCTCCAATCCCCACACACGAGCTCCCAGCCCCTTGCACACCTGTGAACACGTCCCAGTCCAGAGCACGTAGGGCCGAGGTACAGACTGTCTGTGTATTTCTCACTCTGTCCCGTCTGCCACAGATCAGCCGCTTCACCCTCTTCTGATAGCCTCAAATGCTTCTCTCTGTCCCAGTCAATTTCTCTGTTGGAGAGGGGCTTTCCCTGAATTCGGGAATCTCTCTGCTTCAGCTCCCCCGGCCCAGGGTGCAGGTCCCATCCCTCTGTCCTACCCAGTTATGCAGGGATCTTTATAGCACTTTCCAGTGTCCAAGGTCTTCTGCTAGTTTTCAGCCTGTGTTCTGTGAGAATTGATTCATCTATAGATTTATTCCTGCTGCACTCTTGGAGAGAGATGAACTTCACCTCCACCTACTCCACTGCCATCTTCTGATCATTATTATTTCATTCCTTCTGTTGACTTTGGGGTTTTTCTGTGGAGGGGGATTCTTCTCTTTCTAGTTATTTTAGATGGTATGTTAACTTGTTTGAGATTTTTTTGTTTTTTGAGGAAGTCCTGTATCACTTAAGAACTTCCTCTTAGAATTACTTTTGCTGCATCGCACAGAGTTTGTAAGGTTGTGTTTTCATCTTTGTTCGTCTCGGTATTTTCTGACTTCTTCTTTGACTTCACCATTGACCCTTTGGGTTTTTAATAGCATGTTGTTTAGTCTCCATGTGTTTGTTCTTTTCCCATTTTTCTTTTCGTTACTGACTTCTAGTTTCATACAGTTGTGATCAGAAAAGATGCTTGAAATAATTTCTATCCTCTTAAATTAGTTGAGGTGTGTTTTGTGACCTAGCATGTTGTCTATCCTAGAGAACATTCCATGTGCACTTGAAAAGAATGTGTATTCTGGTTTGGGGGAGATGTAGTGTCCTTTAGATATCAGTTAATTCCAGCTGGTCTGTTGTGTCATTTAAGACCTCTGTTGCCTTACTGACTTTCTGTCTGGATGATCTGTCCACTGATGTCAGCAGAGGGTTAAAATCGCCTACTATTATTGTATTATTGTCAATTTCTCCCTTTATGCCTGGTAGTATTTGTTTTATATATTTATGTTCTCCTATATTGGATGCATATATATTGATGAGTGTAACATCCTCTTCTGTATTGATCCTTTTATTATTATATAATGCTCCTTCTTTTTCTTTGTGGCCTTTGTTTTATAGTCTATTTTGTTTGAGTATTGCTACCCATTTTCTTGTTGTTTCCATTTGCATGAAATATCATTTTCCATCACCTCCGTTCAGTCTCTGTGTGTCTTTCTCCCTGAGGTGAGTCTCTTGTAGGCAGCATGTAGTAGATTCTTGTATTTTTATCCAGTCTGCCATTCTGCATCTTTTGATTGGAGGATTTAGTCCATTGACATTTAAAGTAATTATTGAAAAGTATGTATTGCCATTTTAAACTTTGTTTTCCAGTTGTTTTTGTAGTTCTTTTTTTAAAATTTCTTTTTCTTTTTGTTCTTCCTTTTGTGGTTTGATGACTTTCTTTTGTATAATGCTTGAGCTCCTTTCTTTTTGGTTTTCGTGACCCTATTGTTCATTTTTGATTTATGGTTACCATGGAAATCAAGTATGTTGACCCATGACTACATCTGCTTGCTTTAAAGTGAGTCATTCAAATTCAAACACCTTCTAGAAGATCTACATTTTTATACTCTCCTCTCCCACATTTTGTGAGTTTTGATGTCCTATTTTCATCTTCATGCTTATCCTTTTACTGTTTATTGTAGTTATAATCACTTCTATAACTTTTTGATTGCTTTTAATCTATGTTCTGGCTTATTTAAGTGATCTTCAATCTCTTTATATAGTTGCCTTTCCTATTGTGATTTTTCCCTTTTCTATGGAGTCTTGCTTCTTTTCTATTTAGAGACCCTTCAGTATTTCTTTTAGGGTAGGTTTGGAATTGCTGAATTCATTTAGTTAACTTGACTGAAAAATTATTTATCTCCCCTTCTATTCTAAATGATAATCTTGATGGGTAGAGTATCCTAGGTTGTAGAGTTTTCCCTTTCAGTACTTTGAATATATTATGCCACTCTCTTCTGGCCTGCAAGGTTTCTGTAGAGAAGTCAGCTGATAGCTTGATGGGGGTTCCCTTGTAACTGACTCTTTGTTTTTCTCTTGCTGTCTTTAGAATCTTCTCTTTAACTTTTTTCATGTGTTTGGTGTGAGTCTGTTTGGAGTCACCTTTTTGGGACCCTCTGTTCTTCCTGTACCTGGATATCTGTTTCCTTCTGTAGGTTTGAGAAGTTTTCAGCCATAATTCCTTCAAATACATTTTCAATTCCCTTCACACTCTGTCTTCTCCTTCTGGGACCTCTATTATGCATTGATTGGTACGTTTTATATTATCTCATATGTTGTTATCTTTTTTTTCATTTGTCTTCCTATCAGCTATTCTGATTGGGTTATTTCCATTACTCTATCTTCCAGATCACTTATTTGTTTTTCTATGTCATTTAGTCTGCTATTCATTGCTTCTAGATTGGTTTTTATCATGACAATTGAGTTACCTAATTTCGATTGGTTCCTCTTCATAGTTTCTAGTTCCTCATTACAGTGATCTGCATTTTTATCAATAATCTTTCTTAATTCCTTTAGCATTTTCATTACCTCCTTTTTGAACTCAGGGTCTAGTAGATTGGTGAGGTCTGTTTCATTATTCTTTTGGGAGATTTCACTTGTTCTTTTTTGATTGAAAATAGTTCCTCTGCTTTTTCATTTTACTTAACGTTCTCCTAAATTCATAGAGACAGAGGTAGTTATCTACTGTGGTCTTGAAGGGGTGTTTTTATGTGGGAGAGTCCTTGTATAGATTATATATGTCCAATATTTGTGATACAGGTCTGGTTTCGTTATGGATGCCAGCCACGTCTTTCCTCAGAGTGTGCTGGCCATTATCTCTTTGATAGGGGGTGTGATTTGTGTTGTAGTATCTAGAGCCTGTGCAGGATGTGACGTGGGGCTTACTCTTTGCTCTGTGGCTGTCACTGCCCTGTTGGGGGCGGGGTTTGCTCCCTAGTTGTTGGAGTAGCAGCACTGAGGCTCAGGTTCAGTCAGGCTCCATTGCCCTCGAGTGTGTGCCCTACCTCAAAGGAGGTTATTGCTGAAGCAAGTCAGGCCTGTTCGGTCACAGACGACCTATGCACCGCCTGTATAGATGTCCATAGTTCTGCTCAGAACAGCCCAGGGTTGCATCTCTTTCTCTGTTTGGTTTGTCCCAAATCTAGTGCAAGATTGTGGTGTGGAATAGGCTGTGGTTGGGAGTTGGGGCATTGTGGCTTCAGGAATTGTTGGGGTGCCACTGCTGCCTGAGATCTAGGCTGCCTCTGGCAGACTTCTCCCAATTGATCTGCCCCAGATCTACTGCTTAGCTGTGGTGTGGAGTGGGCGGAGCTGGGCATTCTCATGGGAAGCAAGCCACTGTGTACTCCTGCCCAGGACCTGTCTACCCAAGACTCAGCACTCAGTTGTTGCATGCTCTTGAGGAGCTGCCCACTGTGTGTGCTGTCAGTGTCCACTGCAGCCCCACCCACTACCCGATGTTTGCACTGACAGTGGGCTCTGGGCCTCGACGCAGATCACACCCCAGGCGCTCCAGTCTGTCTCTGCATAGCTAGACAAAATCTTTGCCCAGATCTTGTGCCAGGCTGTGGTGTGGAGTGAGCAGGGTTGGGGTGTTCACGCTTTCAGATTGGGATGTGCAGTGAGATTGCAGTTACCAGTGCAGGGCTTTTCTCTCCCTTGACTGTGGACTACTCGTGAGTAGAGTCTAGGCTTCTCCAGCCCTTCTATCTGCCTCAGCAGATTTCCCAGCAGGCAAGGGGGCTTATCTCCTCCATGCAGGACCCCAGGACTAGGATGCCCAGATTGTAGCTCACCCTGCTCATTCTTCAAGATGAGGGCCCACCTGTGTGGACCTTCTTTTTCTTATAGATCACTCCAATGCGTGCACGTCCCAAGCTAATGCCATTTTTCCCCCCATCCTACCCAGGTATATGGAGATCTTTTTCACAGGTTTGGTTGTATAGGATTTCCTCTGCCACTATCCAATTAGTGTTCTGTGAGAATTGTTCCACATGTAGATATATTTTTCATGTGTTTGTGGGGGGAGGTGAGTTCTACATCCTTCTACTCTGCCGTCTTGATATCCCCCTCATTTTTCCTTGGTAAATCTATTTTAATTTTTTTTGAGGAATCTCCATATTGTTTTCTGTGGTGGTTGAACAAATTTACATTCTCACCAACAGTGTGCAAGGGTTCTCTCTCCTCCACATCATCACCAGCCCTTATTTCTTGTGTTCTTGTTGATAACCATTGTAACAGGTGTGAGGCGATAGCTCGTGGTTTTGACTTTCATTTTCCTGATTAGTGATATTAAGCATTTTTCATGTACCTGTTGGCCATTTGGATGTCTTCTTTGGAAAACTACTTAGGTCTTCCAAAGTATTTTTAATTGGATTTTATTCTGTTATTGAGTTTTATGAGTTCTTTATATATTTTAGATATTAGCCTTTTGTCTAATGTATGGTTTGTAAAACTTTTCTCCCATTCTCTAGATTGCATTTTCATTTTTTTAATTGTTTCTTTTGCTGTGCAGAAGTTTTAAAGTTTGGTGTAGTCCCATTTGTTGATTTTTGCTTTAGTTGTTTGTGCTTTTTAGTGTCATATCCAAAAAATCATTGCTAAGATCAATGTTGAGGAGATTCTTCCTACATTTTTTCTAGGAGTTTTATAGTATCAGGTCTTAAGTTTAAGTCTTTGATCCATTTCAAGTTAATTTTTGTGAGTGGTATAAGAGAGGCGTCCACTTTTATTGTTCTGCATGTGTTTATCCAGTTTTCCCAACACCATTTGTTAAAGAGACTATCCTTTCCCCATTGGGTTTCTTGGCCTCTTTGTCAAGTTTTAATTGACCATATATCCAGGGGTTTAATTCTGGGCTTTCTGTTCTGTTCAATTGGTCTATGTCTATTTTTGTGCCAATACCATATTGTTTTTATTACTATAGCTTTGTGGTACAGTTTGAAATTAGGAAGTGTGATACCTCTGCCTTTGTTATTCAGTATTGCTTTGGCTATTTAAAGTCTTTTGTGGTTTCATACAAATCTTAGGATTGCTTTTCCTACTTCTGTGAAGAATGCCATTGGTATTTTGATGGGCTTTGCATTAAATCTATAAATGGCTTTGGATAGTGTGGACATTAGAACAATAACTCTTCCGATCCATGAACATAGGATGTCTTGCCATCTGTTTGTGTCCTCTTTGATTTCTTTCAGCAAAGTCTTATAATTTTATTATATAGATCTTTCACTTCCTTAATTAAATTTATTTCTAAGTATTGATTTTGGTGCCAGTGTGACTGAAATCATTTTATTTTTCAGATGCTTCATCATTACTGTATAGAAAAGCAATTGATTTCTGTACATTGATTTTGTATCCTGCAACTTTAATAAAATTTTTGGTTATTTCCAACACTTTTTTGGTTGAGTCTTTGGCATTTTTATGTACAAAATCAAATAGCATCTGCAAATAGCACCAATTCTACTTATTCCTTTCCAATTTGTATGTCATTTATTTGTCTTACCTAATTGCTCTAGCTAGGACTTCCACTACTATATTGAATAAAAGTGGTGAGAGTGAGCATCCTTCTGCTGTTCCTGATCTTAGAGGGAAACTTTCAACCTTTCACCATTGAGTATGATTTAGCTTCGGGTTTGTTGAATATGGCCTTTATTATGTTGAGGTATATTCCTTCTATACCTCGTTTTTTGAGGGTTTTTACCATGGAATGTTGTTGTATTTTGTCAGACACTTTTTCTCTGCATACTAGATGATCATGCGATTTTTATCTTTCATTATGTTAATGTGATGTATTACATTTATTGATTTGTGTATGGCAAACCATCCTTGTATCCCTGGGATAAATCCTACTTGGTCATTGTATACAAACTTTTTAATGTGTTCTTGAAATAAGTTTGCTAATATTGAGAATTTTTGCATTTATATTTATCAGAAATAGTCTAGTTTTCTTGTGGTGTCCTTATCTTGCTTTTGTATCAGGGTAACACTGGCCTTGTAGAATACATTTGAAAGTGTTCCGTCTTTCCGACTTTTTTGGAAGCTTGAGGAGAATGGGTCTTAATTCTTTTTTAAATGTTTGGTAGAATTCACTAGTGAAACCATCTGATCCTGGGGTTTTCCGTGTTGGGAGGTTTCTTATTCAATCTCTTTATTGTTATTGCTTTGTTCCAATGTTCTATTTCTTCCTGATTCAGTCTTGGTAGGTTGCGTGTTTCTAGAAATGTATCCATTTCTTCGAGTTTATCTAATTTTTTGGCACATAATTATTCATAATAGTCTTTTACGACCCTATTTATTTCTATAGTATCAGATGTAATGTCTCTTCTTTCAATTTTGATTTTACTTGAGTTTTCTCTTTTTTTTTAGTCTAGCTGAAAGTGTGTTTATTTTATCTTTTAGAAGAATTGGCTCTTAATTTCACTGATCTTTTGATTTTCTGGTCTCTATTTCATTTATTTCTGTTCTGATCCTTATTTCCTTCCTTCTGCTAAATTTGGGCTTAATTTGTTCTTCTTTTTCTACTCCCTTGTGTAAATTTAGGTTATTTATTTCAGATCTAATTTTTTAATATATGCATTTTTTCATTATAAACTTTCTCTTATGAACCATTTTTGCTGCATCCCATGAGTTTTGATATGTTGTATTTACATTTTCATTTGTTTTGAGATAATTTATTTCCCCTTTGATTTCTTCTTGACCCATTGGTTGTTCAGAAGTGTGTTGTTTGATTCACATATATGTGAATCCCTGGGATAAATCCCACTTGATCATGGTGTATGATTCTTTTAATGTATAGTTGGATTTGCTTTGCTAGTATTTTGATGAAATACTTTTTGATGCTTTGCTAGTATTTGCTAGTATTTTGATGCTTTGCTAGTATTTGCTAGTATTTTGATGCTTTGCTAGTATTTTGATGAAAATTTTTACGTCTATGCTCATCAGTGATACTGGCCTGTAATTTTCTTTTTTTGTGTGGTATGTTTGCCTGGTTTTAGTATCATTGTGATTCTGGCTTAATAGAATGAGTCTGGAAGTATTCCTTCCTCTGTAATTTTTTGGAATAGTTTCAGAAGGATAGTTGTTAACTCTTCTCTAAATGTTTGGTAGAATTTGCCTGTGAAGCCATCTGATCCTGGACTTTTGTTTTTTGAAAGGTTTTTAATCACAGATTCAATTTCAGTACTTGAAATTGGTCTGTTCATATTTTATATTTCTTCCTGGTTCAGACTTGGGAGGCTGTACCTTTCTAAGAATTTGTCCATTTCTTCTACGTTGTCCATTTTATTGACGTATAGTTGCTCATAGTAGTCTCTTACAATCCTTTGTACAGTAAGTCCCCTACATACGAACCTTCAAGTTGTGAACTTTCAAAGATGCAAATATGCTTTCAGATGAGGAGTCCAAAGAGGTCTTCAGCAACTTAGTGACCCTCAGTGAGAAGCTGGAGATAGATGTGCAAGAGAACAACTTCATTGAACTCCTTGCTGTGCAACATAAGGAGCTTACTTACGAAGACCTGATGGAATTGGAGGCCCAAAGAAGGGATGAAGGAGAGACAAGAGGAAGAAGAAATAACTGAAGAACAAAGAGATTCATGAGGCAGGAAATGGCAAGGGGATTTTCTTTATTTGAGGAGGCACTGTTAGTTTTTGAGGCATAGGACCGTGATGTAGAACGGTACACGAAGGTTGCAGCAGCCATTCAGAATGCAATCCAGTGCTACCATGTCATCTATGACAAGAAAAAAAGAGCTACTACCCTGACATCACTGGATTGTTTTTTTCAAGAGGGTAGAGTTAAATCCAGCAAAGAATGAGAACCTGTGCCATCAACGTCAGGCATGAGTGTAACTGCAGCTTGCCCTCTGTCTCCTATTGCTGACGATCCTTCAGCTCTACCATCTCCCACTTCCTCTCCCTCCTCCAGTCAGTAACTCTTCTTGCCTGTTCACTTGATGCCAGCCCCTGTATGCCAGCTGTTGTACTGTGCTACTGTACTTTTCAAGGTACTGTACTGTAAGATTTAAAATGTTTTATTTTTGTTTGTTTTTTATGTATTATTTGTGTGAAAAGTATTATAAACCTATTACAGTACAGTACTCTATAGCCAATTGTGTTAGTTGGGTACCTAGGCTAGCTTTGTTGGACTTATGAACAAATTGGACTTACGGACACGCTCTCGGAACAGCACTCGTTCACATATAGGGGACTTACTGTATTTCTTTGATGTCAATTATAATTTTTCCTTTTTCACTTCTGATTTTATTGATTTGGGCCCTCTCCCTTTTTTTCTTGATGAGTCTGGCTAAAGGTTTATCAATTTTGTTTATCTTTTCAAAGAACCAGGTTTTAATTTCATTGATCTTTTCTATTGTTTTCTTAGTCTCTGTTTCATTTATCTCTGCTCTGATCTTTATGATTTCTTTCCTTCTACTAACTTTGGGTTTTGTTTTTCTCTCTCTAGTTGCTTTAGTTGTAAGATTGAGTTGTTTGAGATTTTTCTTCTTTTTTAAGGTAAGCCTGTATCATTATAAATTTCCCTCTTAGAACTGCTTTTGCTGCATCCCATAGGTTTTGGATCATCGTGTTTTCATTTTCACTTGCCTCTAGGTGTATTTTTTTTAATTTCCTCTTTGATTTCTTTAGTGATCCATTGGTTGTTTAGTAGAATATTGTTTAGCCTCCACATGTTTGCGTTTTTGCAGTTATTTTCTTGTAGGTGATTTCTAATCTCATAGTATTATGGCTGGAAAAGATGCTTGATATGATTTGAATTTTCTTAAATTTACCGAGGCTTTCTTTGTAGCCTGGCATTTGATCTATCCTGGAGAATGTTCCATGGGCACTTGAGAAGAATGCATATTCTGCTGCTTTAGGATGGAATGCTCTATAGATACCAATTAAGTCCATCTGGTCTAATATGTTACTTAAGGCCTGTGTTTCCTTATTGATTTTCTGTCTGGATGATCTGCCCATTGATGTAAGTGGGTTGTTAAAGTCCCCCACCATTATTGTGTTACTGTCAATTTCTCCTTTTACATCTGTTAACATTTGCCTTATAAATTGAGGTGCTCCTGTGTTGAGGCATATATTGATATATTTATAATTGTTGTGTCTTCTTCTTGGATTGGTCCCTTGATCATTATATAGTGTCCTTCTTTGTCTCTTGTAACAGTCTTTATGTTAAAGTCTATTTTGTCTGATATGAGTATTGCTACTCCAGGTTTCTTTTGATTTCCGTTTTCCATTTCAGTGTGTATATGTCCCTAGATCTGAAGTGGGTCTCTTGAGACAGCATATGTGTCTTATTTCTGTATCAATTCAGCCAGTTTGTGTCTTTTGGTTGGTGCATTTAATCCATTTACATTTAAGATAATTATCAATATGTATGTTTTTATTGCCATTTTGTTAATTGTTTTGGATCTGATTTGTAGATCTTTTTTCTTCCCTTCCTCTTTTGTTCTCTTGTGATTTGATAACTATTTTTAGTGTTGTATTCAAATTCCTTTTTCTTTTTTTGTGTATATCTATTATAGATTTTTGGTTTGCAGTTACCATGAGGTTTTGATATAGCAGTCTATATAAATACATGATTGTTTTAAGTTGCTGATCTCTTAATTTCAAATGCATTTCAAATATCCTCCATTTGTATTCTCTTCTTCTCACGATTACTGGTTTTGATATATTTGTGGATGATTTCCCACCTTTACTATATGCCTTTAATGGTGAGCTTTTCCATTATGTAATTTTCTTGTTTCTAGTTGTGGCCTTTTCTTTTCCACCTAGAGAAGGTCCTTTAACATTTGTTATAAAGCTAGTTTGGTGGTGCTGAATTCTTTTAACTTTTGCTTGTCTGTAAAGCTTTTGATTTCTCCACTGAATCTGAACGACAGTCTTGCTGGGTTGAGTGTTCTTGGTTGTAGGTTGTTTCTTCTCATCACTTTAAATATATTGTGCCACTCCCTTCTGGCCTGCAGAGTTTCTGCTGAAAACTCAGCTGATAACCTTATGGGGATTCCCTTGTATATTATTTGTTGCTTTTCCCTTGTTGCTTTTAATATTTTCTATTTTTCTTTAGTTTTTGTCAGTTTGATTAATATGTGTCTCAGTGTGTTCCTCCTTGGGTTAATCCTGCCTGGGACTCTGCTCTTCCTGGACTTGGGTGACTGTTTCCTTTCCCATGTTAGGAACGTTTTCAGCTATTATCTCTTCAAATATTTTCTCAGGCACTCTCTCTTCTCCTTCTCAGGTCCCTATAATGCGAATGTTTGTGTGTTTAATGTTGTCCCAGAGGTCTCTTAAACTGTTTTCATTTTTCATTCTTTTTTCTTTATTCTGTTCCATGGTATTGATTTCTCCCATTCTGTCTTCCAGCTCACTTATCTGTTCTTCTGACTCATTTATTCTGCTACTATTGATTCCTTCTGGTGTATTTTTCATTTCAGTTATTGTATTCTTCAACACTGTTTGGTTGTTCTTTATATTTTCTAAATCTTTGTTAAAACTTTCTTGTAACTTCTCACACTGTGCATCCATTCTTTTTCCAAGATCCTGGATCATCTTTATGATCATTATTCCGAAGTTTTTCTCTGGTAGATTGCCTGTTTCCACTTCACTTAGTTGTTCTTCTGGGGTTTTATCTTGTTCCTTTGTCTTGAACATATTCCTCTCCCATCTCATTTTGTCTAAATTTCTGTGTTTGTGGACTCAGTTCTGCAGACTGCTCGACTGTAGTATTCTTGCTTCTGGGTCTGCCCCCCTGGTGGGTGATGCTGGTCTAGAGGCTTGTGCAGGCTTCCTGGTGGGAGGGGCCAGTGCCTGCCCACTGATGGGCAGGACTGTGTCAAGAGGTGGCCATGGGCTCAGGAAGTTTTCAGGTAGCCTGTCTGCTGATGGGTGGGACAGTGTTCCCACCCTCTTGGTTGTTTGGCTTGAGGTATCCCAGCACTGGAGCCTACAGGCTGTTGGGTGGGGCCAGGTCTTGGTGCTAATGACCCAAGCAAGATGTCTGGCTCCTCGAGAGTTCACATAGCTGAGCACTCCCCAAAATCTCCACCACCAGTGTCCATGTCCCCAGGAAAAGCCACAGCCACACCTCCGCTTCCCCAGGAGACCCTCCAAGACCAGCATGTAGGTCCAGCTAAGGCTCCTATGAAGTCACTGCCTTTGCCTTGGGTCCCAGTATGGGTGAGACCTGTGTGCACCCTCCTAGAGTGGAGTCTCCAGTTCCCCCAGTCCTGTGGAGCTCCTGCAATCAAGCCCTGCTGGCAATCAAAGCCAAATACTTTGGGGGCTCCTCCCCCCAATGCCAGACCCCATGCTGGGGAGCCTGACATGGGGCTCAGAACTTTCACTCCTGTGGGAGAACTTCTGTGATATAATTATTCTCCAGTTTGTGGATCGCTTATCCAGGAGGTATGGGATTTGATTATAATGCAAGTTCACCCCTCCTACGGTTTTGTGGTTTCTTCTTTACATCCTTGGATGTAGAATATCTTTTTTGGCAGGTTCCAGTCTTTTTTATCAATGGCTGTTCAGCAGTTAGTTGTGTTTCTGGTGTGCTCAAGAGAGGAGGTGAGCCCAAGGTCCTTCTACTTTGCCATCTTTTTCATCATCTGTTTATTTCAGCGTTCTGATGTTGGGTGCATGTATATTTGGTTGTTGTATCTTCTTGATGTATTATTGTCCCTTTTATCATTATATAATGATCTTTGTTTCTTGTTACCACTTTTGGCTTAAAGTGTGTTTTGTCTGACATAAGTATGGCTGCTTACTTTCTCTTGGTTTCCATTTACATGAACTATCCTCTTCCATCCTTTCACTTTGAGCCTTGTGTGTCTTCAGGGCTGAAATGAGTCTCCTTAGGCAGCATATTGTTGGGTCTTGGTTTTTTTTATCCACCCAGCCACTCTCTGCCTTTCAACTGGTGAATTCAGTCCATTTACATTTAGAGTGATTATGTAAGGACTTATCATTTGCCTTCTGGTTGTTTACTATCTCCCTTGGTTTTTTTCCTCTTCTTCTGCATACCTTAGCAAATTGGTGGTTTTCACTGGTGATTTGGTCAGTCTCCCCCCACCTTTTTTTTTTAATGTTTTATGACTCTATAATAGATTTTTGCTTTGTGGTTACCAGAAACAGAAAAGATCTTATAGATAAAACAGTCCTTTTTATTCTGATAGCAGCTTATCTTTGTTTACCTATAGAGGTTCCACTCTTTTATTCTTCCCCTATTATATTTTTGATATCACAGTTTACTTTTATATGCCATAAATTCATTAATGTTATAGTAGCTATAGTTATTTTTTGTTTTATATAAACTTCATACTATAAGTGGTTAACAAACCATTCTAACGTAAAGTTACAGTTTTCTCATTCTAATTTTCACCTTTACCAGAGTATTTATGTACTTCTATATGTTTTTGTGTGACTAACTGGCATCTTTTCATTTCAGCTTGAAGAACTCTTTTAGCATTTCTTGCAAGGCAAGTCTATTTATGAACTCCCTCAGTTTTCATTTGGGAAAGTTTTTATTTCTCCTCATAACTGAAGGATAGCTTTGCTGTATATTTTTGGTTGGCAATTTTTATCCTTCAACACTGAATATGTCATTCCTCTCTCTTCTGGCCTGTAGAGTTTATGCAGAGAAGTCCACTGATAGCTTATTTGGGGGTTCCTTTGTAGGTTACTTTTTTCCCCGGTTGCTTTTAAGATATTTTTTTTAATTAAATGATGCTTTTACATCTTTATTTGCTCCATTCTTTTTAATTGCCTTATTCTTCTCTTTTCTTTTTTTTTTTAATTGGGGTATAGTTGTTTTACAGTGTTGTGTCAGTTTCTACTATACAGTGAAGTGGAGTTCTCTGTGCTATACAGCAGGTTCTTATTAGTTATCTATTTTATACATATTAATGTATATATGTCCAATCCCAATCTCCCCATTCATCCCACCCCCCCCCCCACCCTAAGATTCTTTATCATTTATTTTTGACAGTTTCATTAGACTGTGTCTTGGAGACAGTCTTTTTGCAGTGGGATAAGAGAGTGTTTTATTAGCTTCGTGGACCTGTATGTCCAATTCCTTCCCCAAGTTTGGGAAGTTCTCAGCTATTATTTCTTTAAATAAACTCTACCCCCTTCCCTCTCTCTTCTCTTTCAAATACAATTCATCTTGTATTTGCTTTTCTGATAGAATCTGATAGCTCTCAGAGTTTCTTCACTTTCTAAAAATCTTAGTTCTCTCTAACTGAATCATTTCTAAACTCCTATCCTTCAAGTCACTTAATTCCTTCTTCCATCAGATCTATTACTTATGCTTGCTAATGCATTCTTCATCTCATTCACTGAATTCTTCTGCTATAGAATTTGATTCTTTTACAAAATTTCAGTCTCTTTGATAAAGAACTTATGGTCATTAAATTCATTCCTGCGTTCATTTATAGCATGTTGAATTTCTTCATAATAACTGTTTTGCATTCTTTATCAGTTAGATCACAATATTTTATGCCTTTGAGTTCAGTTGCTGGAGAATTACCATTTTCTTTTTGTGATACCATATTTGCTTGATTTTTCATAGTGTTTGAGGTTATGCACCTCTCCTTTTGCTTTTGAAATTGCAGACACTTTTCTTAGTGAAGGATTTGTTTACTTTGGCTGTTACAGGTCAGCAGGCTGGCATTTAAAAATCTTCTTTTGTGTTCCAGAAGATGATGCTATAGCTCAAGTTTTTGATTTTTTCTTACCAGGGTTAGTTCTCAAGGCTGCACTCAGGAGTGCACAAAAAAAGCTGGGAAGTGTGGGCTTAGCACTTGGGGCTTTGGGGGGTGCCCATGACCTGACAGGGAGATCCACAAGTGGGATACTCTCAGAGATCCGTGAGTGGACCTCTAAATGAAACCCCAAAGCAGACAGCAGGAAACACATTATTTCAATGCCCTTTGACATTCTTGTCTGCTTCCTTCCCCTTCCTCTCCTACCTTCCAGTCACAGAAATCCCTCCTCAGAAATGCAAGTGCTGCTGGAGACAAACAGGTACCTCCAGCTACTACCCATGCAGCCAGGCAGTCTGTCACTCACCATTTGTGCTTTCCACTTCCTCTGGCAAAGAGGTAGACACTGACCCCAACAAGAGTGTAGAGCACTGCAGTGTCACCCTGGGGGAAACAGGTGCCTCAGTGGGTTCCTTTCTCTCCTCTGCCTTCAAACTCATCTCTGTCCAGCTCTGATGGTGTCCTGGGATCTCCTGTCAGGTTGGCTGGACCTCCACAAATTCTCCATCTCCCATGAGCATCCACTCAGTTTTGTACTCTCCAGGTTCCCCTTTTCCCGATCATGGCAAGTGGGGGTGGGGCAGGCTCACTGACTCTCTTGTATCCACAGCCCCCTCTGAGGTCCTCTCCACCTACTTTCAGATGCAGAGGAGCATAGTAATCACCTGCTGTCCTGGTATAATGTGCAGAAGCACTTTTGTTCAGTTATGGACGTGTAATTAGTTATACACCAAAGAGGAGAGAAAAAAGGAACAACTCATGCTGCCATGGTCCTGACATCACTCCAGAGAAGTCAGTGTTCTGCTTCTTGATCTAGATGCTGCTTCCATGGGTACAACCAATGTATAAAAATTTATAAGGGACTTCCCTGGTGGTGCAGTGGTTAAGAATCTGCCTGCCAATGCAGGGGACACGGGTTCGAGCCCTGGTCCAGGAAGATCCCACATGCCGCAGAGCAACTAAGCCTGTGTGCCACAACTACTGGGCCTGCACTCTAGAGCCCATGAGCCACAACTACTGAGCCTGCGCACCACAACAACTACTGAAGCCTGCACGCCTAGAGCCCATGCTCTGCAACAAGAGAAGCCACCGCAACGAGAAGCCCTTGCACCGCAATGAAGAGTAGATCCTGCTACCCACAACTAGAGAAAGCCCGTGCGCAGCAACGAAGACCCAATGTAGCCATAAATAAATAAATAAATAAATAAATTTATAAAAAGAATTTTTTTATAAAAATGTATCAAGCTGTACAATTTTATATATGTATATAATACTTCAACAAACTTTAAATGTGACTCCACTCCACTTTTGGTGGGTATATAGCCAAAATAATTGAAAGGAAGGACAAAGAGAAATTTATACACCCAAGTTCATGGCAGCATTACTCACAATAGCCAAAAAGGGGAAGCAACCCAAGTGTCCATCAGCAGATGAATGGATAAACAGAATGTTGTATACACATACAGTGGAGTATTATCAACTATAAAAAGGAAGTAAATTCTGATATATGCTATAACAAAGATGAACCTTGAGGACATTATGCTAAGTGAAATAAGACAGTCTCACAAAAGGACAAATATGAGTGATTCCACTCCTATGAGGTACTTAGAGTAGACAAACTAAAAGGCCTAGAATGATGGTTGCCAGGGATTGAAAATAGTGAGAAATGAAGAGCTATTGTTTGATAGAGTTTCAGTTTTGCAAGATGAAAAGAGTTCTGTGGATGGATGGTGGCAATGGCAGCGTAACAGTGTGAATGTACTTGATACCACTGAACTGTATACCTAAAAATAGGTAAGATGGTAAAATTTATGTGCATTTTACCACAATTTTTTAAAAGTTAAATGTGACTTTAATATATATTAGTAAATATACTAATGAAGTTATTAACTTACCTCTGGTGAAAATTCCAGAATTTTAACACCTCTACTCTTACTGAGATACTTGAAACTCTACATTTTCAATCCCGCTGAATACTTCAAGAAGTGAAAAAAGCCAACAGTGGACTCTCCCAAAGCAGCAAGGTGAGATGCATAAGACCACTTTCCTCTCACACAGGACCTTATACTAAACAAAATGCTTTGACCTCCTTCCTCCACTTATCCCTGTGAAGGAGGCAGCTCAGACAAGTCTGTTACCCTCACTTCAAAGCTGGGGAAACTGAACAAGAAAAAAATAAAATCACAGCCACCCCCCCCCCCCAAAAAAAACCCAAAATCTAAATTTTCTGATACCAAATTCAAACTGGAAGACATCGCCCTAGAACCCTCAGGCTCATTAATAGACTTAAAAAGCAAATTCGACTTACAAGTTAATTTTGTGCTTCTATTGTTCCCACAAGAAAATGCTTTATAATATGTAGATCTTTTTTACATGTTGAAAAAATTCACTTTGACTTGAAAACATTTTATTTAATTTATACAAATAACTACTAAATACAAAAAGTAGATTAAAACAAAATAGTTATTTTTTTCTGGCAGAGTTTAAATGCACATAATGGATAATTCTGAAGAAAATGCATTTTCCCCACAGCGTTCAGGACTAAAATTCTACTGAAATCTTTGCTTCTAAATCAGTAATATATTCGGTGGTGTCACATGGGTAATGGCTAAATACGTTCTGCATATGAACTGAAAAAAAAAGTTACAGTCTACACACATAAATGTGAAGCACTTAAAATGTGAATTTAACGGATAATAAAAGAAAATGTCCATTTCAGAGTATAGTGTTAAAAACATTTCAGTAATAAAATCATAAGACCACATAAAAATAAGCTTTAACATATGCATGAAGCAGTTTTGTAAAAACTGCTACTGCACAAGTAATAAATAATTTGCAAAGTTGTGTATAAACAATTCCTAATGTTCAGCGTCATTGTAAACATCAGCACATGTGTAAAATGCAGCAAAGTCTGACATTATATTTTGTTTTGCCAAATTGAATTCCTATTATCCAAAGACAGACCAGTGGAGTACGGAGCCAATGTTTCCGCAAGTTGGGTCTTTAAAATTAAGAGTAACAGTGCAAGTAAGGAATGCAAAGAATTCCTAGTGCAATAAAGAAGAGAAGCACAGGCAATATTGCTGATTAAAAATTCACCACCTCCTTGAGTTTCCCGTGGGGAGTGTCTAGGAGACCTGTGAAGATATGCAAAGCCACTGTCTTAATGCCCAGATCTCTTTTAGGATTTCTCTGTGTTCCTCCAGTTCCCTACCTTTGCAACAGTGTCTGTCCAACATGAGTCTCTGCAGCGTGAACAGTTTGTGAAATGCCCAGTTCACAGTCATTGAGCGAGGTTAGGGTGGTTTTGGTGTCTCCCCAGCACACAGCCGGGTAAGATGTCGGCCTTGTCAAAGCAGTCATTTGGGGAGGGAGACAGATGGATTCTGTTCTGACAACCAGTCAGGTCAGCATTAGGTCCCAGCTGGACAACGTCAGACCTTCCTTCTTGACACCGTGAAAATGTCAACAGTCAGTTTTCAATTTGTCTAGGGAATTATCAATTTTGGTCAAAGTCTTTTTGATACGCAGGGCTGTGAGTCTGGCAGATGGATTTTGATACCAGCATTCTTTCATCAGCTTGGCCAGGGAGGTTAATGTCTGAGGAGAGAAAGAACCAACACCACAGTGAAAAAGTAGCTGGGCAGATGTTACGTCAACTGTTTCGCAGGGCTCTACAGGTCTTGTGAAGTTCAAGTGATGTTATTACCATTTTCCTTACACAAATAATCAAGGCCTTAGCCACTGATAAACCACTCTTGAGTTTCTTAAACTCTGCCCTTTGGACTCCTAATGCTACCAACTGACCATCAAGTCAGTTACACAACACAGGTTGATGGTTTGATGGCGCTAAAAGCCATAACAGTAACCCAGAGTTAAAACTGAAATATGCAAATAGGGTCATTTCTCAATGCCTTAGATTTGCTACTTACTACTTAACAGCAGCAATAAGGATTGTCAGCATTAAACAGCCTATGTTTGGAAGAGATGCAGAGATAGAAAAGAGGTTAAAAAGCATCACTCAGGTCTCTTGGTTTACATGTGAAATTGCAGTCCTAGGGCCAGTGGCATAGTAATGCGTCTCCCAATTCCTGGAGCTAATCAAGGGTAGAAAATCTTGTGAATGTTGTCATTCATTGGCAAGATCTATCAGAAATGGCTCTTTCAAGAATGAGACCATTTTGTGAACCTGCTCAACTAGGTCTAAAGCTCTTCTACATAAAATAGGGAGAGAAAGAAACAGGGCAGATCACTCAAGAACTCTACCAGCTGAAAAATCAAGAGAATGCAAATAGCAAACAGCTAAGTATAGCTCTAAAACTAAGAAAGCATTGCTCTTACCGGGTCTGAGAACCATCTGTTGGGTATGTTGGGCCTCTGTTGATCTACACAGACCACCTTCCTCATATCTTCAAAACTTGGGTCATTGGGAACCACATCATAGAACGGTGGCTTGTAATCCTCCACAATACCTACACACATGGACAAGAATTGTGTTGGGTTAGCAAAAGAGTAGAGGTTCCCAGGGTTGTACTGAGGGTTGCCGCAGGTTACAGCGTTGACAGAAAAAGTACTGATCACCTTCCTCAAACTTCAGGGTGATTCTGAAAGGTACAGGTAGGTCTTAAAATAAGTGGAAAACAAAGCAATAAATAGAAGCCCTGCAGAGAACTGGAGGAACAATAATTGTTAGAAGAAAACATGACTACCTCTCATGTAATTATAACAAAACGCTCCAAGAGTGCATACAAACAGCTCTGCAGTGCCCAACAGGGCACAGGAGACAGAACAAGAGTCCCTTCAGTGATTAAAAAGGACAAAATACCTAAAGAAGGTACACGAATCTAGTGTTTTCAAACCATAAACTGAAATAAAAAGTTGGCCACAACTAGAGCTGGAGGCAAACAAACAATCCAAGGCCATCATCAAAATACCCCTTTTTTTATGATTAGGGGTAAATGCATTGCTATAAAATAATCCCTCCAACCGGGAGGATGCAAGTAATGTAATATGAAATACTATTTCCTCACTCATTCATTCTGTATGTTCTGAGTACCCTCTGTCATTCACAGCTGTCTGTTTGATGGCTCTATTAATTCCTCTCAGATCAAAGGCACAAAATAAAATGCAGAGGACAGTCTTTTGGAAAGGCAGAAGAATGGCTGAAAAGAATGAACTTTTCCCTTACTCCCAAGCAAATGTGAAAGTCGCTAATTTCAGCTTCTGCCCCTGCATGGTTTCCAATGCCTTAGAAACCTTTTTTCCCAGTAAAATTACATCAGTTCCTTACTTTTCACAAAGAAAGTAGTTCCACAAAGAGAAAAATTTAAAGCAATAATTTAGAATTAGAAAGTTGATTCTTTCCTTTATAGAAGTGAGACCCAGAAAATCCCTTATTTTTCTCTCATCATCAAAGGCCTCAACAGTGAGGACAGTGGATTAGTTTACTGCCCTCTCTCCTTCCTCCATGTAACTTTCTTCTGTTCCTAAATACCTACCAGAGTGATTGTTGGCACAGGTGGGAGGAGGCTGTTTTAATAATTTTTAAGTTTTTCTAGCTCCTGTAAGCTACCTGAAAAGCTTCAATCGCCTTTTCATTTATCAAAGAAATTAACAGTGAGAAGTTGCTCTCACAAATCCCGCATAAAGACAAACCATTTATGAAAAAGATTAGTCATGATAAGGAACATCTGTTAAATACTAGAGTTTTGTTAAACTACATAGATTCAAGAGTTTATTTTAAAAATGGAATGTAGTCTAAATTTAAAAATTCTAGTTGATATTAAGACTTACCATTAACTTACCCACATTGCTTGACTGTGTTTGTAATGTGTATTAGTCAGTGGAGTAAAACCTTTCCTGACAAATGGTAAACAGTTCAGATTGGGCATAAACCACTGCTTTCAGAAGTCTTGAGATACCTCATCTCAGAGACCTCACCTACTTCTCTTGTAAGGACCCCAGGAAGCATTCAACAATATTTTAATTCTTTTCAGTACCTGTATTACTAGGAGACATCACATAAAATACAGCTGGACACAGACCAGCAAGATAATTTATACCTTTATAAGGGCCACATGAACTTATAAGAAACAGTAGGATTGTGCCCGTCACCACCTCTCAACTTTTCTGAAGGAGAATATATTTAATAGCCTGGCTTCAGTCTTTAAAAATCTAGCATAACAGCCAGCTATTTCAAGTAATTTGCCTGGCTAGCTTGGGAAGGGTTATGGGAACATCAATTTTTCTATAAATGCAAAAGAAAAAAAGCATGGCTGGATTTTTAAAACATAGGATCTGGGGATACTCAACAATAAAATTCACTATACAAAGATGAAGTTTTCCCTTGGGTTTATATTTCCCATATTTTAATCTTATGAAATACTGCCATGTTTTAACAAAAGGAATCAAGTTTAAAAAGACCATTTAGTTGATCATGCCTGGAACTTAGTCATGCCTTTTTTGTCAACCATTGGTCAAATTGTTGACTGTTTCCATCTGATGTTGGTCGTGCTTTCCCAGCATAAAATAAACCTGGTATTAAACTCCAGCAGTTATATGGAACACCCTCTGGTCAAGGAAAGCAATTATTTCAATCAATATAAAGTATATTACATACTGACCATGTGTGGAACACCATTCTAAATGTTGAGCATATAAAAGTATAAGACATACTCTCAGTTTTCAAGGAACTCAAAGTCTAGTGGAAGATGAGAACAGGTCCCTCTCTTTTCTACTTTAGATAATGGAAATCTTGTTTAAAAAAAAAAAACAAAACCTCAAAAATGTTTTTCACCCCTTTGTATACTTTATATCTTGAAAGGCAAAGATAGATTGGAAATTCTCACTAAGTTTTACTTGCGAGTTCCTAAATTGGCTCAAAAACCATTTTGGTCCCTTAAACTGTATGAGCCAGAAGTTGTCCTTGGCACTAGGGATATAAAAATAAAGATGTGATGTTGGTGATGAGACTAATGGGAAAGGAAGACACGAAAAAAAATTACAAAGTAGGACCAGGGAGAAGAGGTGGGGGGGCATGGTGTTCAATGGGTTTCAGAGAACTAAACACCTGTGTGGTTTAAATACCAGATATAAACCAGGTGCCATGGAAGCACAAGTAAGCTTTCTGGGAGCTAGGGCCTGGCTGAACATAGAAAGATGAGTTTTCAAGAAAGAGGAGAGGATGGGACAAGAATACGCCAAGGAGAGGGGGCAATCCAGGTTGGGGGCCGGTGATATGGGACAAAGACAAGGGGTTACAAATGATCCTCCCGTGTTGGAGAGGAGGGAAATTCCCTGTAGCTGAAATCAGTGCACACGGTGGTGGAGAGGGTGAGCGGTCAGGGTCGGACTGTGAAATTACCTGTGTTGTCAAGGTAGGAAGTTACTTACAACTGTTCCTCACTCTGCCAGAGAAAAAGTGGACTCTCAGTCCTTTTACAACAGCACCCAACAACTGCCAAATCGTGAGCCAGCGAACAGAACAGCGTGAATTCAGGAAAAGTGACTAAAAATACAAAGGACTTCGAGTGCCAAAGGAGTGGTACAAGCAACAGAGGATCCAGGAATGCAGTGGAAGAGGAGCTCTTAAACAGTGGTCAGGAAGGACGAACCGTGCCAGCCCTCACTTTTCCGCGGTAGGGGCTGCGACTCGAAGGGCCGCGGAAAGAATCAGAGAAACTATTCATAACCTCCTCCCCACAGCTTTGGGCATGTATATCTGATTTATACAATTTTTTTTTTCCTGGACATGTGTCTAACTGAAAGTTTTCTCTTCTCTGGGGCAAATATATCTTTACCAGCAATATCCCTATCATTAATTTGCTGCATGATTCTGAGTAAACCCCTTAATTGCCTGGCCTTAGTTCCAACACCTTTAAAGTACACATCACAAAGCGAATGTGCAGATTAATAAGAACAACCTAGAAACAACCTTCAAACCCCATGAAATGCCAGAGGGTTCTTTCTAAAAATGCAAGTCTCTGGAAACAAGGCCTTCCTCATGACCCTCCCTACCCAAACCAATAGCTTTGGGCTCTCAAAGCTTTGGGGATTTCTCAATTGCAGATAAGGGGCTGTGGACTTGGCCATCATTTGAATAATCTGAAGGTGAGGCAAAGACAGATGCAGGGGATGTCAGAATCATGCAGATCACAGCCTGCCTTTCCTTCAGAAAAAGAAGCTGAGGACCACCCAGGGGAAACGTACTTGTCCAAGTCCACAGCTACCTAATGACAAACATTAACCTGAATCCAATTCCCTGTTTGTATTCTAGAATTCTTCCCAACAAGCCCACAATGGGATAATGCATTGATCTCGTCACAAGGGCCTGCTCACTTTATGTCCGCGGTCTCTCTTCACTGCACTGCAGCTTGGGTGGACACCCAGGTAACAGGCAAGGGGGGCAGGATCCCCAGCATCCGCATCCCTGCAGAGAGCTGCTATTAACAGTGAACTCCTACAGGAACTATGAAGCCCTTCAGAGACTGGAACATTACGACTAAAGCCATTTTACAGAGAATGAGAGTGGTTCATGTTGGGCTTCTGATAGTACCCTAAGTTAATACAGTGTTTCCGTCAGGGGTGGCCTGTGAGAAAATTAGATATGGTTCAAGGACAAAACTTTTTTGTCTTATTAAATAACTGCGTATGTATTATTAACGTTACCTTCCATTTAATGCCATGGGATAACTGGTTTTCCCACTTCCAGTAGTGACGTTAATTTCCTTTTAAAAAGAAATGTTTGAAAAAGTTAGCTGACTTAAATGATTAAGAAAATAATGGTACAAGGGGCATTTGGATATGAAAAGAAATCATAAAGGTAGTACGTGTATGAGAGAATCGTGGGAAACACTGTTTTCAGAGAGGCATTTTTTTCCTGGTAGGAAGAGGATTCAAAAAGGTATATCAACTATTTGTGTCTCTTTGCTTAACATTCCTCACAGAAGGATTTCAAACACAGTTTTCAAGCCATGGCCAACATCAAAAACGACGAATATATAAACGGATGGAGATGTTCACAGCAGAGGGGACGACAGCCCAGGAGGTTCTGGTGGCCCTTGGTGCTGCCTTGCTGCTGGAGGTTTCAGAGAACCAGTATCTCAGGCACTCCTGTAACCAACCAGGCGCACTAGCTGGGAAGCCCTGCCTCTCCCCAAGGCAGGTACTCCTTTCAGAAACAGGAACAGAGCTGGCAGGACAGCTCTGTTCCCTGCTAAGTGAAGTATCTGTGTGGCAGTGATGACCTCATCCTGCTATCCCCCCTACAATTCATGGGCATATGGAACCATGCACATTATTCAAATCAAGACTAAACGCATTATCTGAAATCTGTTAAAAGTAATTTCTGTTACTGGGATTCTCAGCAGTGTGGCATAGCCAAAATAAATGGTTCACAGATTGCTTCACAGGCCCTACTAAAAATATTTATGAATGTGACAGTTGTCAGAAGAAAGGTCAAAGGGCCTAGGTCAAAGGGCCTAGGAGAGATGCACAGCCATGCTCTGAGTTAAGCTTTGACAAGACGCCTTACATCTCACACACCCTCAGACCTAGAGGGAGAAGCTCCAGAAGACTTCCAAGCGTTTGCTATCTGTAGAGGTCTCATGAGAAGAAGAAGGTATCAATCACCGGATGCTGGGGCTGTTCCAAGGTTGACACCACAGATACTTGTCCTGGTGTCCTGGGGACACCTGCTGTTAAAGATGTGTCAGGGAAGCGAGACCAGTAAGCAGTGAACAATACCCAGTAAAGTTCTGCTGGCCTCTGCTTATTTTGTCGTGACGTCAGTTGACTGCCCTCCTTTGGTCTAGATCTTTAAACCAGGGACACAAAATTCCAGGAATCAGTGAGAGAAAAATCCCACCTCCATATTCCTGCCCCCAACCACTCACCTAAAAGCTCAAACGAAATAAAACAAACCTGAAAGAAATTGCTTGAATGAATACTAAAAATTTTCCCTAATATGAGTCTTCCCTTTGTTCAAACCTTAATATACACTAAGGTAGTGAAATGAAATCGTGAAACACACTGGATATTAAGTTGCTGAAGAAAATCAGAGTTGTCATGGTTTCCATATACAAGCCCATTGTGCTCAGGAACTTGAAGCACACGCCATTCCTTATTTAGCAAGCCCAAGGGCTTCTTAGAAGAGGTTTTCCAAAGTATGTGCGCCAAACATAAGCTTGTTCTAACAAGTATTCCCTAGTCCCCACCCCATTAAGAGATGCAGCTCAGCCAGCAGGGTTTTTTCAACGAGATACAAGTGCTTTTTGACACATTTCAACACTGGATTCCATCACAAAATGGAATAACCAAAGCCAGTCACTGAAACAAAAATATGTCCACATAGCCCTCCTGTGGGCAGCGAAGAGGAGACACGTGAAGGGTATAGCAGAGGCTCATGCTGCCTGCATGATGCCACAGTCAAAGATGTGCTACAGGAGGATCAGGGAAGATCATTTTCGTTAGCTTTTAAATCCATGAGCAGCTGTGGCCACAGTATTAGTGCAAAACAACTCTGGCGTTTCTGCATACAGGGATCCAACCAAGGTGTGACACCGAAGGCTGAGGTTCCAGAGAGAGGACTTCTAATCTCAAGAGGGAACTGCTGCAGGATGCTTGGATGGGGCTACTAGAAGTTTCTGATCAGACCAAAGCTAAATGGCACACGTGAAGAGCCATGATGCACCCATTTATCTGTGGAATCCACGTGTCAATTTCTGTCTTCACACCACACTGAACCCAGGTAACCAGAAATCAGTGTGTCTGCAGAACTATAAAAGTATTTTTGCCAGAGAAGTAGCAAAAATCTTGAAAGAAAGGCCAAGGCCTAGCTACAAGACTCAAAGGAGAAAGGGATCCCTCTTCAGCTTGGAAGAGAGAGGAAGCTTCACCTGAAGCATAAGAACACAAATCAGGAAATCCTGCTCAGATGGGCTGTGTCAGCATCCCAGGGACAGTCTTTATTTCCTGGCCTGGGTGAGACCGATATATTCCATTTTAACCTGAGATCCCAAGAGTACGGTCGCTGACCTAGCAGCACAGCATCACCTGGGGCCCTGCTAGAAAGGGAGATCCTGGGTCCAAACCTAGACCTACTAAATCAGAAACTCTTGGGCACGGTTCAGTACTCTGTGTTTCTAGGTGATTCTGCTGCACACTCTCTGGCTTAAGAACTAGTGATTCAAGCAAACCCCTGCCTTAGATTCATATAGAAAATTCACCCGGAAATGGTGAGAAAATGGCTTTCCTTCTGACCAATTCCAAATTCAGTGTCAAACTAAACACAAACAGTAAATTCCAAAAGACACTACTGAGAAATTTTCAGATGTGAAAATGGACTTAACTCTCATTTCCTGTACAGAAACAGCAGGAAGTTTATTATTATTAGCAAAGAAATGTAAAATTCCTATGAAAACACAAAATGCGACATATTTTTATACTCATGGTTCACTTGAGGACTGTATTACTCCAAGAGAACTATCTGGTCATCAATTTTTATAATGGACTCAGAAACTCAAAGATGCATAATTATAATGACCTCCCTAATATATTCATATATTTAAATGAGGTACATTTAGTATGCAATAATTTCAAATATATATATCCTTTAATGTCAGTTCTTAAAGCTAGTAAGAAAGTGAAATAGGTACATCACACCCTGGGGTGAGCGGGATATTATAAATTAGAACAACTCATATGGAAAGCAACTTGGCAGTTACGTGTGAAGCCATAAAAACATCCAAATTCTTTGCCCAAATAGGTCTACTTTCCTTCAGATTAAGAAGAATTCCCCAAATGAAAAAGTTGTATGAACAAAGATGTCTACATGGAGGAAAGAGGATGTCTGACAACATAGAAATGGTTAAATTAATGAAATATCATGAGACCATCTAAAATAAAAACAGACTAACATTTAAAAAACAGAAATGAAAAAGATGATACAGAATTATATTTACACTATGATTACAACTAAGTAAAAAAATATGTACATGGTTGCATAGAGAAGAAGGGGAAAGAAACATGAATACTGGAAGGTAAAGGCAAATTTTTCTTTCTACTCATTTTTCTGTTTGGGGGTATAGTAATAACGAAAATATTAACAGGTATGCAAGCAGCACTGAACACTTTCAAGTTTGAGTTTGGATAAACTGATTTGTGTGTGTGTGTGTGCATGTGAATATTCATGGAAGAAGGAGGACTAGAGAAAGAGAAGGGGAAATATCAAATTAGTCATTGCCAAGGGACAGTAGCTGATTTAAAATGAGACATGACATACCCTTACCTCCCCCTAAAAATCAAACCACACCATAGAACAGAAGCGCAACCCACAAAATTTTAGGAACAATCTAAACCATGACGTAAGGGGGAGATCAGTAAATCAGAAAGCAACCAAAATAGTCTCTCTTCCTCTACCCTTCACGATATTTTTTCCAAAAATAATGTTAAACACAGGATAGATCAAGAAAACTATTTGTTGAGCTATATTTTAAACTGACGGCTCTATTCTCCAACTGACTCCTATTAATCACAGCTGATCTTTGAAAGCCATTTGGGTTTAAGCCTGCGACACAGGGAACAAATTTGCAACATGAGTTCTTACAAAGCCCAAAGCCCAAGTTTCTGCCAAGTTTGCCTTTCATCACGCAGGCTTGCCTGGCATGGCTCCAGCACCCATAGCTGGACTGGACTATCCTGGCCTTGGAATATTAACTTCCTCTTCGTCTGGGGCAAGTTCCCCCACACACAGTTTATAATGACACCAGTCCTTCTCTAAAGTGTTTAAAATAAACTAATTAGAATCTGATTTTCAACTCTAAGGCACTCAAGAATTATAAGGGATGGGGATGGGGAAATGAAGTCGCTGTGCAATTTCAGGCAAAGTTCAGAACTTGATAAATCAGCAAAACAATCACTCTGTTGCAAACAATTCTCAAGGCACTTGAATGGCACAAAATGCAAGTCAGTAGCTCTCAACAATTGAGAAACAGTTACCCAGAAAATGTTCATGACTCCTTCCAAAAACAAAAAACAAAAAAAAACTTTAAAAGCACTGTCTGGTTACAATGCATGTATGTTTATGTTTAATTTAAAACATTGTCTTTGATACCCTTAAGAGTGTTAAAAGCAAACACACTCTGCTGCTGTTAGGGAGGAAAAAAAACTACCACAAAGCCTTGCCAATTTAAATTATTGCACACTAAAACTATGTTACATTACCCCAATTTCACTTAGCTCACAGAACCAGAGCTTCCACTCTCTGGCTATTATTCTTAAAAATTGTAAGTTACCCCCAAAATTTCAATCCTTACAAGAAACTATGAGTGGAAGGTGGGATGGAGCACATATGTCAGTGACTTCATGCACTATTTAATACTTCAAATCTAGGATTCCAGTGGGTCCCAGGAGGGTAAAATATCTCCTGAAAATGAATATTAATTTAAGTATATAGCATTTTCTTCTGTTTTCCTGGAACAATTTCAGACACATTCTTTTTGCAATAGGACTTCCAGTTGTGAAGGTATGAAGAGGTCAATTTAGTCGATTCGAGAGATTCTGCTATAATAACCACTTTGTGGGTAGATGGGGCATGTGCTATTTGAATGAGGATATGTAGTGCTTTCAGAATACAGTGAACTTAAAGTTCAACAATATTTGTGGCTGATTTGAAAGATGGAGGTGAAAGTTCACTGTAGGGAATATGGGTAAAAAATTATCGATAGACATATGCTTCCCTAGCTGCTAAGGCAACACCGTTTCATAAAGCTTATTTATAAGAGGACCAGCACGAGCCTCCTATTCAGGGCTTCCTGAATGTAAACTTCACTTACTTTGCAGGTACAGCCTGCTTCTTACAAACGAGTGAATTCTGAGTGTGCAACCTGAATCTTTTCTCAGTAATCCAAACTTAAGAAGTAAAAATATCTATAATAGCAGAATTCACACTTAGATTTCCTTGAAGCTCTCACGATAAAACTCACTTGGGAAAAGAGCAAAGAAGGAGGAAGGGTGGGAAAAAAAGGCAGAATAAGGACGGAGGAAGGAAAAATAAAATATGGACTGATAAAAACAAACCAAGGAATAAGCAGTCTCTTGCAGAAATACTTTTTCCACCACGGTTTCCCCTCCTGCAGTTAAAACAGACTGCCATCATGCGCCTTCTACCTACCAGCCATAAAGCAAGTATAAATGCCAACAGCTTCACAAGCATGATTCACGCAACAGTGTGTACTTAAATATTTCCTTTGCCCTTTTAAAGGTAGTAGAACCAAGAGGACTCAGACAAGGGCAATATTATCTGAGATCAGATACCTACCATTGCTCACCATCCGCCGGGCCACTTCCCACAAGACAAGTCCAAAGGCCCAAATATCGACTCTCTTATAAGAATCGAAACAATCCACCTGGATGGTTTCATCTAGAACTTCGGGGGCCATGTAGCGTTTGGTGCCCACACGGGGGTTGTTCCCCACGTCGAGCTGATTGGTGCTCTGGGAATGCATGACTGCCAGGCCTGAAAGGAAGAAGACAACATTGTCAATCTGCTCCCTTCCTTTCTCACAGACGGCTGCTGAAGGATTTTAAACCAAACCCAACGAACAGCGCCCTCTTGTGGCATCCATGGTGACTGCCGCATTACACCCAGAGTCATCTCTGGAGTACCCTTGTGATGACTTCCGTTGAGAGCAGGAAATAGGGCTGATGCCAGAAACATTCTGAGGCTCTTAGGTTAATAGATGAACCTCAGAGACAAAAAGTTTGGGGTAAATAATAAACTAATACACCAAACCAATAGGAGGCCAGTGTTTGAAATGCACAGGAAAACAGACTCACTTGTCAAATGGGAGCCTCCAAGTGGCTTAAATAACAAGGAGCAAATTAAGCTCTCAGGCTCCAGCACAGCTCCCACTAGACTGCAAACACAAACTTCAAACCATGTGAGGCAGGGACTTTGAGGTAATTTATCATTACATAAAGGGCCGACTGCCCCGGGCCCTGCTCCATCCCTGAAAAAGGGCCGCTCATCTGAACAGTAACGTGGACCAAACCCACAGGGCTTTCTCTGCAGCCACATGTACAGAGAACATTAAGCTGGCCCTCAATTCAAAGCACAACTATCATGTTAAATGATTTTGAAGCACTATCTTAAACCATGACTCATGTCCGAATTCCTCAGCCAATTAGAGAGACCCAGAATTCCTCACAGACCAAGGGTAATAGACAGATTCGTGCATGGTTTATTTGAGAATGGAATTACTTTTTGATGCATGTGCAGACCAACTGAAAGTGATTCCTGTAACACTCAAAATAATGAAAATTGCCAAACTGGAGCAAGCAGACCATGTACACCTTTGTAACCCAGCGGGGATCCCTCAAGTCATCTATGGAGAATGCTTCTCCTCCCACTCCGTGGCTTTGCGTGGGTGAGATGATGACTCCATATAAAGCAAGGGAGATAGCACGTATGTTATCTCAGCCTCAATACCAAAGATACTGGCAACTGCGTTTGACTAAATCAGACTGGTTCCTCTTCTCATTTTTATAAGCAACCCTAAGATTCTATGGCCATTACGAACATTTCACAAACCATAATGCCCCTCCACCATTTCCAGAACCACAGAGTAAAGATAACAGAATACAAAAAAGGTGAAGTGTAAATAGAGAATAGAAATACTAGCTGTGGTGGTTTAAAAATACACCCACAAGTGTTTTGAAACTTCTCCCTTCACGAGGGGAAACTCAATTCCTCATGCCTTGAGCGTGGGCTGGACTACCAAACAGAATATGGCCGAAGAGTGTGTGTATCTTTAAGATTAGGGCATAGAAGGCATATGGCTTCCTGTTTGCTCTCTCTGGGCTCATTCGTAGTGTTATGAGGACACTCAAGCAGCCCAGTGGACAGGACCACATGACAAGGAACTGAGGCTTCCCATCAACAGCCATGTGAGTGAGCCATCCTAGAAGTTCCTCCAGGCCTGACCAAGCCTTCAGATGCCTGCAGCCCTGACTGATGGTATGACTGTTACCCCTGTCAGATCCTGAGCCAGAACCACAGACCTGAGTTGTTCCAAGACTGCTGACCGACTGTGTGAGATAATAAACTTGTGTTATTTTAAGCTGCTAAGTTTTAGAGGTAATTTGTTTCCCAGTAATCCATAATTATTACACTAACTAAAGAGACAAACCAACCAAATGCAACGTGCCTCAATTCTTGTTTGAAAAAACTGGAAAAATTTGAAAATGGCTATTAAATGATATTAAAGCATAATCAATAACTTTTAGGTGTGATAAACTGTGATTATGCAAGAGAAGTATATTTAGGGGATGCACTTTGAAGTATTTAGTAGTAAAGAGTTGTGACTTTGCAACTTTTCTTTTTTTTTTTTTTTTTTGCGGTACGCGGGCCTGTCACTGCTGTGGCCTCTCCCGTTGCGGAGCACAGGCTCCGGACGCGCAGGCCCAGCGGCCATGGCTCACGGGCCCAGCCGCTCCGCGGTATGTGGGATCTTCCCGGACCAGGGCATGAACCCGTGTCCCCTGCATTGGCAGGCGGACCCTCAACCACTATGCCACCAGGGGAGCCCTGCAACTTATTTTCAAATGAATTTGCAAACATATACACTCAGCCACATACAAATAAAGCAAATTTGGCAACATTTTAATAACTGTTGAATCTAGGTGTTGTGGATATGAATGACCATCATACTACTTTTTCAATCTTTCTTAATGCTTGAATTTTTCTGTGATCAAAAGTGAGGAAAATACAATACTGGTATTTTTGCTAAAATACTGGAAGTTTTACAGTATTAATAATAGAACATAATTTCTAACAAGTGATCCTTAATTTCTAGGTATAAAGTAAAAAATTAATATAAATTGCAGTCTTACAGGAGCTGTCTCCTGTACTACCAATCTACTTCCCTGAATAATGACCCCTTAACACAGATTTCTGTATGAAACCGTGAATACAGCTGGAAAGCTATAGGTCAAAATAAATGTAATTAAATAATTAATTAGTTGGATTTGCTAATTCCCCCCAAGTCCCATAAACCAAAACCAACAGCTGCCTCAATGTGTCTATCTTCCCTTGGCCTCAGGACTAGAACAGCAGCTACCATTTGAATGACTATTTGCCAAGCATTTATAAAATTTCTGAATCTCACAAGAATTGTGTGAGGTGGGCATAATTGACTTTTAGTAACATGAACAATACATAAACACACTATTATAAAAGTTTCAAACAACAGAGACATTCAAGGCACGGCGTCAAACACTGAAGTCCCCCTTGCTAAGCCCCCCACCCTTGCCCTGAGTGTAAGCAGGTCAGCACTTAGGGCAGGTAAATAGATAGATGAAAAAACCTGTACAAAAATACTGGATCAGGGACTTCTCTGGTGGCGCAGTGGTTAAGAATCTGCCTGCCAATGCAGGGGACGTGGGTTCGAGCCCTGGTCTGGGAAGATCCCACATGCCGTGGAGCAACTAAGCCCATGCGCCACAACTACTGAGCCTGCGCTCTGGAGCCCGCGAGCCACAACTACTGAGCCCGCACGCCTAAAGCCCGTGCTCTGCAACAAGAGAAGCCACCACAATGAGAAGCCCGCGCACCGCAACGAAGAGTAGCCCCCGCTCGCCGCAACTAGAGAAAGCCCGCGTGCAGCAACGAAGACCCAATGCAGCCAAACATAAATTTATTAATTAAAAAAATACTGGGTCGGGCTTCCCTGGTGGCACAGTGGTTGAGAGTCCGCCTGCCGATGCAGGGAACGTGGGTTCGTGCCCCGGTCCGGGAAGATCCCACATGCTGCGGAGTGGCTGGGCCGGTGAGCCATGGCCGCTGGGCCTGCGCGTCTGGAGCCTGTGCTCCGCAACGGGAGAGGCCACGACAGTGAGAGGCCCGCATACCGCAAAAAAAAAAAACAAACAAAACTGGGTCAATAATTGGGAAACTCAAATCACCTTAGCTCCATGAGCCATGGCACAGCCATAAGTCTTCTACACCACAACAAAAACGTTAGGGTCATGCCTCCTTATACTTGGAAAACACCGTCAAATAATTTCTCAACATGAACACAAGGACTTTAAAGGGATAAAGA
This sequence comes from Tursiops truncatus, assembly GCF_011762595.2. Classification (NCBI taxonomy): domain Eukaryota; kingdom Metazoa; phylum Chordata; class Mammalia; order Artiodactyla; family Delphinidae; genus Tursiops; species Tursiops truncatus. Next base: position 73,341,354 of record NC_047040.1, on the reverse strand, counting down.
AAAATTTTATTTGAAAAAAATTTATTTGAAAGAAATTTTCCTGATATGTCAAATCCCTTGTGTTTAAAAACAATTTTATCATCTATGTAATTAGAGCTAACACTGCCTAAACGTTTATCCATGTAGCAATAACTATAATGATATGAAAATAAGAGCGACCATTTTTTATTCAAGGAGAGTGAGTATCCTCAGTAGTCCACTGAAATGAATAACCAAAATTACAATTCAGTTCTCGTTAGCATAATTATTCAGCCAATATTCTAGGGGTCTAGGATGAATAGGCTTTATAGAGAATGCCACTATAAATGAAAATAATCTTATTTATAATGCAGTTAAAGCTACATTAAGCATCACCCTAACACCGTAAGAATGAGATATGCCAGCAGGGCAAATGGTAAATTAGTTTGGGGATTTTTTTTTTTTCCCCTCTTCCTTTGATTGATAATTTTGCCTTGGTTACAGAACAACGTTATAAACCATTTTTAAGACAAATTCATTCCATAGGTTATTTCATTGTGTACCTACTTTGTGTAAGGCTTGTGAAATCAGAATGCAACAGTACTGGTTGCCTCTCAGGGTGGGCTGGGGCAGGAACGGACTGAACCAGCACGAGGTGACTTTCTAGAGTAATGGGAAGGTCTGTATCTTGACAGCGATTTGGATTTTACAGCATCTGTCAAAAATCTGAGAGTGTGTACTTAAGATCTGTGCATTTCATGTGAAATATAAATTTTACCTGAAAAGAGAAAAAAAGTAAAGAACTCCAGTGAATGATATATTGGTGTGTATGCTGAAGCCACTGGAGGGAAGGGCTCTTTTGTCTGCAGTTTACTTTGAAATGTATCAAAGATTAAGCTGTATTGATAAATGGAGGCTGGATATGTGATAACAGTAAAATGTTCATGGGAGAATCTAGGTGGTAAATATACAGGTGTTCACCGTGAAGCCCTTTCAATTTGCATGCTTGAAATTTTTCATAACAAAGTGTTTGGAGGGAAAAAGATGCAACCTGGCTAAACAAGAGAAGACAACAAAAGTTAAAACAGTAATTTAAAAATATTTTTAAAAAATTTACCCAAATCTGCTATGCAACACTGTCCATTCTTCTTAACCAGGATGTTTTTGCTTTTTAAATCTCGGTGAGCAATGGCTGGTTTCCCTTGGGTCCCAAAGATCTCTATGTGTAAATGTGCGAGACCACTAGCTATGGACAGCACTATTCGCAGGCAGCTCACTGTATCCAGAGTAGTAAGCTGAAGGTAGTCATACAGCGATCCCATTTCATGATAATGTGTGATTAACCACAACTGTGTACTGGAGTGTCTTGATGTCATGTCTGAAGCAATGAAACCTGGAGACAGCAAGAACAAAATTAATAGACATGTGAGAATTTCACATTACAGCTTAGTTTACTATACAGAAATAGTGACCCATACAGTAGAGATCACCTATAACAAAAAATACTAAACTTACCAACTGCCATAAAAGGAGGTTTACAGAGGCATCAACAGAGAAAAATAATGTATTTATACCTTAAGAAGACACTGCTAGTGAATAGGAAATTTTCATATTCATTTCCATTGTAAATAATCCTTTGAAATTTTTTTTACATTGCATTAAGATTCAGATAGAAGGGGCTTCCCTGGTGGCACAGTGGTTGAGAGTCCGCCTGCCGATGTAGGGGACACGGGTTTGTGCCCCGGTCCGGGAAGATCCCACATGCCACGGAGCGGCTGGGCCCGTGAGCCATGGCCGCTGAGCCTGCGTGTCCGGAGCCTGTGCTCCGCCACGGGAGAGGCCGCAACAGTGAGAGGCCCTCGTACGGCAAAAAAAAAAAAAAAAAAAAAAAAAAAAAAAGATTCAGATAGAAATAATGTCTTTGTGTTTACCCATAATGAGAGTGTTAAACCCTTTATCATGTTGACATTCCAGGCACAGATCGTTCATCAACCACCCAGAAAGAACACAAAGCCTAGAACCTAGACACCTGTGTTCTAGTCTTGATCTGCCTGTGATCTGCTTTATAACATTAGGCAACTCATTTGGGCTCTTTGGATTGTCTCTGCTATAAAATCAAGGAGTGAGTTTATATTAAATGTGACTGATTCATCGATTTAAAAAAGGAACCTATCAAATATAACAGGCACCTAGGATGCTCTTCGTCAGTCACACAGGAAAACCAAGATGATGGTGTTTGTTGGCTAGAAAAGAAGACAGAGTTAAAATGGAAAAAGTATGATATAATGTGAAAAGTCCTGTAATATATATGTGCAAAGGATAACAGGAGCCCAGAGCAGGGAATCATCATAATTCAGACTAGATGTTACAGTAGGCTTCCATCATGAAGTGACAACTGAAGTCGTCTTGAAAAGAAGTGAGATACTGATCCTGTGATAAACTGTAAACACGAAAAAGAATATATATGTATAACTGAGTCACTTTGCTGTACAGCAGAAATTAACACAACACTGTAAATCATCTATACTTCAATAAAATTTTTTTAAAAAGTGAGATATTGAAAGATGTAGATAAAGAGGAAGGAAGAAATTTTTCTAGACATTCTAAGGGGACTTTTCAGCACACTGAAAGAACTCGCAGTCGGAGGTACTTCCTAACCTATGAAGTAAATGGTGATGTGCGTGCCTGTCTTTCCTGCTACAGAGGTGCTTTCCTAGCGTTATAGATCTATACCTTATAGACACCCACATGGACAGTGAAATTTGGAACTTAGAAATACAAGGGGATTTTTTTTTTAAAGACAGATATGGCTTGAAGAATTAAATGACTTGTGAAAGTGTAAAGGAAAAGGAGAATACATAAACATGCCGTACTTTATATAAAGTACTTTATATAAAATTTATCACTTGCACAGATATTTTCTCATGGAATTTTTCTCAGTAGACCAGAAAGATAAATATTATACTCATTTTACACATGATGAAGTTGCTGCTGGGAGGTGCCAAGGATCACACAGCTAATGATCATACAGCTATTAAGTTGCTACCAACTCCAAATTTGCTGCCAGCTGCTCTGATACACCATACCTCGCATAGGAAAGTTCTGGGAACAAAGAAACATTTCCCTATTTGATCATCATCATCATCGACAACAGAAGCAGCTAATAATTAGTGAGAATCAGCAATGTGCCAGGCACAGTTCTAAAAATCCTACATGCAATCCTCCAACAACCACATGAAGGGGGCAGATTACATCACTGACATTAAGGTCACTAACCGTCCCCAGCAATCTGGCACCAGAACCCATACTCTTACCCACCATATCATCCTGCCCTCAAACAAGCTGGCTTCTACTCGAGAAAGACAATCTGACATTTGTACCTGTGGGATATCTGTAAAGTGAACCGAATAACACTTCCGCACTTTAATCCCCATCTCTTTCTCCCTCTTCCTCTAAGCTGGTCCCCACAGCCAGACTTAGTCTCTCACTCTTCCCTGTTATCCCACCTGCCTCTGTCTCCCCATAGCTGATTCTCTTAGAACCCTTAGCTGGCCATAATATCAAAGAAAATGTGCACTTAGACATTTATTTATTCTTGCTAAAGAAACTCTTTCTGCTACAACAAGGTCCTACTGTATAGCACGGGGAATTACATTCAATATACTGAGATAAACCATAATGGAAAAGAATATAAAAAAGAAGGTCTGTATGTATATAATCAGTTATATCACTTTGCTGTACAGCAGAGATGGGCACAACACTGTAAATCAACTGTACTTCAATTAAAAAAAATGTTTCCGGGCTTCCCTGGTGGCGCAGTGGTTGAGAGTCCGCCTGTCGATGCAGGCGACACGGGTTCGTGCCCCGGTCCGGGAGGATCCCACATGCCGCGGACCGGCTGGGCCCATGAGCCATGGCCACTGAGCCTGCGCGTCCGGAGCCTGTGCTCCGCAACGGGAGAGGCCACAACAGTGAGAGGCCCGCGTACCACACACACACACAAAATGTTTCCGCTTTATCACTTTAAACCACATGATATTCATCTTAATTTTATTTTTATTTTTTTAACATCTTTATTGGAGTATAATTGCTTCACAATGTTGTGTTAGTTTCTGCTGTATAACAAAGTGAATCAGCTATAAGTATAAATGTATCCCCATATCCCCTCCCTCTTGCATCTTCCTCCCACCCTCCCTATCCCACCCCTCTAGGTGGTCACAAAGCACCGAGCTGATCTCCCTGTGCTATGCGGCTGCTTCCCACTAGCTATCTTTTTTACATTTGGTAGTGTATATATGTCAATGCTACTCTCTCACTTCGTCCCAGCTTACCTTTCACCCTCCCCGTGTCCTCAAGTCCATTCTCTACATCTATGTAGGTCTTTATTCCTGTCCTGCCCCTAGGTTCATCAGAACCATTTTTTTTTAGATTCCATATATATGTGTTAGCATACGGTATTTATTTTTCTCTTTCTGACTTACTTCACTCTTTATAACAGACTCTAGGTCCATCCACCTCACTATAAATAACTCAATTTCGTTTCTTTTTATGGCATAATATTCCATTGTATATATGTGCCACATCTTCTTTATCCATTCATCTGTCGATGGACACTTAGGTTGCTTCCATGTCCTGGCTATTGTAAATAGTGCTGCAATGAACATTGTGGTACATGACTCTTTTGGAATTATGGTTTTCTCAGGGTATATGCCCAGTAGTGGGATTGCTGGGTCATATGGTAGTTCTATTTTTAGTTTCTTAAGGAACCACCATACTGTTCTCCATAGTGACAGTATCAATTTACATTCCCACCAATAGTGCAAGAGGGTCTCCTTTTCTCCACACCCTCTCCAGCATTTACTGTTTGCACTTCTTTTTTTTTTTTTTTTTTTGCGGTACGTGAGCCTCTCACTGTTGTGGCCTCTCCCCTTGCGGAGGGCAGGCTCCGGACGTGCAGGCTCAGCGGCCATAGCTCACGGGCCCAGCCACTCCGCGGCATGTTGGATCTTCCCAGACTAGGGCACGAACCCGTGTCCCCTGCATCAGCAGGTGGACTCTCAACCACTGTGCCACCAGGGAAGCCCTGTTTGCACATTTTTTGATGGCCATTCTAACTGGTGTGAGGTGATACCTCATTGTAGTATTGATTTGCATTTCTCTAATAATTAGTGATGTTGAGCATCCTTTCATGTGTTTGTTGGCAATCTGTATATCTTCTTGGGAGAAATGTCTATTTAGGTCTTCTGCCCATTTTTGGATTGGGTTGTTTGTTTTCTTGATATTGAGCTGCATAAGCTGCTTGTATATTTTGGAGATTAATCCTTTGTCAGTTGCTTCGTTTGCAAATATTTTCTCCCATTCTGAGTGTTGTCTTTTCGTCTTGTTTATGGTTTCCTTTGCTTTTTATGGTGCAAAAGCTTGTTTCATTAGGTCCCATTTGTTTCTTTTTATTTCCATTCCTCTAGGAGGTGGGTCAAAAAGGATCTTGCTGTGGTTTTATGTCATAGAGTGTTCTGCCTATGTTTTCCTCTAAGAGTTTGATAGTGTCTGGCCTTACATTTAGGTCTTTAATCCATTTTGAGTTTTTGTATATGGTGTTAGGGACTGTTCTAATTTCATTCTTTGACATGTAGCTGTCCAGTTTTCCCAGCACCACTTACTGAACAGGCTGTCTTTTCTCCACTGTATATTCCTGCCTCCTTTATCAAAAATAAGGTGACCATATGTGCCTGGGTTTATCTCTGGGCTTTCTATCCTGTTCCATTGATCTGTATTTCTGTTTTTGTGCCAGAACCACACTGTTTTGATTACTGTACCTTTATAGTAGAGTCTGAAGTCAGGGAGCCTGATTCCTCCAGCTCCATTTTTCTTTCTCAAGATTGCTTTGGCTATTCAAGGTCTTTTGTGTTTCCATACAAATTGTGACTTTTTTTTGTTCTAGTTCTGTGAAAAATGCCAGTGGTAGTTTGATAGGGATTGCGCTGAATCTGTAGGCTGCTTTGCGTAGTATAGTCATTTTCACAATGTTGATTCTTCCAATCCAAGAACATGGTATATCTCTCCATCTGCTTGTATCATCTTTAATTTCTTTCATCAGTGTCTTATAGTTTTCTGCATACAGGTCTTTTGTGTGTCCTTAGGTAGGTTTATACCTAGGTATTTTACTCTTTTTGTTGCAGTGGTAAATGGGAGTGTTTCCTTAACTTCTCTTTCAGATTTTTCGTCATTAGTGTATAGGAATGCAAGAGATTTCTGTGCATTAATTTTGTATCCTGCTACTTTACCAAATTCATTGATTAGCTCTAGTAGTTTTCTCATAGCATCTTTAGGATTCTGTTTTGTATAGTATCATGTTATCTGCAAACAGTGACAGTTTTACTTCTTCTTTTCCGATCTGGATTCCTTTTACTTCTTTTTCTTCTCTCATGGCTGTGGCTAAAACTTCCAATACTATTTTGAATAATAGTGGTGAGAGTGGGCAACCTTGTCTTGTTCCTGACCTTAGAGGAAATGGCTTCAGTTTTTCACCACTGAGAACGATGTTGGCTGTGGGTTTGTCATATATGGCCTTTACTATGTTGAGGTAGGTTCCCTTTGTGCCTACTTTCTTGAGAGTTTTTATCACAAATTGGTGTTGAATTTTGTCGAAAGCTTTTTCTGCATCTATTGAGATGATCATATGTAAACCACATGATATTCATCTTTAATAACTTTCTCCAAAATGAATATCCCAAACTATAGAAGCACCACTCAAAAGAAACTAAATTACTGCTATGTATTTGCGTAGCCTTCACTGATTCCTCTGGCCAAGGGAGAGCAGCATCTGATTGACTGAGTGATTGATTAAATAAATAAATAAATACAATTTATTCTCTCACCTTCTCTAAGTCCCCAAGTTCTTAGAGAAGGATTTTTGTCTGTCCCGTTAGTTAGGCTCTAGACCTTCAAGAAAACTGACTTTTAAATAAGTAAGATTTTTTATAAAACTATTTACCACTCTAGTGTGAATTGTACAACTACATTTGCTTCAACATGCTAGACCATTTTTATGGGACTTTTGTATTTTGAGTCAAAGCACTCTACTGTTAGTGGAGACTGAACAGGTGCCCATACACTGGAAGCCTGGCCCAGCCATTGGACGTGTTCATAACACTGAGAGAACGTGATAAGGGCAAAAGCCTCTTACATAACAGCCAAAGTCATCCTTCCAGGTGCCTCATAAACTAAAATAAAACCCCAAATCTTAAGTGAGGTAAGCAGTGCCCTTGTAAGCCTCTCACTCCAGCTCTCGTGGGAACCAGGTGCTGGGCAGCTCTGATACCTGAGGAGTGAGGCCACCATGTTGGGGAGCACAGGGCTTGAGAGTGTTGAACCCCAGAGCCAGACTACTGGGCATCCACACGGCTCACCATCCTGAGCTGGGTGATCCCACGTGTGCCACATAAAATCGTCACCTTGGTTTCCTCATTTATAAGATATGGATAGCACCGTCCTGTATCTCAAAGGGTTACTGTGAAAATAAAGAGTTATTGTAGGTAGAATGTTTCATATGATGCCTACCACACAGTAAGTGTTCGAGAGTAGCTGGTTACTATTATAGTTCAAAATTGTCCTGGGTTCAATTACAGCCCCAAAGTTTGTAATTTAATATCTTTTTCAGGTAGTTTCCTTCACTTCCAACTGGTCTCAAGGAATTCTGACTGATTAAATGGTTAAGCAGTACCTTTTAAGAGTATGTGTCAGTTCTGGAGATGGAGGGTGGTGACGGTTGCACAATATGACTGTACTTAAATCTCGCTTATATGATTAAAATGGTCAACTTAATGGATATTGCACCATTTCTTTTAGTGCTATAATCGCTCTTAAAAATTTATTTTATTGAAGTAGAGTTGATTTACAATGTGTTAATTTCTGCTGTACAGCACAGTGATTCAGTTATATATATATATATATATATATATTCTTTTTCATATTCTTTTCCATTACGGTTTATCACAGGATCTTGAATATTCCTGTGCAATACAGTAGGACCTTGTTGTTTATCCATCCTATATATATTAGTTTGCCTCTGCTAATTCTGAACTCCCCTACTCCCCTCTCCCTTGGCAACCACAAGTCTGTTCTCTATGTCTGTGAGTCTGCTCCTGTTTCATAGATAAGTTCATTTATGTCATATTTTAGATATAAGTGATATCATATGTACCATTTTTTTTTTTTAAAGAGTGTAAGATGAGACTTTGGAGTGAAATTGTCATATTAACTGAAACTCCCTGGTTTCAGTCATGAGGAAAAGGATGCTCAGAAACATACAACTTTGGCCCAGAGTCACAGAGTGGGCCTGTAATGATGCTAAGAATAGAAACTGGCTTCCCAAACTCCCAGACACTGTTCCAACCACCAAACAGAGCCTCCCGTCATTCACTTCTCTGCTGACTTCTACACCAGACACAGCAGAAGGAACAGCTGAAATCCAAACTAGTCATTGGAAAGATATCATTTTGGGGGGGATAAACAATGAGGGCCCATAATTTTATACGTGTGTGTAATTTAATTATGTATTTCGAGGGGGCTAGAGTTAGCAATACTCAAGGGTGGGGGAAATCATGATCTGATATTCAAAACAATCTTTTGATAGAAAAGAAAATGTCACAGAAAACCTTAAAGTCTCTACATCCAAAAAAACTGCTAAGGCAGGGAAAGAAGTTTACCAAAAAAAAAGGTGGTACATTTCTACGAGCTGTCTCAACTAAGAGGACCGACTACACAGTAAAATTAATCCATACAGCTGTAATTATGATGAGAGTAACAAGATCTCATGAATTCACAGCTTCCATGGATCATTATGTAATAAGTGGACAATGTTTTGCCTTCTGTGATCACACTAAGGGAACCTAACTTCTCTCACATGAATCATACTGCAAAGGTGACTTTCAAATTTCCTGTGTGATTAAATCCAATTTAATCAATATTTACTAAGCACCTACCACGTGCAGGGAACTGTCCTCAGGACTGGGTGTGAAAGCAAAAACAATGGAAATAATTCTTGTACTGGGTGTACAGTGGAGTGGTATCACAGGTCATTTAACTCAAGAGCATGGATAAAGTGACTACTTGCATAGCACGGCAACATCTAGAGCATTTTGATCAATGAGCCCATAAGCCCATGAGCCCATGAGAAGAGAGGGGCTGCCTGAACATGCCCTTCCTTCAGTGAGTCTCAGACCCCACGTGCTTCTCAGAGTACGTGCACCTGCCCGTTAAGAGTACTTCTACTAAGATGTGACACATATATACAATGGAATATTAATCAGCCATGAAAAGAAATGAAATTGAGCTATTTGTAATGAGGTGGATAGACCTAGAGTCTGTCATACAGAGTGAAGTAAGTCAGAAAGAGAAAGACAAATACCGTATACTAACACATATACATGGAATTTAAGAAAAAAAATGTCATGAAGAACCTAGGGGTAAGACAGGAATAAAGACACAGACCTACTAGAGAACGGACTTGAGGATATGGGGAGGGGGAAGGGTAAGCTGTGACAAAGCGAGAGAGAGGCATGGACATATATACACTACCAAACGTAAGGTAGATAGCTAGTGGGAAGCAGCCGCATAGCACAGGGAGATCAGCTCCGTGCTTTGTGACCGCCTGGAGGGGTGGGATAGGGAGGGTGGGAGGGAGGGAGACGCAAGAGGGAAGAGATATGGGAACATATGTATATGTATAACTGATTCACTTTGTTATAAAGCAGAAACTAACACACCACTGTAAAGCAATTATACCCCAATAAAGATGTTAAAAAAAAAAAAGAGTACTTCTACTGTTTAAAGATAAGTACTTCTTGTACATCATGACTTTTTTTTTTTTTTTCCATCATGACTTTTAATACAGCCAGTGGTTTATCTGTTACCCAACCTCAGTCTGTTCCAGTGTCAGAGGAAATATTGGGACATTTAAAGGTAATTTTGACTGTAGATGAATTTTCACCTCACACTATGACTCTAGAATCTAAGAAGCAATTCCATGAGCTAATAACTACCATGTGGTTAAGAGTTAGACCATCCGGTGTGATTCTCAGCTCCATTATTTAACCTGCTGGGTGATGTTAACCTCTCTGTACCTCCGTTACCTTATCAGTTACAACCAGGAAAATAAGGATATCTGCCCTCTTACAGTCATGGTGAAGATTAAATGAGAAAATGTGCATGACACAAAGCAGTGCTTACTGCATAGTAACTATAGTCATTGTTGTTGTTAACACACATGCATCTAACTGCAATACAAGGCGGTCACGATAAGAGTTATATAGGAGGTAAAAAGTGCAGGAGTGCAGAAAAGCCCAAGTAAATCCCTTGGGAGAGTCTGGAAGGGAACTAAGAAGTTTTGATGAAGGAAGGAGTGGGTAGAGGGTGGAATGGGGATAGTGGGTGGCCAAGAGCAACATGAATGAAGACACAGACAGCTGAATGTTCAAGGGCAATCCCAAGGAGTGACAGATATTGGAACTGACTGCACGTGGGCATATTTGTACAGGAAGTAGCAGAGTCCTCTTGGGACCCCAAAATAGGGAGTCTGGAATGCCAGGCTCAGAAGTCATAAATGTTGCAAGTGATGTGGGAGTCATCAAAGACACTCTGAGCAGAAGTGTCTCAGCTCCCCAGTGGAAGATAATTCAGTGTGGCAAGATGGACTGGAGAGGGGAGACCCATACCAACGATACTAGTGAGGAGGCCTAGGTGATGGTGAGGGCCCAAGGGGGAAGGGCAGGGGAGAAAATGACAACAGCAACTGAGACAAGTCTGAGATGGAACATACCACCAAACTGTTAAAGCAAACCTTTGGACAACTGTCAAGCCATGATTTGTAGACAACCTGACTCAGGCTTAATACTAAACTGGCAATCCTGGAATAGAAATGAATTCTGGCAGTGGCCTTCCTATAAGCCAGACCTGATCCCGTAGCCATGCAGTGGCCAACACTATCCTATAAAGAGTCCAGTTCTATAGAAACTTTATAGCCACTATTAAAGAAGCACCCCAGGCAGCATTCATCATATATGTATTAGTATAAACACCTGTAGAAAAACTTTTCAAAAACGAAGAAGTCAACAGGCTAAAGGAATATTCTAACCCTTTATACTTCCATAGCAGTATTTCAATGGGCTCTTCACATATTTCACAAATGTTTCCAAGCTTTAGTTTCCAAATTAAAATGTATGCTAAATCCTTCTCGAAATCTGGGCTTTAAAAACGATGCCTTGTTTGAAGGAATGTGCATTTAATTACGATATCCCTGGGAGCTATGAATCTCTAGGAAATCGTCCAAAGATCTTTCTTAGTTTGATTCAAGTAATAAATATTCAAAAAGGGTGGGGTAGGCAGAACTACAGAGGAAGCCTTGAAGTGAACAATATGGGGCAAGTTTTTGTTATTTACGTAACAACCTGCAGAGGAAGACTTAGCCATAACAATTTCCTTTTCATCATCCAGAGAATCTTCAAACTTAGCTTCTTCGCAGACTTACACAAGCAATTCATGTGGAAAGAAAATTAAACAGCGTATAAATGCTGATGGTCCCTATGTCACCATTTAGGAGAGACTTGCGAATTCAGACACACCAAATCTGAGAGGGCAAAGGCAGGCAATTATTTCTTCCTAGAAGAAAATTAATGAGGGGATAATTTTTGTACTTACCTAAAATATTTTCATGCCTCAGCATCACAGTGTTGTACAACTCTGTTTCCCTGAACCACGACTTCTCATCCCGGGAGGAGAAGATCTTCACAGCGACATTCTCCCCCTGCCAACTGCCCCTCCACACCTCACCATACCTGCCTTTCCCTGTGGAAAGCAACACAGAGGTGACATTGGACAGCAGAACAGGACAGGTAGCCAACGAACTTCATGCTAGCAACTCTTGACCCCTCCCATGGAAAAACACAACTCAGGGGTATAAATACCACTACTTTTTGCCTGTAAAGACATCCAAAAATAAGGTGGAAACTGCCCCTCCCGGCCACCCTACTGTGCTATCAAATGAAACACTCTCAGAATCTGCATCTGTACAATGAGCTGCTAATTACAAAGTTTACCTTTACATTCCTCTGTGAAAAGGTATGAAATGCATATGGTTTGTAAAAGCACATGAAAGTTAGTAAAACTTAGAAATTTCAATGTTGATGAAAGCCAAAAAGCGTGTATGGGGCTTAACTGAGTGACTTACTTGATTCCTTCCCTTAATAAAGGATCAACATCGGCATTTTCTAAGAGTCCACATTTGTGAATTTACATATGCATTTATATTTTTCACCGAAGAGATCACTGAGTTTGAGATATGTGTTCTGAAGGATTAACACACACGCGCACACACACACAGAGCAATGCTGTGTAGGAGATCGACAGACAGCCACTGCCGTCCTTAAAGGATTTCTTGGCGGAGGATATATTTCAAAAGAGGATTTGCAAAGTCTTAAACACATAATCCCAGAACAGTCCCGATTTCTGACACTGGTCATGGGTGTTCGCCTGCAAGACAGTCCCTGTGATGCCACAAGTGGGTGACACTGAAAAGGCCACTTGGAGAAAACATTTTCAAAAAACGGTGACGAGTTGTGATCTGACCTGAGGAGTTCGTGCCCCCTCCTGCAGCCCCAGCACAACTGTCAGCTTGTCAACTACATGCTCTTTTGCATTAGTCACTGGTATTTAGTAGGGACATTGCTTATCGTAAGGGAATCTAGATTGAGCAGTTTTGATGATGTTTTTTTTTTTTTTTTTTTTGCAGTACGCGGGACTCTCACTGTTGTGGCCTCTCCCGTTGCGGAGCACAGGCTCCGGACGCGCAGGCCCAGCGGCCATGGCTCACGGGCCCAGCCGCTCCGCGGCATGTGGGATCTTCCCGGACCGGGGCACAAACCCGTGTGCCCTGCATCGGCAGGCGGACTCTCAACCACTGAGCCACCAGGGAAGCCCTTGATTATGTTTTGATTATGTCTGCTCCCGTTTTTCTCCTTAATGACAGGTAGGTGATCAGGGAGGTTGGGAGGAGGAGGGAATTACCGCGAGACTGGGGGGATCGACACAGGGTATGATCAAGGTGAAGGCAGACGTGGCACCTGGAAAACGATGCAGCAGGAGATACGAGTTGCAGGGCAGCGGGGCTTTCTACCAAGGCAAGTGGCTGCTGGGAATCCCAGCTGGTAATAAGCTGCTGCAGCACCACCTATATATACAGGAATGCAGCTCTTTGCTGGAAAACTAAGTCGCTGAGAACCCAAACATGGAGAGAGAAAGCATGTCTGTCCAGGAGATTATGTCTGGACATAATCAAAACATAATCAAAACTGCTCAATCTAGATTCCCTTACGATAAGCAATGTCCCTACTAAATACCAGTGACTAATCCAAAAGAGCGTTAAATGAAGCCAGTAAGTGGTCTTTTGTGGGCCACTGTCAAGTCACAAAAATAGTATTTAGTGCAGGATTAACTGGAATAAAGTCATAGTAATTGCCCAGCATTTGTAGTTTAAGATGAAGGCTAGTGCTAAGATCTACAAAATCGACTGCTACAAAAGAGAAGGCTCATCTATTCCTGCCTTTGGTTCCATTCTGTATCTTTATTTGCCCTTTGTCCTCATATTCTCATTAGGAAGGAGAGAAAAATATCCCAGAGCATTGTGGACATTACTATACAGTTGCCTTAAATCCTTTGTTTTAGAGCAAACAGAGATAGATGTCAGCGTAAGTAGACAGAATTGAAACAGAAACCTACTTAAATGGTTTTCAAAGGCTGTTAAGTTGTCAAATGCTTCTTGCAAATGCAACCTTATGCAGAAGTCCCTGAAAACAGAAGCAGAGCTGCCCAAAAGTCCTGGCCATGGAGACCCAAAAGAGGGGGGGGGGTCCCCTAAAGCACCTAAAATTTGGAGATTCATTGATCACCATCTGTAACAACGGATCTAGTCCAACTTCTCATGTTTTTCAACCAAAAATGGTAACATCTGAACAGTTCATTACATACATTTTTATGCAAGCCTGTACTACATGAACACCAACTAGATGCTACTGAAAGGCACGGCTCTTTAGCACTGAACCAATAAAATACTGTAACTGAACATAAACTATTTCAAAATATGCTGAAGAATATCTATACAACCGGAAACAATATGCATTTTTAAAGGTGCAGTATTATTTTGCCCTTTGGACTCTGGGGTCCATCTCTGAGGACCGGTCATGAGAGCTGCTGCTCTGTGAATGGTGAGTGGCCATGGGACAGGAGGATGGGGGATAATGTCCCCCTTCACTTCTTACCCCTACCCAGGTACCCTTGTTCAGAATCAAATAGGATGTTAGCTGGTACAAGAGGACAACTCTGGTTGTAAGCAGTGAGCACACTGGGGGCTTTTCCATTTTTAGTTTCTCTACACACAGTCCACCGTGGAGGAGAAGCATGAAGCTGGAGTTCAGAAACAGTTGCAGTAGCTACAGACGTAGAGAAAAGGCAACAGGCTCCTGCTGGCCACCTGTGTGCCTGAAGGTGGCAGTCACTTCTACTACCTCTGCCCGCCACCCCCTTCCACTACTGCATTTGGGGGTGTCCTGGTTTCCATGAAAACAGGAAGAAAAGTCAGAGGATAGTAGCCAAGTGGTGAAGGCAGCCTATGTTGGCCCGTCACCTCCCAAAAGCAAAAGATGATACGGCAAGAGCTGCAAAGCCAGCCCCCCAAAACTGGGAGAACCAGGAGAGTATGGAGATGTTTCTAATCCATCATTGCTCCTGTGGCCATCCCTGCATGCCATCTAAAGGAGAAATTAATGAAAACTGTCATGTGACTTGCAAATGCCCACCTCATAAAACTAAAACTAATAAAAATCAGGACTTTAAAGAAAAAAGCATTTGCACCACCTTCCTAGAGGGCAATCCGGCAATATATAAGACAAGCCATAAAAAGTCACGAATTTTGACCCAGGAACCCCAATTCCTAGAAGTTTATTCTGCGTACTCAAAAGAAGCAACATGTGCAAAACATTTTTCAAACAGTATTGTTAAAGTTATCACGCAATAGACAACTACATAAACTTTAAAATACCTGTGATGTGTACCAATACATGAAAATGTGTGTGAGCTTAAAACTGAAAACAGGGACAAATTATACACACACCATGATTGTATCTCTATACAAATATGTTCCAATATGGGAAAAAATGTGAGAGGCCACAGAGAAATGTACACAGCTCTTATTTAAATAAAGCAGTTATGAAGGGTAGCTTTGGTACATTTATTTCATTTTTTTTAAGGCAGGGGAAGAGTGAGGAAGTATAAAATTGCAATAATCAAGTTTACTGTCCAAAAGCCGACTTACCTCAGATTCCCCAATGCCTATGGTCTGGAGCAGCCGTGTTAGTTCATTTTCAAGCATTCCCATCATCCGGAAGGGTCTACTTAAAACTGAAATCTTTTGACTGGGCACTCTGTATCCTGCCTAGTGGATACTAGTTCTTTAACAAGAACTTCACCAAGTTCAAGTGCTCCAACACAAGTCACAGATTAGAGGCATACTACCACATGGCTACCTCACATCTCCTGACGTTTAAGAAGCAAGAGGCAACACGAAGCAGATTTTCCAAGGTCCATCCTACTTCTAGAACCACCGCACATAACCCGCAAAGAAAGGGAAAAAAGAATTACCAACACACTCCAGCAGTGTGATCTGACGGGCTACCGTTCTTTGTACCAGAAAAGGAAGACCAGAGCCGCTTCCCGACGTACACGAATGATCCAATAAATCCTGCGGTTCAAAACAAGGAGAAAGAGAAAGTATTGAGGAACTGCTCCCAGGTTAGAGTATGAGCGTGCACGTGGGTGTAACTGGCATGGAGGCAGTGGTCTTGGACACATGGCCCGTTCGTGTGCATGGAAAGCCCCACTGGAGGAAGAACTGGTTTCACTTCTTAGGAAAACCAGAAGCTAGCCCTTTCCCTAATATGGGATAGGTTTTCCTGGGGGATGAGTAGTCCTTTCTTGTATCCAGAGTCTTAGAAGAAAATATATAAAGAAAGAAGCTGAGTGGACAAAGTCAAAGATGTAAATTAAAAAGTCCAACATGCGGGGCTGAGCCCAAGGGGAAACAGTAGCTAGAAGAGAAAATGGAGCAAAAATCAAAGGCCTTCAAGTCCAAGAGCTGAGCAAAATTGACCATATTCGGCCCTGCTCAGAATACCTATCAAAGGATGCACTTTAGTTGACATGCCAAGGAACTCTAATAAGGAACAAACAAATTAGGAATAAGAACCAAATGACTCTAATGCTGTTTATCTTGTAAAGACCCCAGTGGCCATCTGAGTCCTCAGACTGGTACACTCAAGCAGAGAGGGCTACCTGGATGGAGGTTACTAGGTAGGTGGGGAACAAGAATCACAAAATTAACACCTCTATGTCATTTCTCTTTTTTTTGTTAACAGTTGTCTACTTTTAAAAAAAAAAAAAAATTTTTATTGAAAGACTCTTAAATTCTATAGTGCTTTACAATTTTCAAGTTTCTCACACGTGATTTCATATACTGTACGTCATTCTCAATGTCAGTTACCCACAAAGCAGAGAGAAAAAATACGACTTTCATTGAAACATAAAACCATGCCCCAAATCTACTTCTAAAAATGAACACACTGCAAAAAAGATTCCCAATTAGTTCATTCATAAATTTTCCCTTCTTACTCTCAGTGCAAGCCAAGAAGCAGAAGCATTTTTGAATCAGGAATGGATTATCTATAATAAACAATATTGTGCCCATGGTGATCGTGGGAAGGTTGCAGTAATGTTGATCTAACACTCCCCAAAGCTGTCCTTTCCCAAACATTTTAGCTGGCCTGTTACATGAATACATTGCCTTGTTTGAGTTTCATTGTCTTTTACTTACTCTGGGCACCACTGTGAAGTACTGTTGATCAGCAAAATTACCAAAACCTGAACATCTAAAGGAAGAAATTTAGAATCCTTAAAAGCCGCAAAATGGATATTCAACAAGAAACTGAATGTAGATGAAGTAGGGTTTCACATCTCCCTATCTCTTTTGCTGTTCGTTTTTCTCTTTATTCATTCAATTTTTTTGAGAGAATAATTCTGAAATTACTATAGAACTAATGTGTTGTTTTTTCATAATGTACAATCCTGGTTCTAAACCTAGTTCATAGACTTCAGGGTGGGCGGAATCGACCAAAGACTAACAAACATCTACTTCAACTCTTGGATCCCAAGACTTCTTTTTCAGTGTAGGAGAGCTGTTTAGTAAGGTACGCCTTGCTGAGTCATATAAATGAGAATATCACTTAAATAAGCAAGTATGTAGACCAATAATGACAACTTGTTTTTAAACAGTGTTGTTTACTGTGTCATTATATCGTGATATACTGTCATCTAAAACGGTTGAGTTGAGAAGACTATTTTAGCATATTTGAAAGCATTCTGCTTTCAAAATTATAGAAGCCATTTAAATAATAATTTACACTAGAGATTCCTATCAGTGCCCAATGTGATTAGCTATGTTAGCAGTTCTGAGGAACAAAGTTCTGACTACTGCTAAAGTTTTGTCAAGATTCAGCGTTGTATCGTCCTTGCTCCAAACTCAATGAATTCATTTAATTTGCCTTAAAACTTGAAACAAACTTCTAAATACACTTCTAAAGAAAAACTATATTTTTCTACTTTTTGAATGAAATGTCCTTTTCTCCTCTTTTCCCAGTTTCACTGTAGCACAATTAAATAGGTAGGTAAAAGGAAGCTAAACAAGGTTCCTTCCCCTTTTTTTTCATACAAAAAAAGTACACTTGACTGTGGTCCAGTCATGGGGAAGGCAGTAGGATGGGATATTTCCCAGCCTGTATCAGCCACCATCAAATGTTTTAATAACTCGCCAAGGGTAGTAGTCCAGGTGTAGCACCTGAGCTACAATGACTGGTGAGGGCAAGTCTTCTCCAGCAAAAAGGCTTAACTGCAGAACTCCCGGACACTTTTAAGTCTGTCGTCTAGCAGAACAAAGACTTAATACAGATGATCTTACGTGATGGCATTAAATAACACTGAATCACATTAAAAGCTACCACCTTGACCGTCTTTCAATTCATCAGCCAATGACAAGGAGAGTCTCGATTTAGTACTGGCATGACTTTAACATCTTTCTAACACAAATCTTCACCTTTTTTTAAAGGGGGCATCCTACTCAGCACAGTACCCCTGTAGAATGTTATTACTTCTCCTTTCGGCACTCGATGGTAACCTATTCGATAGCACGCAATCCCTTTTCTCACTTAAAGTTTAAAGGTGCTTTAAAATTAACACTTGACAAACAATTTTAAAGAGTGAAAAAAGGAAGACAGTTGCTTTCAATGTGATTTCATCATTTTAAAATGTGCAAAAGAGTAACTTTAAAACATACAAGTACAATGGTTCCAAACCCTGTGCTAGGGTAGCTGCTAGCCACACGTTGACACTGAGACAGTGAAATGTGGCTGATCTGAACCGATATGTGCTGTACGTATAAAATACACAGATTTTTAAAATTTAGTTTAAAAAAAAAGATGCAAAATATCTCAATAATTCTTTAATTATATGTTGAAATGATAATAATTATATATGTTAGGTTAAGTATATTCTTAAAATTAATATCACCTGTGAGGTTTTTTTGAACTTTTCTTAAGATGGCTACTAGAACATTTTAAATTAACAGATGTGCCGCACGTATTGCTATTGGACAGCACTGGTTTAACCAAATGAGTGCAGTCCACAAGGGGGCGGCACAGGAGCACGAAAAATTTCATAGCTGCTTTTTTGGATGTCAGGTTTTAAAAGTCTTAAATTACAGGGCGCTGAAATAATCTAGAAGGGAAAGTGATTTTTAATATTAAGCAAAAGGTGCCTTTTTTTGAAAGCACTTTTACTGCTAAAAATAGAGGAACTGAGTACCATAAATTCCAAGCCCTCCCCCACCATCAAAATTATAGGCAACCATTGTCTGTCCCTGTCCCCTTACTCCCCAAAGAAAAATAACTACCAAGGATCGACTAAAATAAATCCACTCCCTCCTTTAATGTAAATGTCTGTCTAAAATAAATGTTCTCAGGTAGAGGAGACTGAACTCACATAGGGGTGCCGGCATATACTTGCTGAAGACATAAGTGACCAGGAGCATGTGTGCACTCACTGTCCAGTCACCAGTTACTGGTCAGCATTTCGTGCTTGAAATAAGAAAGCATCTTCAGCCATCTGCGTTATGCTCGGGGTCCCCTGGGGCCACAAACTCACTGCTAACGTGCTGTCTCCGACATTGGTGGTGATGAGCCCTTCGATGGCGCCATACTCCACATCTCTGGGGTTGAGGCGTTCTTGGTTGCGCCTTTTAAATTTTCGGAGAGCAACTCCCAGCAGGCAGGCTAGAAGGCAGACTGCAAACACTACAGACAGAATGATGAGGCCAACCTCCAAGTGGAAATTCTGGGTTCCAGGAAAGGATTTCCCTGGAGATGGGAGAGAGAAGGGTAACTGGCCGTAAGGCTCATTGTTTACGTATTATTTAGCATAACCAATGCCTGACAAGTAGCTCGCTCCTGACCCTGACCACACAGTCTCACAAGCCACAGAGTGTCGAAACTGAAAGACTTCCTAATACCTGGCCAACGGCCCAGTCATTTAACCATGATTCATTTAGACACAATAGGAGTTTGAAAAAATTCCACTGAGAACCAATTTATTAACGCATCTATGTGAAAAGTGTTTTTAAAATAGAAAGTACTACACAAATCTCTGATACTATCCTTATTAACCTGGATTTGATCTGTAAGGACGTTTTACCATCAAGCCCTTACGGACAGACACTGTGCTGTAATATTCCTATGAGAAAGTGCTATCTGAGTTAAGACCAAATGATCCAATCTGTGGTCTCTCTTCTCTTCAATGTATCTCGGAGGTCTACTGCTGAATTCTCATTGCTATTACGTCATGATTTCTGCCTAGGAACCTATTCATTCACCTGTTCTCTAACTCGCTTATTCAACATTCATTCACTCACTCAAAACGTTCTATCCTTGATTCACTCACGCACCTAATCACTCATTCACTCTCTGGCTCAGACATTATTACATACCCATTCAAACATTTGTGCATTCACTCGAATACTCACATGTCACTCAAGCAAATATTCACTTTTGAGTTAAATCAAAGTTTCTCAGTTGCCTAGTGAAGGTCCATAATTAAAAGATCCCAAGGCGATAATCACCTCTGAATTTCAGACCCTTTCCTGACATCACGTCACCAAGCCCTGTTCCCCACGTATGCCTTACTCTTTCCACGTCCCTGGCCTCTTCAGCCATCCAATCTCAAGCCGAACTTCCTTTATAAATTTCTTTTAACTTTCCAAATCCAAATTAATCAACAACTTGGCACATGCCACTTGTATGATAAAGCGTAAAGCTAATTATGTACAGCATTAAGTTATGAATATTGCGCCTCCCTAATTAAATCAGAAATTCCTTAAGAAAATAAATTCTGTGTTACAACTCTAATCTGACAGACTGTTCTGCAGATTAGAAACTTTTCACCCTGCAGATATCATTTCTACATGAATGCAGACATTTCTTCATGGTCCATCCACTCTATTAATAACAAACTCACAAGGTTTAAGAATTTATCCCATCAAGTACCCTTTTAGGTTTAACCATTAAATACCTGACCTCGCTTATAAAAACATCTCTTTTTATTAAAAACTCTCTTTTATTATTGAACCCTATTTGCTTATCAGACTTTAACCTTTTCTATATGGCTTAAGGTCCTCACCATAACTTCAAAACGTATGAATTATGGAACATGATCTTGTATCAGTTTTTTACATTTTTCTGTCTCCTCCCTTTCTGGCTGACATTTCTCGCCGTGGATGCTCTTAGTAGCCTCTTCTACCGTTTATTTCTTCTTTTGTCAGTGCAAAATTGGTTAAGTATGTCTATTAAAAATGTACTATATATTAAGAGAGTAAATTTGGCTTGGAATGAGTCTACAAAGACCAAGGTACATTCATGTTTGTAGGGACTCTGAGAGAGCAATTTAGGGCTCATTTTATGAGGAAACAGTTTCAGAGGAGGACTGAAGTCCATATTGACTATAATACGGAGAAGATTCCACATAAACTACAAGGTTGATGTGAAATCTCACCCAGCTTCAAGTTTCGGTGATAGATTGCTGGGCATCAGATGGGTGATAGATTGCAGGGCATAGAGGTTGTCTCCTTCCTCGTAAAGAAGGGAAGGTATTCCACTCAGACATCAGAGTCTTATGTTCCACTTTCCTCCCTACACACTCAACACAGAGATGAGCATTTACAAAGCAGAACTGTCTCAGAAATTATGACATCATAGCTCCTTTCAGAAAAGGATGTCAGGAGCTGTTCACCTGCTCATGACCACCAAGAGAGATCTGGTCAGCGAAGCCATCCCCAAGGTAGACATCACCATGCTCACTTTCCCAAAAACATCCATCCTCCTTGTAGATTCCAAAAGGCCATGCCTTTCTCCTCCTCACCAGAGGGACTTCCCTTGTCACCCACTGTTGGAAGAGCAGGAGGAAAGCCTTCTGGCTACTTACATCTTTAACCCACACAGAATCAGGACAATACTAACAAAAACCCTTGATATAGAAATAGAAAAGTCCATGGGAACCTTTAGTGGGCAGCTGGGCGGTGATGTTCCTGTTACACCAGTCCCCTTGGCAGCACTCCACAGCTTGGCCGGGTGACGGCGGGGTCTTACAGGTCATCTTCCCCTGCTCATAGACCTGGAAGCAGCCTTTCTGGTAGACGTGGAAGCCATCGTTTATGCTCAGCGAGGAAAAGCACTGCTGGCCTTCACAGTGGTCCTCATTTCCACAGGAGAGGCCTTCACACACACACATGTAAAGTCTAGGGTTAACCTTGGGCTTCTCATCTGCAAAGGGAAGAGAGGAAGGAAAACAAAAAAAAAATCACTGCATGGGTTTTAACCCCATTGGGGGAACGATAGAGTCTCTCCAAGACCATTACAAACACGTTAACCAAAGTCAGGTGAAGTATCACCACTGGCCATGATTTCCATATTTCTGCTGTCTTGTAACTCTCAGCTGACCAACCACCAAATAATAATCACATCTCAAGATATGAATGTGCTGATATAAGCTGGGTACTCTTTTATATCCTATACTAGGCCAAAGAATGATTATGATCTGGCCACAGGTTTCTGAAAATGAACTTCTCCCACTGTGGTTTTCATGGTATCTTTGGTCTGATGGGCTCTCACATCCCGATTCTTGAACCAAAATAAAATGTTTTACCAGAATGTAACGCTCATCACCTTTATTTTGTGTTTTAAAACAAGGCTCCTAAATACATGGCGTCTGTCAATACCAGTTCCCGTTATCTCCACACAAGCCTCCACCAACTACTAATACAGGATTGCTGACATTGCTGCCATCACCTGTCTGCTTCAGAAACACATCAGTACAGTAAGAGTTCCCAAGGATGCACGGTCTATACTTACATATCCATATTATCAATATTGTCAGCTAAATGTCGAGTAATTTTTCAGTAGTACAACACTGAAGTTTTCACATTAATTACGAGGCTAAACACTGCTTAAACCTTTTCAACTGGCAGAAAAAAGTTGGCACCAATTATTGAGGATGAGGGCACAAAAAGACAAAGGGAATAAAACAGTGTCTGAACAGTAAGGTAACAAGTGGGACCAAAGGCATAGCCCACACAGGTGGGTCCAAGGTGCAACATGGATCATCAGTGAATCACACCGAACCAGACCTCCTAATCGCCTCTTTCTGAAAACACTCATTTGCAGTTTCACCTTTCAAATCACTCTTTCTTTTCCCCTCTTTTGTTAGAATAATTAGTTCAGACTTGCGGGTCCCAACAGTTTCCACCAGTGGGGAAGGAAAGTGAAGACAGAATGTAAACAGCCAAGTCCCAGAGGCCACTGATTAGCCTGATGAGACCACTTTCACCAAAGCACTGTTCACATAAAGAGAGTCAGCTCTCAAAACTCCCTCCGAAGGTCTACAGCACAGATAGGCTGCCTTCTAATCCCTGAACCCTCTGCAGCAGGTCTGTGAGAGAACTGCTGCTTTCTTAAAATATAACAGGTTGGATGGCTGTGCTTTCAAGAGGAGACCTTAAGGTAAGGTCTTTGAAAATGTCAAGTTCATTTACACAGATCTGTGTGGGTGTGTGTAGAGGTGTGTGGGTTATCTCAGAAAGAGAAAAAGCATTCTTCATCTTTCTTCTTCCCTCTTCAAAGGAGTGAAAAATAGTTCACTGCCCACTGTAATGTGGGTGCCTTGTCCCACAGAGCAAGGGCATGCAGACACACAGACACAAGCCTTCTATTTATAATTGACTTGCTAGGTCTTTTGAAAACCACAAGGGGCTCATCCAAGAGCAAAGACATGCCCGAAAGCAGAAAATCCAAAATAGCCGCTGACAGTATATGTGTGTCACCAGACTCACCCCCGAGGATCAAGAGCCCGCAGACATTTTTAATGAGCAATAACTTTAATGAGCCAAGGGACGGTCTTTCTTTCTCCCTGCCTAGAGAAATCCAAGAGAAATTCCAGCACCAAGCTATTTCTATGAGGATGAGAAACATATATATCTGTTGACATAATCCAGCAAAAAGTTTACACTTGCCAAAAGCAAGTTGAAAGATAATATTTCTAGGGAGTCTAGACATGCTTGCCACTCTCAAATGGCACAAAGCTGGGCTGAGAGTTGCCAGCTATGCTGCCCAACAGGTGATGATTCTTTGGAGGGAAACGGATGGGTGGGGTGAGGGGCAGAGTTAGTGGTGTCATATTGATTTGTGAGCACAGCAGAGAATTAAAAAGACTATATTCAAAAACTGGGCAATAAAGCAATTTATGTGAATTTGACACACAAACATGTACTTCAAAACCCTAAATAATTGTTAAAGGTCACTGATACCCAAAAATACATACTTAACACATTAAGGAGGCTGTACCTATCGATGCTGGGTTGGGGAGGTGAGGTTAGCGTTAGGATGAAGGGGTAAAGTGAGAATAATATAGGAGAGGAGCTGATCACAGGCTGATAATGAATTGAGGAGTATGAATCATTCACTCGCTGCACCTACGGTCCCCCAGGAACAACAGCAAACAATAACTGTAGACCATACAGGGTTCACTCATCACTGATCCTATGGGAATGGATGGTCCAGGGTACCAAAGAATTAATGACACTCTGTGGTTCAAATAAAAAACTGTCAATTAAAAAAAATAACAACAATAATAATTTCTCTGGTGTGCCCTCAGAGTGAACTCTGCTCTTAAAGTTCCAGCCCCAACTGAACTCTATGTGCACAGGTGCAAGAGGCCTACTGCCTTTCCAAGGTCTCTAGCTTTTGAAAGGATGTGGGGACTGTCTGACAGATGTTTAAACTGTAGCCTAGAGAATTTTGCCAGAATTGAGCAGCCTCAAGTAAATACCATCTTTAGTAAGATTCAACCCACTACAGGCAACTCTGCAGGGCATCCAGGCTTAATGAGGTATAGATCTTAATCAGATCTTATCCTGTGGGGTCATAAACGAAGTCGAAAACCAAGGTTTTCACATCTTCCCCACCACAATCAGGAAAAAGGGAAAAAGAGGAAGAAAGACAGCTCAGTAATATGTAATAATTAACTCAATCCCTGCTATGGAGGGACCATAAGCCCAGTTCAGCAGTTAGCAAATGGGAAAGTACAAAACCAACAACTTCGCTTCCTATTTTGCTTTTCACCAACATTTAATCTTCTTAATTTGTATATTGCCATATAACTAATTAGCAGAGCCCTTCGTGAATCAATTCTTTTATATTCAGCCAGATATAAATGAAGACCCTAAATTCACGAGAACGACCCCATACACCCATGCACATGTCTGCACGTACGCACACACTTCGGTTAAACGCCACTTTGGCAATTTCATCCGACAGAGTGGATTAGTCGAAGAGATGCCAAAAGGATTTTCTGAGCTAGGATTACTAATTCAACAAAGCAGGTTAAAAGCGAGGTAGTAACATTTTCAGATCTTAATATCCACAAGTCTAAGGAACACGGCAGGCCCCCCAAATGCCTATGACTCACTGTTTGGGTCTTGTTAAAATTTAGGAATAACCATAACGTGTGGGCCTGTGATATCTTATTTGGGGTAGCAGTGGTGGGTCGGGGAGGTGTGAGAATTATCACAAAGCTTTTTTAGGGCCCCAAGCAAGGGTCTGTGGACCTCTAATCTCTCAGGCCAGGATATAAATACTCTGCACGTCAGGGAACGCCGAGGAAGGATAATCACCTTCTGTGACTGATTTTCAACAGTCCAGCCAGGAAGCACCACATCTGATATGAAGCATTTTACACCTGCCTGTGCTAATGACTAGGAGGTGCCCTGGCAGAAGGCAGCCAGTCTACGCTACCTAATTGACACTCATTTAAATAATGCAGTAATGGAAACGTCAAGCCAGAGGTATTCCCTGTGTGCGGTGCTCACCCACACTGTCTGTTCTAAAGGCACCTCCCGGCATTACTCAGTGTCATGGCTGGCACCCTGTGCCCTCTGTAGCCCCAGAACCAGGCCCGTGTGAACACACTCGCAGCCCGCGTCTGGCTGGGAGCAGCAGGGAGTCCTCGGCACCACCGAGAAGGAGCCAGGGCTGGCTCTGCCACCAGAGGTACAGGCTCGGAATCCCAGGGGTTCACCGCAGCCAAAACTTTTAAAAGATTTTTCTTGTTCCGGGCGATACGCTCACCATCTGGACACACCTACTCTCACAGCCTAATCCTAAACTGGCAGAGGAAGAGGCAGAGCAAAGAGCATCAAGGACCTTTTTAAGACTGTCCACAGTTTGGGATAATCTCGTGCCTCGTAGTAAGGGTACCCGCATTTATGTCTTAAGTGGGACTGGAGCAATCTGGGCACAAGCTACAAACGGCTCTCCAGGCTCTCCCGCCCACCTGCCCAGTCGTGCACTCCAGAATACGCTAAGGCATTTAAACCGATTATCATTCTAAATGGTGAACAAAACCCCATGTTTCCCACTAAAGTCCTTGACAGAAAAGACAAATGAGAAAATGGTCCAAGTCAACCAGCCTGTAGCCGTGATCCCAGGAGTCAGCAAAAGAAACAGGCTGAATCTCTTGTAGGCTCATCTCAAAGCAGCACAAATAATAGGCAGTTATTAGACTACTGCTATAAGAGTCCAATAGCTCAGAACTTTATAGGCTAAAAAAGGAACCCCAAACATCCCTGGACTCTTTCCAACAGTATAAACGATTCATTCATTTGAAATGACAGCTTATATTAGGCTCATAGATATGGGAGTCCTTCCATCAGCTCCTAATCCGAGAGTGCAGCGTGGCACCTCTCCAGAATCTGAAAGCATCTGAGATCTCTGGCATTAAACAAAGGCTTACGGAAGGATTTTGCAATGCCAGGTATCACTGCCAGCAAGCCTGCTCCTAAGACGGAAACACAAAGGTCTGTCCGGAATGCCTAGTGAAGGGCATTTGATGGCCTGGCAAGAAGGCAGGCTATATGCCCAGAAATAAAAGACACCCAAGTACCTAAATGCTCTCATTATACTAAAACATCCACTTAGAGAAACCAAATCATATTTTTTTTTCCTGATCAGAAAAAATTGATACTTGGTAAAGCTGTAAAAGCCAAGAAGCAAATATGTGCCAGGAGTTGAGAGAGAGAATAGAGGCGTTTGAATAGGATCACATACAAAGTAGAATAATGACAACCAAAAACGATGGTAGGGTTTCCACGGTTTGGAACTCATCATGCCTCCACTCCAAGTGTGTTCTTCCTCCAGTGTTCCCTCACTGAGCTGACCAGACTCACCCCCACTCAGATGAACAAGCTTGATTCCACGACCCTAAAAAAGGAGATGCCGGGAATTTCCTGACAGTCCAGTGGTTAAGACTCGGTGCTTTCACTGCCGTGGCCCAGGTTCAATCCCTGGTCAGGGAAGTAAGATCCCTCAAGCTGCGCAAGCTGCCAAAAAAAAAAGGGAGACACAGTGGTCACCCCGGCCTACAAAAGCCCTGGTTGACCTGCTTTCTGCCTCAGATCCCCTCAGTTCTGGGAAGGGCTCCTCCTGCTTCAGGAGCTCAGGTCCGTTAGGTGTGGAATCCCCTCCACGTGGGATGCTCGGCTCTCTCCCTGCCGACGCCCCCATCCACCCAGTGTGTGCCCATCTTCCCCCGAGATCTCACCTCACCTGTTACCTCCTCAGAGAAGCATTTGTTCACACGCCCAAATGTAAGCATTTGTTCACACACCTGTCTACACTCACATACGTGTGTCTGCGTGGCCGCCGACCGTCCAGGTCTTCCCTGCAGACTGTGAGCCCCATGAGGGAAGGAACGGAGCCTGCTTTGCTCACTGCTACGCTCTCCGCAGCTGCCTCAGCATTTGGCAGGAGGACAAGCCTGATGAATGTTTGTTTCAGAATGAATTTTCTCTTCACAGACAGGATTTAGAGGTGGGAAGAGACATGATGCTGGTTTTCAGAGAAGACTGAGCCTATAAAGTCTTTAAATGTCAGCAGAGATCTTCAGGCAAGGCTTAGTCACCAAGCCAGCGTGTCTGTGCAAACCCCTTCTCCCTACAGGAGCTCGCCACAGCGTCACACCTGCTCACCTCCTCGGGCTTACAAGTGTGGAAAATTAGTACTTTTTGTGGTGCGGTGGGTTTTGTGTTTGCTTGTTTGTGTGTTGGAAGAAAGAGGTACAATGCAAGAGTTCCAAAAACAAGGCATAATTTAACACATCAATAGAACAGCAAGGCTTTTATGGGAGGTCCTTCCTTGGATGACCGATTTGAGGACCTTTGGCTACGATGATGCTACAGTGATGAGGATGACCAAAACACAACGAGTGACTTGGCTTCAGCCAGTTTAGGGACGTCCTGCAGGACTTGCCTGCTCAGCAGGGAAAAAAGATGCCCCTGGTCTCTGCTGCCCTTTTTCTCCTATCAGTGAAAACAATGGCATTTTCAGCAGGGAGTGAGGAAGAGTGAATTACATCATTTTCCCCTTCTTGCTTTGCTGAAGGTGATAAGGATTCCTAAGTCACCCTGCATTTGAACTGCTGAAGCTGAGAGGGGGGGAAAAAAATAAAAAAGAATTCCATCTGTTTATTTTGTGGCCGGGCTGACTCCTGGTCTCTGAAATAATCCGTGTAAGTTAAGCCTATTGCAGCAGTCTCACCTTCTACTTCAAAGCCATAAACTCAGTCTGTGTTTAAATGACTAACAAGTTATAGAGCGCTGTGGGGTATGATCTAAGACGATACCGGTCTGTCTCTTCCATGCTTTTTATGACTCCCTGAACATAGCAAAGACTTAGCTTTAACACATATGCCATGTCTGTGAAGCGACTCCTTCACAAGGGGGGAAATAATGACCCCTTTCTTCATTTTGTCTTCAAACTTCTTGAATCGTCGCTTCAGAGAAACAGATGATTACGAGGCCTAATGGAAAGCACCCCACCGCAGCCCACCCCACATAGTGTTGACAATTCTTGCATCTGAGTGAAGCTCTACTTGTTGGGAGAGTAACAGAGAGGACCACAGACTGAAGAAGGGGAAAAAAGCTGAGGAATTATAAACATTTCAGAGAAGTCATTCCTTGTTCAGATTCAGGAGAGCCAGTGATGTGGTACCATCTACAGCATGTCTTAGGCTAGAAGCTCCGATCACAGTGTGGGCAAAGGTGTTCCTGACTCTTTCTGGTTGTCTCCCCTTCCTCCCGGGATATCTGGGGAGTGCACGGCTGCTCCAGCAAGGTTTTCCTACCCAGGCTCTACACTGAAAATTCTGGTTTTACAGGACACCCTAAACGAGGGCTCTACACGGGAACGGACAGCAGAGAAGGCCCAGCTCCCACTTCTGTTTCTCCTCCACTGCCCTACGCGACCTTTTTCTCTGAGAATCAGGGACAGAGCCTCCAAGACTGCCAACCTTTGCTCTGCTTACCAGCCGCCAGCCGCCACCACATCCCCACACCCTTTCCGGAAGCTTTCAAATCACAGAGATAAACCCTTCAAAAGATGGGCACGGCTCCAATGTGTTAACAACAGTCTTAGAATGCCAGCCTCTAGGCATCGTGGCACCCAGAGCTAAAGGCGAAAATGTCTAGAATTAGTTAATTTCAGCTAAATTCTTCCTCTCTAGCTCCCTACCCTACCCCATCCCAGAGAAAAGCGCAGAGGGAACAAGGTAATTTCCAGACTATTTTCTTTCCAGCCCAAATGAAGCCAAAGAGATCAAGATATCCAAGGGTGAAAAACTGGGGCAGAGCCCAAGCCTCTGATATTGCTGCTTCCCTATCTCCCAATTTCCCAGTCATGTCCCAAGGCCCTACCAGGTCCAGATCTCCATGAAAGGTCAAAGAAAGAAGGAATCCCATGTCTTCAGTCCCATGAGTACATGCCCTGTGCATCTGTATTCCAGCCTTTATAACTTGATCTTTGTCTCGCCTATCTTCTTTACCCCATCAGTCTAACTAATATGGTTCACAAGAATTCATTAACTCCCAAGTTCAACACGCTTAAGATTGGCTTCCTCATCAGAGACGAAAGATCCTACAGTCACCATAAGACAGTTGAGTGTAGGTCATTTTGAGCTTATTCTTTTTCACCCCAGAACCCACAGAAAGGCCCCAGGTGCCGACACTCAAGGTAGAAACAGAAAGACTTTCTTCAGAATGCTGTGAACCAGAGCTGGCTTTTTAAACACACATGCCTTCCCCCCACACCCCAGCCTCTGTGGCACAGCACACCGTTCCCAGCTTCCACAATAATCTTGGACCTTGGCAGAAGAAAGGCAGCTAAATCTGAGATGTGTCACGAGGCCACTGGCTGAGGAGCAACGATATCTAAACACAAACCAAGGCGAGAGCAACAGGCCAGAGTTTCCACAGACTCCCTTTTGGCTCCTGTGGCTGGAGAGCACTGACGGCCTAAAGATAACCCAAGACTCTAAGAAGGGTCACTTTTAAATAGCAGCTTGAGTACCACCAGTCATTTCAGAAGTATTTCCTTCCAGAGCCTGCTTCCATCCACATCGGCGTGCCAAGCCTGCCCAACGATGGCAAGCCCGCGGCAGAGATGAAAGCCCGGAAGGACATGGAAAGAGTCCCAAAGGGAAACAGACAGCTCCCGACATGCTGATTCTATTCTGTGCCCACATTTGGACTGCTGAGAAAGAATCATCTCGCAGAGAGCCACCTTGTAGAAGTGATCTACTGACAATCATTGGGGATTAAAGAGCACGTAGAAAATCAAACAAGATAGTTTTCACTCAGTGCCTCCCCTCTCTAAAACCGAGGCAGGGTTCTCCATGACGGCTACCGTCTAGGAGTGTTTGAGGAAAGCCTTTCCCTCCAGGAGAAAACATACACCTCTCAGTCTGTCTGGCGGACCCCAGTCTGGCTGAGCACGGAGAACTGGCATCGCATCTTCAGCACGTACTGCACGTATGCAAGCACTGCGGCCACCCACTAACCACACAAGTGCCCAGTGGAACTGCTCAGAGGAGCCTGCTGCTTTTTCGTTTCCTTTTAAGCCAGGGCCAAAGTTCCCAGGATCTTCCTAAGAACCCCTGAGATCCGCTCAGCCCCTCACCTATCCACCCAGGGAGCCCACACTGTCCTAAATGGCAGTCGGCCAGGGGCTGGTGTACAAGGGACAGGTGTGCAGTGGGCTATTTTCAGTTGCTATCTGCTCAAACGCGAGCTGCACATGCTCAGGAGGCAGGCAAGTTTGGGTTGCCTTTCAAACTCTGGGCAGCCAAGAAACATACACCTTTCACAGCTGCCCGGGCAACCAGCTGCTCGGTCCTCCTCCCAAGACGGGAGCAATGAAAACAGCGTAACCTGGCCAGCCACCGTGCCAGCGAGCAAGCTGCACCTCTCATGTCACTGCCCGGGTTATTCTGAGCTGGGCTTATTGACACTCCATGGCAACACAGGAACAAAGGACCAGCTAGAGGGATTTAAATGTCTTGCAAAAGTTGCTAAGAAAGTCAGCAGCTCAGCCTTCTGTTTTCATAACGGAAATTAGTGTTAGATTATTGTCGTTCGCTGCTGCTGTTATTATTTGTGAGCTACCTGCAACAGAGGTCTTCTCTTGGAACTAAGGGTTTTGTTTTTGTTTTGTTTTTGTTTTGTTGGCCACCGTCAAGTTGCTATAGTTGGGATGCCTTTGAAAAGGCAGCACGTGGGCCTGTCTGCCCCGACCCTGCAGGGGGAGTAGTTTTTCCCGTCCCTTCACCTCTAATCCTGCTGTGCCTGTGATCCACTTCTACCAGAAAATTCTTTCAAAGCACACAAAGCGCATCTAATGAATCTTTCAATAGTTCTCGCTGCCCTCAGGATCGAAGACAAACGCCTCATGCACAAGGCCCTGCCAGGCTAGTAGGGCCTCAAATCTCAACCCAAACGCCTTCTGGGAGGCTGCTCTGGCCATGCTGGACCACCCGGGTGGTGACCTGTATCCCCCCACTTCTCTGGGCCTGGCCCTTCCCCTGCCTAAAAAGTCCTTCTCAGTCCTTCCTTTGCTGGTCTAATGCCTGTTCATCCTCCCAAACCCTGCCTGTCCCCAATCCCAGCCTGGTAATTTATCAACTGCAAGAATGTAAGATTGTCTTATCACTGATTCTCTTTTCCCAAACTTGGAATACATTCTTTGAAAGGATGATGTCCTTTCTTACCCTGTCCCCAGCCCAGATCAGTTCCTGGGTCTCTTATTACCTTTTCTGTATTATGATAATTATTTATTCATTCATTTGTCAGATATTCACTGAGCACCAAATACATGCCAGGAGCTGTTTTAGACACTAGTGAGAAAACACCACCACCAAGTCCTGGCCTCTCTCACCCTAGGCCTCACTTTGCATGGCTGACTTCTCACCACCACTCTGCTACTGCTAAGCATGGCTCTGCGGTAACGGCTCTTGAAAGCTCAGGTAACCCACGTACAGAAACACAGGAAGAAGGAAGAAGGAGGCTCACGATGGTGTCTGACTCTGCCTCTCTCCTGAGAAAGGCTTGACTGCTATGCATGGCCAAGAGCCTTCCCTTCAGAAGACACTCTGATTAGCAACACCACTGAATTATCAAAAATTACCCTAACCCTCTGCAAAACTGACAGCGTGAAGCATATGAACTAGGACATAATGTTAAAGATAAACACTGCGTAACTCTGCGTGGCATCCTGCAGCATATTATACATCACAGGAGCCAAAGGTTAAACTGGACTGTTGGGTTTTTCTTCTTTTCTCTCTCTCTTCCTTATAGCTTTACTGAATGGGTGTGATTTTTTTTTCCATTTATATTGGCTTAGTGTAAATACCAGAATTCAGAAGGTAAACAAATGCAGCAAATAAATAAAAGAGGCTACTCCCTGCTCCAAATCACCGTTTGAATAAAAAATATAAGCAGAGTGGGCTTCCCTGGTGGCGCAGTGGTTGAGAGTCCACCTGCCGATCCAGCAGACACGGGTTCGTGCCCCGGTCCGGGAAGATTCCACATGCCGCGGAGCGGCGGGGCCCGTGAGCCATGGCCGCTGAGCCTGCGCGTCCGGAGCCTGTGCTCCGCAGCGGGAGAGGCCACAGCAGTGAGAGGCCCGCGTACCGCAAAAAATAAATAAATAAATAAATATATATATATATATATATAAGCAGAGGTTTTTGTTCTTGCTTTAAGGTGAATTTTACCACCCCCTTCCAAGAGGAATTTCTCCTTCTGCCTCCTATCCCTTCTCTCCTTCCCACATGCCCCAAATACACATATCCTCAGAAAGTCCATGTTCCCCTCTAACCCATAACAAAGAATTAGATGCAGCATTACCGTGGATCTAGGAAACACCCAGCTCTGCAGAGCTCAGATTCAGCTGATTAGAATCAGGGAGCAGCTGTTCCAGTGTTATGACCACGGCTGAGAAGGCACATATGTAAACTTCCCTCTTCCTGTAAATCACTGGCTTGCAGAGAGAGGATGGTCAGGCTACATGAAGTCGTAAAAATAAATAAATAAATAAATTTTAAAAAGGTCTGGGCCAGCTCTGCCGGAGACTATCTGGGTTAGCTGTCAGAGCTTTCACCTGAGGGCAGCCAGGACTTCCCGGCAGCGAGCTCTTGGGAGCAGACTGGAGGTGTCTTTCTTAAACTGTGGGTTATGACCCATTTGTGGGTAGCGAAATTGATTTAGTGGTTCAAGACAAGGTTTCTTTCTTTCTTTCTAAATGAAATAAAACTGAATAGAATAAAAAAGAGAAGAAGCAGGAGTACATTAGCATAGTAAGAGTAATCACTCTTTCATGAAATTTTCTTTTCAGATGCATGTGGGTCATACTCCAAAATGTTTCTAAATGTAGATGCACTGGGTCCAACTCTAAAATGTTTCTTACTGTGAGTCACAGTGAAAATTTTGAAGGCTTCCCTGCCCTGTGTCTTACACTATCTTGGAATCGACATGAGCTCTGAGTAATTATGACTATTTCATATAACCATTATCTATGGAAGCTTGCCTGAGGTCATGCTGGGCTACAGAGAGAAGTTCTGGAGGACAGTTGGTAATGTTTGGGAATTACAAATTAATTTTTAAAATTTTTTATTGAAGTATAGTTGATTTACAACGTTGTGTTAGTTTCCAGTACCCAGCAAAGTGATTCAGTT